>NC_086444.1:541379053-541736023 GCF_028390025.1 Pseudophryne corroboree | reverse complement strand
GTGTTACTTGTAGTGCCACGGTGAAACATGGGGCGCGTAATGTAGTGGGGTGTCTAGCTAGGCGTGTAAATGTAGACGGGCAGCGGGGTGACTAGGGGGGATGGAGGCGGCGTCTAACTTTGGACGGGTATCGTGGGGAATAGCGCAGGGGGGGAGGGTGTCAGCGTTGCAGATGTGCAGCCGGGTGCCCAGGTGTGCTGACAGACATGGGTGGGGTGTTTCTTAAAGGGTGTGACTGTGCTACCAGAGCGGGGAGCAGTGCCAGGGCGTTGTGTTACTTGTAGTGCCACGGTGAAACATGGGGCGCGTAATGTAGTGGGGTGTCTAGCTAGGCGTGTAAATGTAGACGGGCAGCGGGGTGACTAGGGGGGATGGAGGCGGCGTCTAACTTTGGAAGGGTATCGTGGGGAATAGCGGGGGGGGGGGGAGGGTGTCAGCGTTGCAGATGTGCAGCCGGGTGCCCAGGTGTGCTGGCAGACATGGGTGGGGTGTTTCTTAAAGGGTGTGACTGTGCTACCAGAGCGGGGAGCAGTGCCAGGGCGTTGTGTTACTTGTAGTGCCACGGTGAAACATGGGGCGCGTAATGTAGTGGGGTGTCTAGCTAGGCGTGTAAATGTGGACGGGCAGCGGGGTGACTAGGGGGGATGGAGGCGGCGTCTAACTTTGGAAGGGTATCGTGGGGAATAGCGGGGGGGGGGGAGGGTGTCAGCGTTGCAGATGTGCAGCCGGGTGCCCAGGTGTGCTGGCAGACATGGGTGGGGTGTTTCTTAAAGGGTGTGACTGTGCTACCAGAGCGGGGAGCAGTGCCAGGGCGTTGTGTTACTTGTAGTGCCACGGTGAAACATGGGGGCGCGTAATGTAGTGGGGTGTCTAGCTAGGCGTTGTAAATGTAGACGGGCAGCGGGGTGACTAGGGGGGATGGAGGGCGGCGTCTAACTTTGGAAGGGTATCGTGGGGAATAGCGGGGGGGGGAGGGTGTCAGCGTTGCAGATGTGCAGCCGGGTGCCCAGGTGTGCTGACAGACATGGGTGGGGTGTTTCTTAAAGGGTGTGACTGTGCTACCAGAGCGGGGAGCAGTGCCAGGGCGTTGTGTTACTTGTAGTGCCACGGTGAAACATGGGGCGCGTAATGTAGTGGGGTGTCTAGCTAGGCGTGTAAATGTAGACGGGCAGCGGGGTGACTAGGGGGGATGGAGGCGGCGTCTAACTTTGGAAGGGTATCGTGGGGAATAGCGGGGGGGGGGGGAGGGTGTCAGCGTTGCAGATGTGCAGCCGGGTGCCCAGGTGTGCTGGCAGACATGGGTGGGGTGTTTCTTAAAGGGTGTGACTGTGCTACCAGAGCGGGGAGCAGTGCCAGGGCGTTGTGTTACTTGTAGTGCCACGGTGAAACATGGGGCGCGTAATGTAGTGGGGTGTCTAGCTAGGCGTGTAAATGTAGACGGGCAGCGGGGTGACTAGGGGGGATGGAGGCGGCGTCTAACTTTGGAAGGGTATCGTGGGGAATAGCGGGGGGGGGGGGGAGGGTGTCAGCGTTGCAGATGGGCAGCCGGGTGCCCAGGTGTGCTGACAGACATGGGTGGGGTGTTTCTTAAAGGGTGTGACTGTGCTACCAGAGCGGGGAGCAGTGCCAGGGCGTTGTGTTACTTGTAGTGCCACGGTGAAACATGGGGCGCGTAATGTAGTGGGGTGTCTAGCTAGGCGTGTAAATGTAGACGGGCAGCGGGGTGACTAGGGGGGATGGAGGCGGCGTCTAACTTTGGAAGGGTATCGTGGGGAATAGCGGGGGGGGGGGAGGGTGTCAGCGTTGCAGATGTGCAGCCGGGTGCCCAGGTGTGCTGGCAGACATGGGTGGGGTGTTTCTTAAAGGGTGTGACTGTGCTACCAGAGCGGGGAGCAGTGCCAGGGCGTTGTGTTACTTGTAGTGCCACGGTGAAACATGGGGCGCGTAATGTAGTGGGGTGTCTAGCTAGGCGTGTAAATGTAGACGGGCAGCGGGGTGACTAGGGGGGATGGAGGCGGCGTCTAACTTTGGACGGGTATCGTGGGGAATAGCGGGGGGGAGGGAGGGTGTCAGCGTTGCAGATGTGCAGCCGGGTGCCCAGGTGTGCTGACAGACATGGGTGGGGTGTTTCTTAAAGGGTGTGACTGTGCTACCAGAGCGGGGAGCAGTGCCAGGGCGTTGTGTTACTTGTAGTGCCACGGTGAAACATGGGGCGCGTAATGTAGTGGGGTGTCTAGCTAGGCGTGTAAATGTAGACGGGCAGCGGGGTGACTAGGGGGGATGGAGGCGGCGTCAAACTTTGGACGGGTATCGTGGGGAATAGCGGGGGGGGGAGGGTGTCAGCGTTGCAGATGTGCAGCCGGGTGCCCAGGTGTGCTGACAGACATGGGTGGGGTGTTTCTTAAAGGGTGTGACTGTGCTACCAGAGCGGGGAGCAGTGCCAGGGCGTTGTGTTACTTGTAGTGCCACGGTGAAACATGGGGCGCGTAATGTAGTGGGGTGTCTAGCTAGGCGTGTAAATGTAGACGGGCAGCGGGGTGACTAGGGGGGATGGAGGCGGCGTCTAACTTTGGAAGGGTATCGTGGGGAATAGCGGGGGGGGGGGGAGGGTGTCAGCGTTGCAGATGTGCAGCCGGGTGCCCAGGTGTGCTGGCAGACATGGGTGGGGTGTTTCTTAAAGGGTGTGACTGTGCTACCAGAGCGGGGAGCAGTGCCAGGGCGTTGTGTTACTTGTAGTGCCACGGTGAAACATGGGGCGCGTAATGTAGTGGGGTGTCTAGCTAGGCGTGTAAATGTAGACGGGCAGCGGGGTGACTAGGGGGGATGGAGGCGGCGTCTAACTTTGGAAGGGTATCGTGGGGAATAGCGGGGGGGGGGAGGGTGTCAGCGTTGCAGATGTGCAGCCGGGTGCCCAGGTGTGCTGGCAGACATGGGTGGGGTGTTTCTTAAAGGGTGTGACTGTGCTACCAGAGCGGGGAGCAGTGCCAGGGCGTTGTGTTACTTGTAGTGCCACGGTGAAACATGGGGCGCGTAATGTAGTGGGGTGTCTAGCTAGGCGTGTAAATGTAGACGGGCAGCGGGGTGACTAGGGGGGATGGAGGCGGCGTCTAACTTTGGACGGGTATCGTGGGGAATAGCGGGGGGGAGGGAGGGTGTCAGCGTTGCAGATGTGCAGCCGGGTGCCCAGGTGTGCTGACAGACATGGGTGGGGTGTTTCTTAAAGGGTGTGACTGTGCTACCAGAGCGGGGAGCAGTGCCAGGGCGTTGTGTTACTTGTAGTGCCACGGTGAAACATGGGGCGCGTAATGTAGTGGGGTGTCTAGCTAGGCGTGTAAATGTAGACGGGCAGCGGGGTGACTAGGGGGGATGGAGGCGGCGTCAACTTTGGACGGGTATCGTGGGGAATAGCGGGGGGGGAGGGTGTCGGCGTTGCAGATGTGCAGCCGGGTGCCCAGGTGTGCTGACAGACATGGGTGGGGTGTTTCTTAAAGGGTGTGACTGTGCTACCAGAGCGGGGAGCAGTGCCAGGGCGTTGTGTTACTTGTAGTGCCACGGTGAAACATGGGGCGCGTAATGTAGTGGGGTGTCTAGCTAGGCGTGTAAATGTAGACGGGCAGCGGGGTGACTAGGGGGGATGGAGGCGGCGTCTAACTTTGGAAGGGTATCGTGGGGAATAGCGGGGGGGGGGGAGGGTGTCAGCGTTGCAGATGTGCAGCCGGGTGCCCAGGTGTGCTGGCAGACATGGGTGGGGTGTTTCTTAAAGGGTGTGACTGTGCTACCAGAGCGGGGAGCAGTGCCAGGGCGTTGTGTTACTTGTAGTGCCACGGTGAAACATGGGGCGCGTAATGTAGTGGGGTGTCTAGCTAGGCGTGTAAATGTAGACGGGCAGCGGGGTGACTAGGGGGGATGGAGGCGGCGTCTAACTTTGGAAGGGTATCGTGGGGAATAGCGGGGGGGGGAGGGTGTCAGCGTTGCAGATGTGCAGCCGGGTGCCCAGGTGTGCTGGCAGACATGGGATGGGTGTTTCTTAAAGGGTGTGACTGTGCTACCAGAGCGGGGAGCAGTGCCAGGGCGTTGTGTTACTTGTAGTGCCACGGTGAAACATGGGGCGCGTAATGTAGTGGGGTGTCTAGCTAGGCGTGTAAATGTGGACGGGCAGCGGGGTGACTAGGGGGGATGGAGGCGGCGTCTAACTTTGGAAGGGTATCGTGGGGAATAGCGGGGGGGGGGAGGGTGTCAGCGTTGCAGATGTGCAGCCGGGTGCCCAGGTGTGCTGGCAGACATGGGTGGGGTGTTTCTTAAAGGGTGTGACTGTGCTACCAGAGCGGGGAGCAGTGCCAGGGCGTTGTGTTACTTGTAGTGCCACGGTGAAACATGGGGCGCGTAATGTAGTGGGGTGTCTAGCTAGCGTGTAAATGTAGACGGGCAGCGGGGTGACTAGGGGGGATGGAGGCGGCATCTAACTTTGGAAGGGTATCGTGGGGAATAGCGGGGGGGGGGAGGGTGTCAGCGTTGCAGATGTGCAGCCGGGTGCCCAGGTGTGCTGGCAGACATGGGTGGGGTGTTTCTTAAAGGGTGTGACTGTGCTACCAGAGCGGGGAGCAGTGCCAGGGCGTTGTGTTACTTGTAGTGCCACGGTGAAACATGGGGCGCGTAATGTAGTGGGGTGTCTAGCTAGGCGTGTAAATGTAGACGGGCAGCGGGGTGACTAGGGGGGATGGAGGCGGCGTCTAACTTTGGAAGGGTATCGTGGGGAATAGCGGGGGGGGGGGAGGGTGTCAGCGTTGCAGATGTGCAGCCGGGTGCCCAGGTGTGCTGACAGACATGGGTGGGGTGTTTCTTAAAGGGTGTGACTGTGCTACCAGAGCGGGGAGCAGTGCCAGGGCGTTGTGTTACTTGTAGTGCCACGGTGAAACATGGGGCGCGTAATGTAGTGGGGTGTCTAGCTAGGCGTGTAAATGTGGACGGGCAGCGGGGTGACTAGGGGGGATGGAGGCGGCGTCTAACTTTGGAAGGGTATCGTGGGGAATAGCTGGGTGGGGGAGGGTGTCAGCGTTGCAGATGTGCAGCTGGGTGCCCAGGTGTGCTGGGCAGTACATTGGGTGGGGTGTTTCTTAAAGGGGTGTGACTGTGCTACCAGAGCGGGGAGCAGTGCCAGGGCGTTGTGTTACTTGTAGTGCCACGGTGAAACATGGGGCGCGTAATGTAGTGGGGTGTCTAGCTAGGCGTGTAAATGTGGACGGGCAGCGGGGTGACTAGGGGGGATGGAGGCGGCGTCTAACTTTGGAAGGGTATCGTGGGGAATAGCGGGGGGGGGGGGAGGGTGTCAGCGTTGCAGATGTGCAGCCGGGTGCCCAGGTGTGCTGGCAGACATGGGTGGGGTGTTTCTTAAAGGGTGTGACTGTGCTACCAGAGCGGGGAGCAGTGCCAGGGCGTTGTGTTACTTGTAGTGCCACGGTGAAACATGGGGCGCGTAATGTAGTGGGGTGTCTAGCTAGGCGTGTAAATGTAGACGGGCAGCGGGGTGACTAGGGGGGATGGAGGCGGCGTCTAACTTTGGAAGGGTATCGTGGGGAATAGCGGGGGGGGGGAGGGTGTTGCAGATGTGCAGCAGGTCAGGGTATTGTGTAGGTGGTGGATGTAAGGGCTAGGCAGGGATAGCGCTGTAGAGTGTTTTTCTATACTTGGCCTATTTATATGTCGATATATTAAATGTAGTGTCGGTCTATGGTTTGTCGATCTTCAGTAAGTCGATGTATTTGTTTGTCGAACAATTACATGTCGATCTATGTGTGGTCGGTCTATGGTTTGTCGATCTTATGTAGGTCGATGTATTTGTTTGACGAACAATTTCATGTCGATCGATAAATTGTCGGTCTATGGTATGTCGATCTTCTGTATGTCGATGTATTTGTTTGTCGAACAATTATTTGTCAATCTAAGGTTTGTCGATCTTCAGTAAGTCGATGTATTTGTTTGTCGCACAATTACATGTCGATCTATGTTTTGTCTGTCTATGGTTGGTCGATCTTCAGTAGGTCGATGCATTTGTTTGTAGAACAATTACATGTCGATGATTTGTTGGTCGACCTGACGTTGTTTCGATGTTGTGCGTGATCGATCATTTGTGTGTCGATGTTTTGTTTATCGAGTATACGTATTGTCGATGTTCAGTGTTTGTCGATGTAGTGTGTGCCGATGTTAGTGTGATGTCGATCTTGTGTTTGTAGATGTTCGAACACTGTCGATGTAGATGTTGTCTATGTTGCGTGGTCGATGTTCGCATTGTCGATCAAGCGTCTGCCGATCCATCGACCGGATACCCTCTCTATATATACAAACATCACATCACTGATGTGTATATACTAATATATACAAATTTTGTGTTCCATTTTTGAATGTTTTATTTTTTATTCTATTTAGTGCTGACTCCAGCTGTATTATTTTACATTTTCACCATCTTTTCATCACTAACCTAGAGATTTTAAAGAACACTATGTGTGATAAGTTTAAAAAAAAAAACACTCATTGTTAAAGTACATATACATTTTATATGGTGAAAAAGAAAGATGACTAGCACTGCTGCATCTCAGTTGTAAAACTGCACTACTGTGTTCATATATAGCAGCTGCTCATTTTAACAAAAGTAAAGGGTAAAAATAACCCCTCATCATTTGTTCATAAATGGGGCTCATAGTTTGATATATTTAGATATAGTATCTGCTTAGCCTGGTGCATTTCATTTAACAGTAGTAACATAACTTCAAATCTCTGGCACTATTAAACACACAGAAATTCTAAGATAAATCCAATTTTTTTGTAGAAAAATTACAAGCATCGAGGACCTGATATACTGTATAACAGAGTTGGCATGTACTGGGTCAATTTGAACTCAGCTGGTGATTTGTGAGCAGAGGTTACTGATTTGGATTGCTACAACAGACGAAGGGATCAAATATATGATCTCCTCATTTACTGCTAGTACTGGATGTTGAAGAGACATGACCAGAGGCGTAGAGTCTAACCCACCGGATGGTTTTCACCAGTGACCCCTTCCAAAGGGGATTTGGGTTTCTCGGTTACTGATAGGCAGGTCGCGGCCCCCTGGACAGGTACCCGGTAATAGCTGAGGAGTCAGAGGATAAATAACAAATGATAGTTTGTGGTATATGAATAAGTCTTTGATGAACTAAGAGAACTAGAAGAAACTTGAAGAAACAATTGATGGTGACTGATAGTACTTGATATGTGAAGAAACAATTGACTGTGACCGATGGCACTTGGTACTTGAGACATTGAAGAACTAGAAATCACTTGAAGAAGCAATCAATGGTGACCGATGGCACTCGATATCTGAAGAAGCAGTCAATGGTGACCGAAGGCACTCGCTACTTGAGACATTGAAGAACTAGAAAACATTTGAAGAAGCAATCAATGTTTACCGAAGTCACCCGGTACTTGAGACGTTGAAGAACTAGTAGCTTCTTGAAGAAACAATCGATGTTAACCAATGGCACTCGGTACTTGAGACACTGTAGAACTAGAAGACACTTGCAATATCAATTGATGGTAATTGTAAGGAAATGAGGTCTGTGACAATGAATACACCTGTGCACCTGCTGGGTTACCTGCAAAACATGCACTGTGTGGGCTCCCGAGGACCGAGTTTGAGAACCTCTGCTGTAGGACTTGTAAAGACTCAGCTTGAACCAGACACTTAGCATGAACCAGACCCTGCACAGTCATTTGCCATATCAGGCCTCCACAAGCTGCTGTGTACTATACACTTTTTGCAACTGGGAACTCTCATTCAGTTTCTGTGGAAGTGGTAGTCCTTTCCTAGCCGACTTCCAGTAGGCACTTTATCCAAGTTATGACAGCACTCATCCTCCACAGCGAGACCTAAATCTGCTTTTGCAGCCAGGTGTCACAGTAGCATGAAGTCAGGGTAGTCTTAGAGACATGCCTAATGTCTCAGAAGCTGAAGACTGTACACACACAGGGACAAGACCACCTAGGAATATTGTACACCTTTAAATAAATTCTCATCATGCATATTTTATCAATAAGCAGATGGTCTATGATGCAAAATAAAAAAAATATAAGTGTTGTGACTGGCTATCCTGGCTCATGTCATAATGCCTACTGTATATGATCAATAACTCATCCCTGTCAGCAAAATTTGAAGCAGAACAAATGCCAGAGGAATGGCTGCAAGTATGTCATGTGTAGCATTGTTCATTATGTATAAATTAAGAATATACTGTATGTTAAACTTCATTTTCCAACACAACAGGTATTCAGGTCATGGCTGTTGCTCCTGTCTTCTAAATCCATTTTCACATCCACAGACTCCTGCTATACATAAGTAAAATGAGGCATATATTACAACTAGATCAGTGACATAGCTTACATTCAGGCTATTAAAATCTAAATTCAGGTGTCTTGAAAAATCTGGTGGCCATCCGTTATAGTGTTTTATTGTGCTCTGCTGCTGTCTATTGCATAATATAGCTTTGCAACAGTGTCACCAGATTATGCATACTCTGGCTCTGCAACAACCTCACAAAATTATGCCACCTCACCAGTTTAATCCATAGTCATAATGCATATTTAATGAATGTGCAGTTGGTCTGTGATGCAAAATAAAAAGTGTTGTGACTGGCTATCCTGCCATGTGTCATAACGCCTATATCCTCAGCAATGCATTCATGTCATCAAAATTTAAGGCAGAACAAATGCCAGAAGAATGTTTGCTAAATTGGTTGATGAGTCATTTGTAGTATTGGTCACAACTTGTAAATGGAGTCTGACTTCTGACTCCATTGTTACATCTACAGACTCTGGCTGAGCATAAGTATAATGTTGCATATTTAACTACTTAATCAGTGATAGAGCTCACATTAGTGCTATTAAAAGTTAGGTTCAGGTGTCTTGATAAATCCAGTGGCCTTTTGTTATTGTGTGTGATATTGTGCTCTGTTACTGTCTATTGTTTAATCTGGCTCTGCAACAACTTCACCAGATTATGCAATAAACAGTGAACAAGTAGGAGTTTTGTTACCAACAAGTAACTCTGTGACCACAGAAAGAGGAAGGTAGATAAATGCTTCAGTTATTAACAACTTTTTCATGTGTAAGTATATATTTGATATGTGTAGTGTTTGTTATTTTAAAGAAACAGTACTCTTCCCTTATCTAGTACACTTAAGAGTTGATGAAGCTATCATTGAAAAGAGTAAAGAAGTGGACAATTGGCAAAGTTGACCATAGCAACCTTTCAGTTTTGTTGTAGCATTTATCAACTGCATTCAACAAAATGAGAGTTAAAGCTGATTGGTTGCTATGGGCAACTTTGCCTATTGTCCACTTGTCCACTCTTTTCACTGTTTGATACATTAACCCCTTAGGTGTTTTAAAATGGACATATTTACTAAACAAGATACAGTATGAAAAACCATATTTTTTTAAAAATACACATATTGGACCTGATTTGAATTTGTGCACAAGCCCGATGGTTTAAGCCCAAATCTGATGTTTGTTGGTCTGTGCAGGTGCATGTGCAGAATGGGTCTTGCAATACCACTCGATGCCCCCCCTTTGTAGCAGCATTTCATTGAATCATGAGCGAGGGTGGAAAATGGCACTCATCTTTAAATTGGGGGCATGTCACCCCATTTATGTAGTTGTACTGGGCCCAGGGTCTGCAACGTTGGTGCAAATTTCCTGGACCCGGCTGTCTGGATCCTTCAGCTTACGCAGACTTGACATGGTCTGCTACCATCACTAGTCATGACTGATGGTCATGATGGTCACAATAATCATGATGCTGGTCCAATGCTGCATCCTCAGATGCAGCATTCAGATTTCACAGATCCATGCTGGAGGCATCTAGCACCTACAGACACCTCATGCTGCACTTTCAGTTTATTTTTACTGAATTGCATAGCAACTTTCCTGCGGCTGTGCAATTCCATACAAATCAGAATCAGGCTGATTGAGTATAATTTTGCCTTTAAACAAATAGAAACTTTAGGTTATTGATATAACAAATAAATGGTTGTAATGTTAACCATTTTTTCACAACACATAACAATTATAAAAAAAAATTCAATATATATTCAAATATATATATAGATTTAAATAGAAAGATAAATGTTTATTTTTATAATTTTCTTTTGTAAATCTGGAAGTTATCATCCACACTTCTGTGGGTGAGTCCACCACAGAGGCGGAACTAGCGACAGTGCAGCCAGTGCAATGCAACAGGGCCCACTGCAATTAAGGGGCCCAAAGCAAGAGGCATTATAATGAGTCACATTGACTCATTATACACTGCCATTTGCTGAGCCAGGGTTTGCAACAAACTGTAGTATAGAAGCCGAAAGTGAGAAGCAGGGGCTTAGATATCGAAAGGAGAGCACCAGTGTAGAAGCCGTGGTGGACTGGCGGCACCGCCGTCATCATCAGTTGAAACAAAGTGTGGTGAGATTAATCATCAGTCGGCACCCAATCAGCTGTCTCCTTACCTCCGGAGCCAGCACGAGCAGACCAGCTGCCATCCTTATCAAATAAAGGTGTGGAAATATAAAATATTAATCCTGGGCACACTCATTTTATATATCATCTCTCTATATATACAAACATCACATCACTGATGTGTATATACTAATATATACAGATTTTGTGTTCCATTTTTGAATGTTTTATTTTTTATTCTATTTAGTGCTGACTCCAGCTGTATTATTTTACATTTTCCCCATCTTTTCATCACTAACCTAGAGATTTTAAAGAACACTATGTGTGATAAGTTTAAAAAAAAAACACTCATTGTTAAAGTACATATACATTTTATATGGTGAAAAAGAAAGATGACTAGCACTGCTGCATCTCAGTTGTAAAACTGCACTACTGTGTTCATATATAGCAGCTGCTCATTTTAACAAAAGTAAAGGGTAAAAATAACCCCTCATCATTTGTTCATAAATGGGGCTCATAGTTTGATATATTTAGATATAGTATCTGCTTAGCCTGGTGCATTTCATTTCACAGTAGTAACATAACTTCAAATCTCTGGCACTATTAAACACACAGAAATTCTAAGATAAATCCAATTTTTTTGTAGAAAAATTACAAGCATCGAGGACCTGATATACTGTATAACAGAGTTGGCATGTACTGGGTCAATTTGAACTCAGCTGGTGATTTGTGAGCAGAGGTTACTGATTTGGATTGCTACAACAGACGAAGGGATCAAATATATGATCTCCTCATTTACTGCTAGTACTGGATGTTGAAGAGACATGACCAGAGGCGTAGAGTCTAACCCACCGGATGGTTTTCACCAGTGACCCATTCCAATGGGGATTTGGGTTTCTCGGTTACTGATAGGCAGGTCGCGGCCCCCTGGACAGGAACCCGGTAATAGCTGAGGAGTCAGAGGATAAATAACAAATGATAGTTTGTGGTATATGAATAAGTCTTTGATGAACTAAGAGAACTAGAAGAAACTTGAAGAAACAATTGATGGTGACTGATAGTACTTGATATGTGAAGAAACAATCGACTGTGACCGATGGCACTTGGTACTTGAGACACTGAAGAATTAGAAATCACTTGAAGAAGCAATCAATGGTGACCGATGGCACTCGATATCTGAAGAAGCAGTCAATGGTGACCGAAGGCACTCACTACTTGAGACATTGAAGAACTAGAAAACATTTGAAGAAGCAATCGATGTTTACCGAAGTCACCCGGTACTTGAGACGTTGAAGAACTAGTAGCTTCTTGAAGAAACAATCGATGTTAACCAATGGCACTCGGTACTTGAGACACTGTAGAACTAGAAGACACTTGCAATATCAATTGATGGTAATTGTAAGGAAATGAGGTCTGTGACAATTAATATAGCTATTCATTATTCCCTATGTCAACTATGTACTTTTTTGACCCATATCCATATACATCCAATTCGTCTGTTTGTTCATTCTTCATAACATGTCCATTGCTGCTCACCCAATACTGTGTTTAAAGAAACCTTAATATTGTTAATATATGCAATTGTGTTATGTTATCTGTTACCCTTTAGATAATGTATTTATGTTAGATCGAATTTCCTATTGTTTTCATAAACCACAGTGGACACTCAAAGGTTGAGTCATATAAGGTATCATTGTCCCTTTTTGTTTACTCCCTATTGTCCAAAAGTGATCTGACCAGACAGGGTGGCTCTCTGGCTGATTTAATCCCCTTGATTAGAATATGTATTGTATTCCAATGCTGTAAGATCCTAAAAAACAGAGGTCACACATACCCCTGCAATATGAAACTTCTTGAGGTATAAGTAGAGCTTCCCAGAGAGCTGAAGAGAGATTCTTTGTCCCTAGGCTAAGAAGTAATGTTCTGCCAGGGATCTGCTGTGAAATACATTATATTAGATTTATCTGGGATTCTGTGTTGCTGGAAGAGATGTTCTGCTCCAAGACTAAGAAGTAATGTTCTGTCAGGAGTTTGTGGTGGGAATTGTCATGTGGAACTGGATTACAGAAGTGTGCTGATCTGTTTATAACCCATTCTGTTCAATAAACCACTGCTGGTTTTCAATCTACCACCGTGCCTGAGTGATTTGGAACATGGTATCTTCACAGTAATCAATGAAATAACCGATGGCACTCGGTACTTGAGACACTGAAGAACTAGAAGACACTTGAAATAACAACCGATGTTGGATCGATGTTGAAATACTCTAATGAACACGTGGATACACAGAGTGGAGCCTGGAACTTGGAGCAACAACACACAGCAGCATGCACTGAAGAAAGAAGTTGTTCAGGCACCTTCCTGTTCCTATGATTCCACTTATATACCCTGAGACAGTCTGCTATTAGTGAAAGTAACCAGCTGAGCAATTCCAGTGTTCTTACTGGGCATTACTGTGATCAGCTGACTCTGTAACATGGCTGCCCAGAGTCCTGTATACTCTATGCATACCACTACACTGCACTCTGAGACAGAACAGCAGCATCTATTGCGGCCACTGGCTGGCACCATATCTGATGTCGGACTGCAACCCTGACCCGTGGAAGCCAGCATCGCAGTGAGTTGCTCCCTGAAAGTAGGGGAAATAATGTGTATAGATGGCTATATTCTTAATTGTACACATCTATGTAGTCAGACCAGACTCTTATAAAGACAGTTGTTTCAACTATGATGGATAAGTTTTAGTCCATATAAAGGAGACATTGGCCTCTATCCTGTGCTATGGGAAGCTGGGGAACAGTATAAAGAGTATAACTTATCTCTCTCTGCTTCTCAATCTCTACTACCTACGGCTACTATCACTAAGCATACAGTAATATTGAGGCTATTGACACCACATCCCTATCCTCCCTGTTCGACTCACTTCTCTCTCCTATTCTTTCTCTCTCCTGTCTTTTTATAATGCATCTCTTACCTTTGCTCCTGGGTCTGTCGCCACACCAACCACTATTCACCCTTGCAGATCAACACCTCAACCATGGCACTCCAAATGCACCAGATACTGTATCTGCAAAAATGCTCATATAACGCTGAGTAACAGTGGAGGAAATCACATTCTAAGCCAGACTTCCTCCATTACAAATTTATGCTTTCATCCTACAGTGCTGCCCTTTCCCTCTCTATACTACAACCTCATCTCCTCCCAGTTCTCAAACCCCTGGCACCTCTTTGTTACTGTCAACTAACTCCTCTTCCCACCCCTGCCTCAACTCCCCTTTTTACTCTCTGCTCTTTACTATGCCACCGACTTTACATCCAAAATTGTCTCCATGCATCGGGACATAACATCCCACCATAACCTGAGCAACCCCCCACCTCCATTCCCTGATACCCCCTCTCCTTCCCTCCTACCAACTCTGACATCTTTCTTCCCTGTATCTGAAGAAGAAGTCATGGTCTTTATCCATTCCTCACCCCCTCTACCTCCCGACTTGACCAACCTCCTCCGCTACCTCTCTTTTTTTTTAACTTATGTAATTTTTAATTGATTTTATCACAGAAAGAAAACACATACACAAAACAGAGAAAAACAACAAAGCACAGATAATAATATAATAAGATGCCATGTACGTGTCTCAGTGTTACATAAATATCATTAAAGAACACCATGTTAACCATAGTAAATAAAAAAAGAGGTTTGTGGTCATTAATCATATATACATTGGGAACAAAAAATTATATAGGGGGTAATTCCAAGTTGATCGTAGCATCAAATTTGTTAGCAGTTGGGCAAAACGATTTGCACTGCAGGTGTGGCAGATATAACATTTGCAGAGAGAGTTAGATTTGAGTGGGGTGTGTTCAAACTGAAATCTAAATTGCAGTGTAAAAATAAAACAGCCAGTATTTACCCTGCACATAAACAAAATAACCCACCCAAATCTAACTCTCTCTGCAAATGTTATATCTTATGTCTGCCCCCTCCCCCTGCAGTGCAAATGTTTTTTTCCAACTGCTAACAAATTTGATGCTGCGATCAACTTGGAATTACCCCCATAAAGCGAAGAGTGTAGGTAAGCATAGCAAGAAAATAAGTACCCATCTTACAGAAATAAGAAGGATAAAGAAAATATATCACATAATATCTCATCCTTCATTCAAGTAATCTGAGAGATGAGCTTAAGCCGCCATATCTGTAGCCAAATAGGAGGTATTCAATCTTTCCCATTTATTAAGATAATGAGGCGGGGTCCCTCTAGATCTGTTTGTAAACCGTTCATGCCCAGATACCTCGTTAACCAAGGCCTGCCAGTTATAAAGGTTAGGAGAGGAAGCTGCAAACCAGATCCGTGCTATAATCACCTTAGCCAAGGTGATCAGAAATAGAGCATATTTCTAAATTGCCGGGGAGTAGTTTTCCTCTAAGTCCAAAGCAAAAATACACAGTTTAGGAGAGGGGAGGGGGGGCAATGTTGGTTCAGTAAGTAATATATCCATCCATACTGCCTCCCAAAGAGCATACACAGTGGGACATAGCCATAATAAGTGCCAGAAGGTAGCTTCAGGGACACCACAGTGCAGACTAATTGCATCATGCCTCAACCCCACTTTACATAGAGAAACTGGGGTTTTATATGGCCTATGGAGGTTAAAAAAAGTTCTGTTGGTACTTGATACATGGGGTAGTGTATTTGAGAGGGCCCAACACCTGAAGCCATAGGTCATCCTCAAATAGACCAATGTCTAGTTCCCACTTAAGTTTAAGCGGGTCAAAAAGATTCGGACAAATATGCGTATTTAGGCTGGCATATACAGCAGATATTTGATGTCTCATACCCAGTGTCAAGACCAGTTCCTTTACTGGAGAACTGAAAATATACAGGGGCGAGACCCCAAATTGCGCCTGCACTGCATGGAGGAGTTGTAGGTAGCGGTAATAAAAATTATTGGATATATCAAACTCTTCCCGCAGCTGTGTGAAAGATTTAAAAACACCACTGAAAAATAATTGAGAAATTGTTGTGAGGCCCACCCCAATCCATTTATTATCCTGTGTGAGATGAGCCAGTTCCCCATACTGTGCGTTGAGCCAAAGTGGCATATCAGTATCCGCACCCGTCCAATCATAGTAAGAGTGAGTCTGTCGCCACACAAGTATCGATTGACGTAGTACAGGAGGAAGACCAGCAGCAGAGGAAGCAGAAAGAAGAAATTGAACAGGCGAGAAGTGGGACCTCACACATTCAGCAAAGAATCTCTCAAACGTGGGAGCATCCCTATTCATAATTAGACAAATGTACTAGCAGAGCAGCCAGGTAATAAGCACGCATATTAGGAAAACCAAATCCTCCATCAGTTTTAGACTTAACCAGAGCTCTCAAGGCTACCCTAGGTGTCTTATTACCCCAAACAAATGAGGAGAGTACACTATCAATACTAGTGAAAACCTTTTTAGGGATATAAACAGGGGAATACTGCAATAAATATAGGTATTTTGGTTGCATCACCATTTTGATAAGACTGATATGTCCTGTGACAGTGAGAGGAAGATTCTTCCATACATGGACCCGACACTTCAGGTCCTCTGTGACCTGGTGAATATTTTGTAGTACAAAAGTGGTAACGTTAGGAGTAAGCCAGATACCAAGATACCGGAAGTTAAGGGTCCATTGCAAGGAGCATACAATAAACAACGGGTCAGGGATAACACCAGATATGGGAAGAATGTGAGATTTATTCCAATTAATGGACAGGCCTGAATAGAAGCCAAAGATGTTGGCAATACTGAGAAGGGAGATAAGTGAAGTGTCCGCATCATTAAGAAACAGGAGCATGTCATCAGCATATAATGCGACAACATCCTCATGCCCATCAATAGTAATGCACTTAACATCAGGGGACTTCCAAATAAAACTAGCCAGAGGCTCAATAGCCCGGGCAAAAAAATCTGGGGATAATGGGCAGCCTTGTCTAGTACTACAATACAGAGCAAAGGGGGATGTATCATAGCTGTTAACTGATATTTGAGCCATGGGGGAGGAGTAAAGCAATTGTAACCAACATATAAATTTAGGACCAAAAGTGCATTTTCTAAGGACTTCCCATAAGTAATCCCATTCCACAGATTCGAAAAAGGCCTTGGCAGCATCCAAGTAAACCAAAACAGCCCCCAACTACAAGTCTGAGTGTTCCCCCCTCTGCAAATGGCAAAACAGCCGTCTCAGGTTTTGGAGAGTAGATTTGCCCACTATAAACCCTGTCTGGTCATCATGGATGATGAATATAATGACATTATTAAGGCAGATAGACAATAACTTAGCCAAAATTTTACATCAGTGGATAATAATGAGATTGGACAGTGTTATGCACACCAGTGCCTGCAGGAAAGTACTGGTGTCAGGACTGTTATGCACTCCAGTGCCTGCAGGAATGTACTGGTGTTTGAACTGTTATGCAAAACAAATGGACTTACAGACAGACTGGGGAATATGACATAACGTACACAGAAGGTGATAGGGTAACAAAATACACATAAAGTGAACAGAGAAGCCCAGAGGCTAAGGAACTGGGTATCTCCCTTGTATTAGAACTGCTCAGATGGGAAAAGCAAGATGTTGTGTTTTAATACGTAGAGAACCCGAAATGCTGTTGCTAAGGGCAACAGCAAAACCCTAAAGGGTTACCAACGGGTGTGGCAGTAAACTCCTTGGTCAGAGATGGAATGATAGACACAAGGAGAGTCTCCACAATCCTAATTCTCACTTGCAGTGCACAGGTTCAGCTTACTGCCACTAAACTGACCCCTGACACCTAGCAAAGTGAGACAGGATTAGACAGGCAAGTCTTAGAATACAGCCGCAAACTTGCTAAGTTCACAGAGTAGTAACAGAACCCCAGCAAGCTAAACGACTGACTCCAGTCTTACTGCTAGGTCTGGATTGGCAGAGTGTAATACCAAATCCCCAGGCCTATTTGCAGTAAGCAACAAACAAATACAAAGCTACACAGTACTGGCTAACTTTCAGAAACTGACTAACCAACAAAGATTCAGCAGCATCTGCTTACCCTGAGAAGAGGCCTTATAAAGCAGGTGCTGTCCACGCCCCACTCAGACCTCACAGACTGTGAGCACAAAAACGAGCACCGGATCCCCTGCCATGCACAGAGCCTATAACCACTGCACAGCAAAAGACCCGAACCGGAGTATCAGCTGCGCTCAGGTCACTCCGCTAGCACTTGTCTCCCGGTTGCCATGACGACGTGGCAGCACAGGGCAGGAGACCCTAACAGTACCCCCCCTCTGACGAGGGGTCAAAGAACCCCTACCACCGGGTTTATCGGGGAACTGCGAGAAGAAAGAGCGTATCAGTCTGGGGGCATGAAGATCACAACTGCGCACCCACGACCGCTCCTCCGGGCCATACCCCTTCCAGTGCACCAAAAATGACAGCCGACCCCGAACCACCTTGGAGTCAAGAATCCTTTCAACAACAAACTCCCTCTGGCCACGTATCAGAAGAGGGGAAGGTCTTCCACTGGAAGAAGGATTACTAATCGCCCGTTTTAAAAGGGAACAATGAAATGTTTTATTGATACCCAAAGAACGGGGCAGATCTAACTGAAATGCCACCGGATTGATAACCCTGGTGATCATATAAGGGCCGATGAACCGGGGGCCTAACTTATGAGATGGCTGTCTCAACTTCAAATTCTTGGTAGACAACCAGACGAAGTCTCCTAATTTGAAGCTGCAGGGTCTTTTCCGCTTATCAAAAACCCTTTTGGTCACTAATGACACAGACACAAGGGCTTTCTTCACTTTCCGCCAAATACCTCTAAGGACCGAAACCACAGAGGAACCACCAGGCGTGGAGTCCAGGGGGTCAAAAGAATTGGCCTTAGGATGATGCCCATACACACAAAGGAAGGGAGAGATCCCTGTAGCAGAGTGAGCCGCGTTGTTATAGGCAAACTCCGCCATGGACAGATGAGCAACCCAGTCAGTCTGACACTTGGAGACATAACACCTGAGGAACTGCTCCAAGGACTGGTTCACCCTTTCAGTCTGCCCATTAGACTGCGGATGGTAGCCCGACGACAAGCTGACAGAAATCTGGAGATCGGAACAAAATGCCCTCCAGAATTTGGCCACAAACTGGGATCCGCGGTCAGAGACCACATCAAGTGGCAACCCGTGGAGACGCACAACATGCAGCATAAATAATTCAGACAGGCGTCTGGCCGATGGCAGCCCAACCAGTGGAACGAAGTGCGCCATCTTCGAAAACCTGTCAACGACAACCCAGATGGCTGTCATCCCCGAGGATTTGGGCAAGTCCACCACAAAATCCATTGAAATGTGGGTCCATGGCTTAGATGGGATAGAGAGTGGATGTAATGGGCCAACAGGAACCCCTCTAGGAGTCTTATTTCGGGCACAGATGTCACATGCCCGAACCCACTGATCCACATCCTTAGCCACCGAGGGCCACCACACCGCCCTAGATAGCAACTCCCGAGTTCTGGCAATACCCGGGTGACCTGCAGACTTCTTGGCATGGAATTCCAGGAACACTCGCTGTCTTAACCTAGGAGGCACAAACAAAAGACCTACCGGAAGGTCTGGAGGAGCCTGCTCCTGTGCTCTAAGGACTAATGATAAGAGGTCCTGGGTAATGCCCACTTTAATACATGATGGGGAAGCAATGGGCAACGGCTCCTCGGTGGTCTCCTGGATTGGAGCAAAACTCCGCGAGAGCGCATCAGCCTTGATGTTTTTTGACCCAGGGCGATATGTTATCAAAAAATTAAAGCGAGCAAAAAACAAAGCCCATCGTGCCTGCCTGGCATTGAGACGCTTCGCTGACTCTAAATATGCCAGATTCTTATGGTCAGTGAGAATTGAGACCACAAACTTAGCCCCCTCAAGCCAGTGTCTCCACTCCTCGAGTGCATCCTTAATAGCCAACAATTCCCGGTTACCCACGTCATAATTCATCTCGGCAGGCGAAAATTTACGGGAAAAGTAAGCACAGAGATGAAGGCGATTATCAGACACTCCCATCTGAGAAAGCACTGCCCCAATACCCATCTCAGAGGCATCCACCTCCACCACAAAAGGACGCTCTGGATCTGGGTGTCGCAGCACCTTGGCCGAAACAAATGCCCTTTTGAGACGGGCAAAAGCCGCTTTAGCCTCACAAGACCAGTGAGCAACATCCGCCCCTTTCTTAGTGAGTGCCACCAAGGGCGCCACTATAGACAAAAATCCAGCGATAAATCTTCTATAAAAATTTGCAAAGCCCAGGAAACGCTGAAGCGCCTTCAAACTAGTGGGCTGCACCCAATCCAGGACTGCCTGTACCTTGGAACCCTCCATTTGGAAACCTTCTGGGGAGATAATATATCCTAGAAATGCGATTTGCTGAACTTCAAATTCGCACTTCTCCAGCTTCGCCCCAAGCCGGTGGTCTCTGAGTTTCTGGAGGACTAAGCGTACATGCTTCCGATGTTCCTCCAGGGAATGGGAGAAGATTAGGATGTCATCTAAGTATACAACTAAGAATCTATCCAAATATTCCCTGAGCACATCATTCATGAAATCCTGGAAGACTGCCGGGGCATTACAGAGCCCAAAAGGCATCACCAAATATTCGTAATGCCCTGAGTGGGTATTAAAGGCAGTCTTCCATTCATCCCCCTCTCTTATTCGGATTAGATTGTACGCACCGCGTAGGTCAATCTTAGAAAAAAAGGTGGCAGTACGAAGCTGGTCAAACAAGACCGAAATGAGAGGCAGTGGGTATGAGTTTTTAATCGTGATACGGTTCAATTCCCTGAAGTCGATGCAGGGTCGCAACGAACCGTCCTTTTTACCCACGAAGAAGAACCCCGACCCAACTGGAGACTGTGAAGGTCTGATAAATCCCTTAGCCAAGTTCTCCTGAATGTACTCTGCCATAGCCTGAGTCTCAGGACGTGACAGGGAGTACAACCTGCTCTTGGGAAGCTTAGCATTTGGCAACAAATCAATGGCACAGTCATAGGGGCGATGGGGAGGTAGTACCTCTGCAACTTTTTTGGAGAACACGTCCGCAAAATCTGCATAACACCCTGGCAATCCTGGCAAACTTAGCTGCGAGAGCCTGACTGGAAGGCTCAAGCAACTCCTGAAACAATCAGTACCCCAACTAAGAATCTCCCCAGAGACCCAGTCAAATTGAGGATTGTGGGCCCTTAACCAGGGTAACCCCAACACCAATGGGGCAAAAGTACAGACAATCACATAAAAGGACAATTTTTCAGAGTGTGTGGCTCCAATAAACAAAGAAATCTGGCTAGTGCAAGAGGTAATTTTACCTTGGGATAATGGTTCCCCGTTTAACCCACAAATCTCAATTTCCGATGCCAAGGGTACTAAGGGAACAGAGTGTTTCAGGGCGAATTGGCGGTCCATAAAAACCCCGTCGGCCCCACTGTCCACAAAGGCCTCAGTCTTGACAGTTTGACCGAGGATCTTCAAGGTCACCGGAATGATAAAAGTCTTCTTGGGAAATTCTGACTTCTGGCCTGACAGGATATTTCCCATCACCCTCAGGCCCTGAAGTTTTCCGGCTTTTCTGGGCATGATACTACCACATGACCTTTATTCCCACAGTACAAACACAACCCCTGCTGTCTCCTCCGCGTCTTCTCACGCGAGGAGAGGCGGGTAGCCCCAATCTGCATAGGCTCCTCGGAAAATTCCTCAGAGTCTGAGGATCCCTTGGGAAGGAAGGAAATCTCAGTCTCTCTTTCAAGCCTACGCTCTCTCAGCCGTCTATCCACCCGGATGGATAACTGCATGAGCTGATCCAAGCTATCAGGCAAGGGATATTGTACCAGTTGGTCCTTTATCTGGTTAGAAAGACCTCTTCGGTACTGGTGTCTCAGGGCTGGGTCATTCCACTGGGTATCATGGGCCAACCTCCGAAACTCCGTACAGTAAACCTCAACTGGCCTTCGCCCTTGCTTAAGGATCGAAATCTGAGCCTCGGCTGAGGCCGTCTTGTCAGGGTCATCATACAACATGCCCAGTGCCGTAAAAAAAGCATCAACACTTTTAAGCGACGGACAGTCAGGCTGCAACCCATATGCCCAGACCTGTGGGTCTCCTTGTAGCAAGGAAATCACTATGCCCACCCGCTGAATCTCCGACCCAGAAGACTGAGGCCTAAGCCGGAAGTATAGCTTGCAGCTCTCCTTGAAACAAAAGAACTGCGAGCGATCTCCAGAAAAACGATCCGGGAGATTTACTTTCGGCTCCTTAACCCCTGCAGGTGCTGCTGCTGCGGGAGCTCCGCCAGCAGCCTGGGAGGTGTGCATTTTAATGGACAAATCATTAAATTGTCGAGTCAGGACCTGCACCTGATCGACCACCTGTTGCAACGTATTTTGAGGGGTATGCTCCATATTCCCACAAAATTTCAACAGGAGTATTAGGCTGCTGAATATGTTATGCACACCAGTGCCTGCAGGAAAGTACTGGTGTCAGGACTGTTATGCACTCCAGTGCCTGCAGGAATGTACTGGTGTTTGAACTGTTATGCAAAACAAATGGACTTACAGACAGACTGGGGAATATGACATAACGTACACAGAAGGTGATAGGGTAACAAAATACACATAAAGTGAACAGAGAAGCCCAGAGGCTAAGGAACTGGGTATCTCCCTTGTATTAGAACTGCTCAGATGGGAAAAGCAAGATGTTGTGTTTTAATACGTAGAGAACCCGAAATGCTGTTGCTAAGGGCAACAGCAAAACCCTAAAGGGTTACCAACGGGTGTGGCAGTAAACTCCTTGGTCAGAGATGGAATGATAGACACAAGGAGAGTCTCCACAATCCCAATTCTCACTTGCAGTGCACAGGTTCAGCTTACTGCCACTAAACTGACCCCTGACACCTAGCAAAGTGAGACAGGATTAGACAGGCAAGTCTTAGAATACAGCCGCAAACTTGCTAAGTTCACAGAGTAGTAACAGAACCCCAGCAAGCTAAACGACTGACTCCAGTCTTACTGCTAGGTCTGGATTGGCAGAGTGTAATACCAAATCCCCAGGCCTATTTGCAGTAAGCAACAAACAAATACAAAGCTACACAGTACTGGCTAACTTTCAGAAACTGACTAACCAACAAAGATTCAGCAGCATCTGCTTACCCTGAGAAGAGGCCTTATAAAGCAGGTGCTGTCCACGCCCCACTCAGACCTCACAGACTGTGAGCACAAAAACCAGCACCGGATCCCCTGCCATGCACAGAGCCTATAACCACTGCACAGCAAAAGACCCGAACCGGAGTATCAGCTGCGCTCAGGTCACTCCGCTAGCACTTGTCTCCCGGTTGCCATGACGACGTGGCAGCACAGGGCAGGAGACCCTAACAGACAGTAAGAGTATGGGACCGTAGGGTCTTTGCTCAGCTGAAGGATCACTACAATAACTGCCTCAGACATAGAGTGGGGCAAACTACCACCTTCCAGCAAGGTGTTAAGTAATTTCAAAAGATAAGGGACAAAATAAGCACGATATTATTTATAGACTTAAACTGGTATGCCATCACTATTCGGGGCTTTCTTATTGGGGAAGGAGGCAATAGCTGCCTCAACTGCTTCTGTGGATATACTAGCATCTAAATAATTGATAGATTGTTGTGATAACTGGGGCAAATTAATGTGAGCAAGATACTGCTTCAATTGATTTGGGGTGTAAGTGGTTTTAGAGGCATACAACGAGGAGTAGAAGGACTGAAAAACGTGGGCTATCTCAGAAGTAGTATAAAGCACTGTGCTTTGAGGATCACAAATCTTTTGAATGGCTCCTCCAGCCCTCTCCTCCCTCACAAGAAAATCGAAATAACTGCCTCCCAAATCTGACTGTGAATAAAGGGCATGCTGAGAAAAAAGTAATTTATGCTTGGATTTATCAAGTAAATGATCAGACCAGGCCTTCCTCATCAAATCCCACTTATAACAATCACTGAGGGTCATGGTAGAAAGATAGGTAGATTCGCATTGAGAACAAGCAAGTTCAAGCTTTAATTCCTCCTTTCTACTAGATTTTTTAACAATAGCAATGCGTTGTATGAAGGAACCCCGTAACAAAGCCTTAAACCAGGAATGTCCAAACTGCGGCCATCCAGCTGTTGTGAAACTACATATCCCAGCATGCCCTGACACAGTTTTGCTGTCAGAGAATGCTAAAGCTGTGTCAGGGCATGCTGCGATGTGTGGTTTCTCAATAGCTGGAGGGCCGCAGTTTGGACATGCCTGCCTTAAACGTATCATGCTTAAGTGACAGATCTAAACAGGTGGCATTATGAAATTCAATGTCATTCCATTCGTGGACCAAGGCATCAAGATCAGTCATCAAGGTCAACCAAAAGGGATTTAACTTCCACATGTTGGCTCCCTGTTTAGGTATAGTATCCAGAACCACTAACAATGGTGAGTGGTCCGAAATCCCCCTATGCAAATATTGGACATTGATTATGCTAGGGATTAGATCAGGGGAAACCAAGGCCAAATCTATTCTTGAAAATGTATGGAAACAGGCTGAGAGGCAAGAGTTTTGCATCTGCAGGGGGTTTCTCAGTCTCCAAATATCTATAAGCCCCAGTTCATTAAGTAACTTAGCAAATGGCATAGGGGAAGGAGATAAAGAGGGTACAGTTGCCAGAGGCTCATTTATCTGTCAAAAATCCTGTCTTAAACATTATTAAAATCACCTATGCAGAGAATAGGTGCAGAGGGGGAAGTACCAATAAATGACATAGCATAGCGGAGCACCTGTTGTAGTAGGGGGGGAATATAAACAGCAAGTATATGAAGAAGTATACAGTTAACATATGCTCTATGAAAAACATATATACCACATTGGTCAGTTTGGCTGTGGACCAAATAAAAATTAACTGATTTCTGGTTCAATACTGAAACACCTCTAGAATTAGTAGAAAAGGTAGAATGATGCACTACACCAACCCAAGGTTTCCTGAGAGCTAAGGTTCTAGTACCAATCAGATGTGTTTTGGAGAGACATATATTGTCAGCCATATATTTTGTTGCCTGCGACAGAACAAGGGCATGCTTAGTGCGGTCATTTAAGCCCCTCACATTCCAGCCAAGTATGCTGAGTCCCTCAACTCCCGTAGCCATAGAGGAGATAAAGAAGGGACAGAAGGAGAGAAAGAGCAAGTGAAAGAAACGTAGAGGCAGAATAAGCTAGGCATAAAATACAGTGGAGACATATATCATAGAGGAACCTGCAGTATAGGAACGGTAAAAAGAAAGAGCCTACCCCAGCAGACCTCCAGCAAACAATAAAATCACTTAGTAACCACAAGATGAACACATCAGAGAATGTAGGCACATGGTAAAGAAGAAGAAAAAAATACACGGTGACACACACACAAATATAAGAAAAAAAACTAACACAAAACATCCCAACCACCCACCTCCCTGTTTATCCATTACAACCTAGATATACTCGGATCCCTATAACATGCTAACTAAACTAAGAACCCAATAATAACAACAACAAAAACAACCCCGCATAATTAATATTGAGAAATATAAAACATCAGTAGTAGCGACCCCAGTAGGACATAATATCGCCTGAGGAAAAATCAGCCAAACAAGCCTAATATAAAAAAGGTACTTAATCAACTGTCCTCAATTACTAACCCGAGGTCTACGGTCCAGCCAGGCCTCTGCTTCCTGAGGAGTATTGAAGAAATGTGTGGAGCCATCATGCACAAACCGTGAACAAGCAGGAAAAGCATGGAGTACTGCATTTGGCGGTCCAGGAGCCTCCTCTTAACTTGGAGAAACTGTGCACGGGATTTCTGGACATCCACAGCAAAATCCAGGTAAATTGCAATAATTTGGTTGTCAAATTTCTAAGGGCCCTGAGTGCGAGCCAGCCGTAGGACTGCGTCACTGTCTTTGTAGTGTACAAAGGGATCTAGGAAAGTATGTGAAGGTGCACCTGGGGGAGGAGCCCTAGTGGATAGACGATGTGCCCTTTCCACATAAAATTGAGGACTGAAGTCGTCACGTTGGAATAATTGAAGAAGCCACTGTTCCAGGAAATTTTCGGGGGCAAAGCCCTCCATCCTCTTTGGGAGGCAGACAAAGCGTACATTATTAAAGCAAAGTCTACCTTCAATATCGGATAATTTGGCTTTGACTGCAGACATCTCAGTGGTTAAAACAGCGACCATATATTTAAGAGGGTTAGTCAGATCTTCCAGATCAGAGATACGATGTTACGCCTTCCCCACCCATTCACGAATATTCTGCATATCATGCTGAATCAGAATTATGTCAACCTGCACCTGACCAATTTTGTCTGTAACTCTTTGATCAGATGCCGATATGGTAATCAAAATCTGCTGTATCAACTGAGATGCTTTGTCTGGTTGAAGGGGGCCTCCTTAGGGTGAAGGAGGTGATGGAGAACTAGCACCTTGTGAGGGTTGCGAGAAGCACTGTGAGCCCCTAGCAAATTTTTCAAGCTTAGGCGCTTCGGCAGCATTACCAGTCCGTACCATGATGCACCCCAAATGTAGGACCATCGGCTTGACACAAGTAGTACATATAAATGAATGTAGCTGTCAATATACAGTCAGTAAGTACAGAGAAGAGAGTCCAAGATCAAAGTTGTCCAGGATGGTCAGGAGGGAATATAATGCAGCATGAGCTGTGTGTCCTCACAGGCAGATGGGAAGGAGATGCAGGCTCTTACCAGTAGTTGCAGAATTTTCTGGGGATCAGGGTCTCCCCAAACAGTATAGTTTTATGAACAACTAGGGAGTCAATAACAGAGAGAAGCTGGGGTCAGTGATCAGGGAAAGACACAGTAGCTGCAGGGTTCCTGTCAGGCTTATAGCGGCTGCAGCAGCAGTCTCCACGCAAGCGCACCTGGTCCACCAGCCACGGGATCCAGACAGAAGTGCTCAGCAGGAGTCCGGTGTGAGCTGTAGCGGCAGGGAGAGCAAAAGCCGCAGGCACAAGAAGCTGCTGCACAGCATGGGTCCAGCGGCATTCATTTCCAGGAAGATGGACCCAGAGAGACAGGGTAGCAGAGGCCACAAGGCGGGCAGGAGCAGATCTAGGAGGAGTCCCAGACAAATGAGCCTCTCAACACAGGCACCACAGGCTAGTAAGTAGGTAGAATCAGGAAACAAGTGTCCATCAGTGGAAGGATAAGGATATATACAGGGTGTTAGATGAAGCACCCAACCTCTTTTGATACCCAACAATGTCTGACTGACTCTCCATATAGACATCTAATATCCCAGTTATATCTGATATGTATAACTAGTCTCTCCCTTCCAACTTCCTCCTTTGTGATAGGTTGGCACAGAAACCTCCAAAAAGAGCTATACTGCTACACGTTTGCCAGCTCTTCTTCCATCCAGGTTTTAGAAAACCAATACAGAGTTTTGTCTAGATGGTACCGCTGCCCTGAGCAGATACACTAGATGTTCCTGACTGTGTCCGCATTAAGTTGGCATTGTGGGTAGTTGCTTGGTACCCCCATCCACATATGGCAGTAATGCCAGATGCTGACTGGCTTCTGGCATCAGTTCCAGAAGATCACTCACCAAATTACTGGGTTTCCAGTCCCTGTGACTCCCGAATTCTGGCTTCTTAACCCGATAGAAATTCCCCTATCCCATTACAAAAATTATTTTTTATGACATCTGGTGAATGCAGCTTGGGCTACTATACCATGTTACTGGAGAACAACTCTGCAACATCCTATATCCTGTTGGTTTCAAAGGGTTGATTTTTACAGGTCAATGGAGGAACTTACCCCCCCCCCCCACATATGACTACCTCGAGCTACATTGCAACCTGGTCAGAATGGCTCACCTTTAACGACTCCCCTGTTTATAATACCTATATGACACCAACCCTCATTACAGCATCCTAAAACCACGATGACGACTATTTCTCTCTTCTCACGCCATTCTTCCTATTTACTATTCTCGTTTCCTCTACAGTACCTCATTTATCATACTGTAAATTAACTAATTCTGTTATCCATACTGCATTGTTGTGATCTACAATGTATTATATGCTGCACTGGCAAATGTCGATATGTGTGTATTACTTGTTGCTTATCTATATCATCATCCTTGATGCTGGATTACCTGCACCCATATGATCACTACCTTGATTTACATGTTTGTCCTTCTTATATGATTAATAAAAATAAGATTGAGGGGAAAAAAGTACCCTTGATCCAACCACTCTCTCCAACTAGTGACTGAGCTCTCTCTTTCCTTTTACCTCCACATGCATTGAGCATATTTTCTACAACTGCTGCACTGTCTTTCTTTCCTCACACTCACTGCTTTACCATTTCCGGTCTGGTTCCACTCCTCTCCACTTCTCTGAAACTGCCTTCACAAAGGTCTGCAATGATCTCCTTGCTGATAAATCCAAGGGCCACTACTCTTTGCTTATTCTCATTGAGCTTTCTGCTGCATTTGACACCCTCTCCTATACCCCATTGGTTTGCATGATGCTGCCCTCATCTGGCTGTCCTCCTACCTTTCTGAACTTTCCTTCTCTGTCTCCTCTCATGACTCCACCTCCACCCACTTCCTCTACCAGTAGGTGTCCCCCAAGTTTCTGTTCTTTGGTCTCTCCTTTTCTCTCTCTGCACATCCTCATTATGTGAGCTCATTAGCTATTTTGACTTACAATATCATCTCTATGCTGATGTTACTCAAATCTACCTTTCCTCCCCTAACCTCTACCCCACTACCCTCACTTGCATCTCCATCTGTCTCTCTGCTATCTTTTTCTGGATGTCCCAAGGCTTTCCTAAACTTAACTTGTCTAAGACTGATCTGATCATCTTCCTTCCCTCTCACATAACCTCACCTGCCACAATCTCATAATGTATTGATGGCACTACTATCTCCTCTAGCCCCCAAATGTGCTGTTTTGGAATAATCCTTGACTCCTCCCTCTCCTTCAAATCACACATTCAATACCTCTCAAAAACCTTCCATTTCCATCTAAAAAACATTTCCAGGATCATACCATCTCTCACCCAGGATGCTACAAAAACACTCATCCTCTCACTGGTCATCTCCAGATTGGACTACTGTAGTCTCCTCCAACTTGTCCTCCTCATGAAACTCCTCTCTCCACCCAATCTAGCCTCAGTGCTGCTGCCCATCTCATCTTCCTCACCAAACGTACTACATTCACCTTCCATCTCTTGCAGGACCTTCACTGGCTACTCTTCCCATTCAGAATCCAATTCAAGCTTCTCACTCTCACCTACAAAGCCTACACCTACTCTTCTCCCACTTACATCTCTGACCTTATCTCTCTTTACATTCCCACCCATTTTTTTTTTCGCTCTTCTAATTCCATACTTGCCTATATTGTCTTGAACTGTAAGTGCTGTTTTCTTGTTTTGCTCATTTGTTTATATACTCTGTAATGGGTGCTGCAGATCCCTTGTGGTGCCATATAAATAATGCATAATTATAATATAAATGTATTCAGTTTTGTGATCAATGAGGTTCATCAGTAAACAAATCACAGTACTACCTTGTCTCAACTCAAAAAGCAGGTTTTTAACATTTAATGGGCGAAATCTTCACTGGGAAAGTCTCATTTTGGAGTTGCATGATTTTTAATAAATTGCTTTGGAAAGAAAACTTATTGCTCAGAATAGCTTTGATAACAGCTGTTAATTAACATGTAAAACCTATGAACATTAATAAATAGGTCACTATAGTGATTGATGTAGCCTTTTAGCTAGGGCAAGCAGGTTTGTGGAGCCCCTTGTTTTTGATAGTCTTGCACAAAGTTTTATTGCCTCATAAAAGATAGATTATGGTACAGTAGTTTATTGTGAAGAAGGAAGCAAAAAATTACAAACTATAAAGAAATGGCAAGTTAAACAAGACAAAGTTTAGATAGCTAATGAAAAAGAAATATCTCTGTGAACAAAAATCAATAGTTCATTTGTCTAGAAAATAAACTAGTATTTGTTGGGAAAATAATATTGCAAATGCATTTAATTGGATACACTTTGTTTGCTTTTACTGTTTAATTCCCTTTCATTCTTTAAGACCTATGTTGTACTTTATAGGTAGTGCTTAGTAAGATATAAAACCATTTCTGCTCATGTGGTGGAACAATGTTTAAATCATTGTTTTGTCACTTCATTTTCTGTATCATTTAATCACTCTATAAATGACTTACAGGCCATGACCTAATGGTCTACAAGTATAAAAAACACAAGTTGTACAATCATTTTTATGTTTGCTTGAACGTCTGCCAGCATGTTTTATCAGATACAAGCTATCTGAAATATCATTTGAGCGGGTGTGCAAAGACTTTTCCACTTTATTTATGTCTAAAGTACATATACCTTTTCAAAGTCAATATTTTAAAATTAAATCTGGCCTACTATAGTTTCTTTCAAAAATTGTATATCAGATTGCAATGTTTATTTACTGCATTGTTAGGTTATTTTATTTTTGTCTTAATGTTTTAAATTCCATGAAGGCACTATGCATTATTATTAACTATTCTTCTTCTGTTACATTAAACAATTGCAATGTCTAAGCCCACTTAACTATATGTGCATAAACAACACAGATAAAGTCCCCTTTCTTTTCCCCAACATGGAATTGAACTATATTGACTTAAAGCAGGGGTGGGGAACCTCCGGCCCACGGGCCAGCCGTTTATTCTGGCTCACCTGCTGCTGTGTCATCGAGACAAGCCGCCCCTCAGTCCAGTGGCAGCGTGTCTCAGCTGTCAGGGCAGGGAGGAGAGCACAGCTATGTCCGGCGGCAGCGGCAAGTACTATCTCAAACCAGCCACCGGTTCATGAGCCAATCAGTGCTCGCAATACGGAGCCGCTGCTGCCGGTCCACAAGCTCTGGATGGCTCACAAACCGGCAGCTGGTTTGAGGTCCTACACACCGTTGCCTCCGCCCAACATAGCTGCACTCTCCTCCCTGCCCTGACCCATGACAGCTGAGACATGCTGCCACTGGATGGAGCACTAAGGGGCAGGAGAGGTGCACGCTGTGCTTTATTCCCCTCCCCTGACACACAGCAGCAGTGGTGAGCAGCACAGTGGGGTGGGGGGGGGGGGGCATGTGTTGGGCAATGTATATCTGGCACTGTGGGGCATTTGTGTATCTGGCACTGTGGGGCATTTGTGTATATGGCAATGTGGGGCATTTGTGTATCTGGCACTGTGGGGCATTTGTGTATCTGGCACTGCACTGGGATATTTGTATCTTGTACTGCAGTATTGAAGGCATATGTGTATCACGTCCTATTTTAATTGGCTACATCCATTTTTTGGTAAGTTCACCTTCGGAACGCGCACCCAGTGCAACTAAGGGGCATAACTACTGGGGGAATAACTACTGGGGGTCAGGCTAATTTTTAAGTTGATAATTTTTGTATGGCCCCTGAAGGATTTTATAAATATCCAAATGGCCCTTGGTAGAAAAAAGGTTCCCCACCTCTGCCTTAAAGTGATCATCACTTCATTTCTCCCAGATCTATGCAGGAATCAGCACTACTTATCAGCAATTGATACTGGGTACCAAACCTGTAAACCAGGAAGATAATATTACAAAGATGTCAAGGGTAGTATCAGGTCAGGAAGCCCTAAAGTAATGTCCAAACTTTAGTTTTAGGAGCAAAGCGAGAACTTTAACATTTAGGTATTGACAGTTTCAAAAGAGCATCCAGAAGTCATCCAAAGCAAAGATCAGGCACAAAGGTAACAATCAACATTAGGAGTCAGTCCTGTCTAAAATATCAAAAGGACCGCAAGTAACAGTTCACTTGTGATCCTAATATGACATATTGTATCATGGGTTTCAAACAGAAGTGGACAGGTCTAAAAAACACTATTATTCATAAGCTTTCAAGCATTGAAGCAAACAAAAACTCTGCTCAGGCTTGGATTATGGTCCTCACAGGCCTGGGGCTGAAAATGTTAAAGGGCCTACACTGAGAAGGGGAAGAACTGGGACCAGTGCAGTGTGCATGGCCCCTGTCATCGGGGGCTGCACCGACTAGAGACCTGGGCCCGGACACTCAGACATTATATAATCTGTTAGGTTTCTGCCATTTGTCAGTGTCTATCATTGACTTTCAGTCACTCTGAAATGCAATGCCTGTGTGCTGCCTGCAAGTGTGATAATGTCAGTTACTTCTATGGTATTACCCTGCATGTGAGAGCTTGCTTTTAATTAAGTTGAGCTGCTATGCAGGTGTGGTTACCTAGTAGTGCTTAATGGCTGTGCCTGATATTGAAGCTCTAGCCCAGGCCTGGCCAACCTGTGCTCCAGCTGTTGTTAAATTACATGTCCCAGCATGCACTGCCACAATTTTGCCATTAGAGAATGCTAAAACTGGGGCAGAGCATGCTGGGATGTGTGGTTTTACAGCAGCTGGAGAGCCACAGGCTGGCCAGGCCTGCTCTAGCCTTATACTCCGCCTTTGCAGGTGTAGGGTTACCACCTCATCCCTTTAATTCTGAACACATATTAGTTACACAGGTTCCATGGCTGATTAAAACCATTTGAAATGGAGTCTTGAAGTCAGCCAGCCACAGAACCTGTATAATTAATATGTGTCCAGAATTAAAGGGATAAGGTGGTAACACTATGTAGGTGACAGTGTTTACTTTCAGAATAATGTCCTGGTTCCCATGTTCCTGTGTATATTTCTTGCTCCTGGCGGGGCCTACCTGGGGCTTTGGTTCAGCTTCCATCTGGTCATCTGTGTTAGTGTATCTTGTTTTTCTTCCAGATACTCAATGTCTATTCCTGGCTGAGTTGCAGGCATCCTATATTGCTGCATCTGCAGAGCTAAATCCCTTGATGCTTACTTACTCCATTGGCTGACATATGGTGGTAATATCCAGTCCAGCCTGCATAGTGATCACCATATGCATTCACCTCAGTTACCAGCATATCCACCTAGAGTGATAATAACTGTGCTAAACTCACCTTGTTGTCTCATGATGGATACACTGAGGAGCACTGGGCCCGTCTCCATCATTGTATTTACCTGGACTGTGTGTGCTAATATTATACTGTAGCGCTCTACCTTCCCAATTAAGGAATGTATTCCTGCATTGTGTTGAGCATTCATTTATCTACCTTATGCACTGAAAGTGATGGTCTATATTTGATATTCTGTTCAAGTCTAACTACATGTCTTCTGTTCATGTCTGCCTACATCTAAAGTTCTGTTAACCATTTTAAATATTGACTTTTCAAATACATCTGTTTGTTCTAAATTTCTTCTACCAATTAATACTATAATTTTACTGTCAGCACATCTATTGATTTCTGCTACAAGCCTAACATCTCTGGCCTAAAACAGTTTGAGGCATGTTTACATAGGGACTATCACATCAGTACCCATGGAGGTTCTAGCAAAGCTGATTATGGAACTACAACCAGCAGCAAATGTAGCAACTCTGCAACTGTTTTCATCACCTCAACCCAACATGATTTTACCTAACCAGTTTAATGGTACAGTATTTAGATTATTTTCTAATAACTTCATGCACAGCTGCAAATCATATCCGTTTTTTGTTTTTTTTGGGCTCAGAAGCACAATGTACAAGTTAGATTATTTCTCTGTTTCAAGATGATCCTCAGTCCTTGGCATGTTCATGAGCTTCAGATGAGCCTGCATTAGAGCGTGAAGACCCCTATTTTCTGTATTATCTATTAAGCCTTAGGAGGTGCATACTGTAGCTTGAGCCTAGAGCTACAGTATGATCATATGTGATGTGATTGCCTGCGCTAAGTAGCCTTCAGAAGGAGATTTATGGGAATTGATGTCTATTTTACTGCATTAGCCTATTAGTAGATGACAACAATCTTTACATTTAGTGCAAAACTGCTGTTTTTCATAATATTAGAGAGACAGCATGCAATATAAATATGCCCCTCTAGCCAGGTGTTTAGAGTAATATGTAAGTTGCTAGACATAATATATTATGGATAAAGTATATTTATAATTTACACTATTCCACCAAGGAGGAAGAAGTCCACATAGATGGAGCAAGCTATTAAAGCAATGACTACCATATTGGTTAAGCAGTTGAGGGAGATAGATTTGGATATGCAGGTTCAAGTATATGCTCATCTGTAGAGGTACTGTACTTGGAAAATGAACAGGAGCTGCAAAACAATTTTATGATCCACTCAGGACCTTGCATGAGCAAATCAGCCAAGAAAATTCAGTCAGATGGCTATCCTAGATCATTTGTTTTCTAGAGGCCAGAGCCCCACACCCGAGGAACACCCCTCCCCACTGAAGGCAGTTATTCAAATTATGGCAGAAGTCAAAATTATTTTGATTCTAACACCATTAGCACACCACATATTCCCAACTTTAAGGTTGGCAGTTGCAGTAGGTAGTGGGCTCTTTTTAGGCAGTTGCACTAGGCATGTATGTTTATTTAAAAATGTTTGCCAATTTTGGCACTTACACTAGGCATGTTTTTTTTTAATTAAAGATATGTTCTCATACTTCCTCAATTATATTTGTTTACATGTGAAGGTGGCCATCTGCTGACATGAAAGCAGACAGTGTCACATACAGGTATACTTTCTTTTTGTGTGTGTGTGAAATATTCATGTTAAAAAGTACATACAATGTATGGCTGCAAAATTGAGTATTTATGTTAAATACAGGGAAAACAGACCCATGAAAGTGCAAAAAAACTTTTTAAATGTTATTGACACATATAAACATATGTGCAAACTACATTTTTTGAATCCTATGCCTTGCAATTTCACAACTACAGTATATTCTAGCAAAGTGAGTTCAGCACTGTTGTTATGATAGTTTGCTCACCTTCATAGGTCACTGCATCTAGTGATGTATCAGAAATTCCTGTACATTCCACTCAGGCAGAAACTGCTATTTTTGTTTTTCACATATATTATGTATATTATGTAAAATACAACAAACAACAACTACATACGGCATTAGTTTTACATCAATGTCAATTCTCTTGAGTAAACAATGCCGTTGTCTTTTCTGTTATCCAAAAGCATTTTCTATCATCATCCTGGAAGAACTGAGGGTTTGGTTGAATCTAATCTATTCCACTAAAAGTTTATGATGCTGGGTGAAGCCCGTCATTAACCATTGCTTCAATCGGTATGCATCATCATCAATAATATGTACAGGGATACCCACCCCATCAACTGTCTTTGACTTCTGTAAAGCATTACAATAGTTTCAATATATAGTAGAGGTTAGAGGTGGTATAATAATGTGAATGTGGTTGTCTAAAATATTCTCTGTAAAGCACTGCAAAATATGTGTGCTCAATTCTGTCTGTAGTACATACATATTCTGAAGCTCTTTATGGAGATATTTTGGATAATCACATCAGTCACTATACCAGTGAAGCTTAAAATCAACATTCCATATCACATGGACATACCCAATAACAATATACACAGTAGGGATATTTTTGGATCAAGACACAGGGCTTATTCAGATTTGTAAGTAAAGCAAAAAATGTATGTGACTTTGGGGTATATTCAAATGAAGTCGAAAACTGCCGTCTGTCGAAAAGACGGCAGTTTTTGACTTTTTTTCTTAATTCGACTTGTCGAAAAGCATGTGGATCGGTGGAATAGCTGCCAATCTGCATGCTTGTGTCGAAAATGAAGCGTTTTGGCCCCCTTTTCGACCATCTCAATTTGACCTTAAAAAAAGTCGAAGTGAGATGGAGAGAGCTGCTCCGGAGATGTGGAGAGCAGCGCTGGAGACGGGGAGAGCAGTGCCGGAGGATGTGTCACAGCCGCTGCTCACAGCAGCATCCACCCGGCTCCAGCAAGCTAGACCTCGCTTGCTGGAGCTGAGTGGACGCTGCCGTGAATGGCGGCTGTGATGCGGGGACGGGGAGAGGCAGAGACGAGGGGAGATGGGGGAGAGCTATGGGCAGATGGGGGAGAGCAGCGCTACAGCAGCGGCTATATAGCCGGTGCTGCAGCGCTGCTCTCCCCCATCTGCCCGCGGCTTTCCCCCGTCTCCCCTCCTGCATCTCAATTCTCCTTTTTTTAAAGTCTAATTGAGATAGCATTGAATAGCCCAAGTCAGATCCATTCCGACAAAAAAATGAAAGAACAGGATTGGTTTTTTTGACAATCCTGTTCTTTCATTTTTTTGTTCTCTGTTATTATTGTCTTGGGCAGCACCCCCATTTTGTAGATTCCACTATTGATGACATGAAGAATTGGGGAATATCGTATAATTAAAACTTGTGCAGAAGTAGACTATCCTTTCCTTTCCTCCCCTTTCCTTCCCCATTTTTTCCCCCCTATTTAAAAACGGATCCAATCCGACAAATGAATGTCGGAATGGATCCGACTTCAATTGAATATACCCCTTTGTTTCTGGAACAAACTATGGGCCTAATTCAGACCGGATCGCTGCAAAATCACACCTGTAGTGCAACATGGTTTTGTACAGTTGCTTGCTGTATTACATTGCTTGCAAATTAGAATCAGACCCACAATTCACCTGCAGGTATATTTTAGAAGTCTAGTTGCAAACATCTAGAGCTGGTTGTGTGGAGGTACTGGAACCTGAGACAGTAGTGCTAAGTGGTAGTAAAGTTATTGTCCCAAATGTGCTGCCTTGCATCACTTTGCGCACTACAATGCAAAGAGTGGAAATCTCAACTCCACAGAAACAGGAAATTGTGCATTATTCTCCTCGTGTTGCATGCCTCCACAACACAATGGCTCCTACTTATTATCAGTTACTTATATAGCACACACATATTCCGCCGCGCTTTGCAGAGAATATTTGGCGATTTACATCAGTCCCTGTTTCAGTGGAGCTTACAATCTATATTCCCTACCACATGCACACACATTCACACTAGGGTTAATTTTTATTGTGAGCCAATTAACCTCCCAGTATATTTTTGGACTATGGGAGGAAACCGGACTACCCGTAGGAAACCAATGCAAATATGGGTAAAATATACAAACTCCACACAGTTAGGGCCATGGTGGGAATTGATCCCATGACCTCAGTGCTGAGAGGCAGTAATGCTAACGATTACACTACTTTGTTGTCTGTTGAGAAAGAGATTGGGTGATGTGTTCCAGCAAATAGTGAAATGTTGTACAGAACATGTGAAAGTGTGCCATCCACTGCTCATTCATCGAGTATTAGCCCTTTCAGCCATAAATTGCGCCCTTCTCCTAAAGACATCACACTGTGCAAGGTAGCACATTGTAAAAAGCTGCATGAAGCTCTCATTTGCTGCTTGAAATAGCAGTTGTCTGCAATAATACAGTGACTCCAGACTACACACAAGTAACTTATCAACCATGATTAAAAGTATGCAGTGAGCAGTCACCACCAACTTTTAATAATTTTGTGAGCCTGTAATGTCTACTTTTTATGACTCACACTAGTTTTGCAGGGGGCACATGGGTGCAGTGTGAAAGGCAACCACCTTGATATAACTCGGGTCCAGTATGAGGTGTAAAGGGGGTTTGAGCAGCTGTGACATGGCTTAAAACTGTGGTTATAAACTCAGATCAAACCCAGTAGTTAGGTCTTAAATGAGTAAGAGAGAGTTAAAGAACCCCAACAGAGACAATATACAGGCCTTTTGGAAGGATATATATTATGATAATGTAGGGATGTGAAATAGGTAGGGGGAATATATAAGATTATATAGCCACAATTGGCAAAAGATAAATCTTAAATAATATTTTTTTTTTATTTTCCCCCTTTGTTACTACTTGAAACTATTTTCCTCAATGCTCTTCCTTTTTCCCATACATTTCCCATACATTTATATTGCTTTGAAATACATTTTTTTACCTCACTACCCCCTTAGCGTCATCTTTTTTTCCCTATAGTTTTTATTTCAATGTCATCAGTTTATCAAACAGGATTTGTTTAGTTTCACAACTAAGGGGGTAATTCTGATCTGATTGCAGCAGCAAATTTGTTAGCAGTTGGGCAAAACCATGGGGGTATGTAGCCTAAAATTGGGATGACCCACAAATATGTAAATATGGAGTTATAAATTAATTTAATTGATATATGTATAAAAAGGGTGCATATAGTGTATATAGTACTGTGTATATAAGAATGAAATGCATCTATTTATGTATAAAATAATGAAGTGTATGTATATGAAGTAGCATGAAAAGTAGTGGAGGTGATATGTATAATTATTTATGAATATAGTGAGAAAAATGTGGTTGTGGTTTTAAACATTACTGGGCTGGTAAATAGTATGGTAATTTGCCTGAAGTATTTCCTATACACTGGAATGGGCAGGGAATGTGCTAAGGAATATTATTAGTGCTGCTGTTGCTGAAGATACAGGGAGTCCCCACGCCGGTAACTAGAGCCGTGTGCAGAGGAGGGGGACCCGCGAGCCGGTAATAAAAGGGCCGTGTGCATAGGAGAGGAACTGAGAGCCGGTAACAGAGGGCCGTGTGCAGCGAAGGGGGACCCGCGAGACGGTATTGGAGGGCCGTGTGCAAGACAGGGAGTCCGTGAGCGGGTAGCTAGATGTATATATAAGGCGCTCCCGCTGGCGGACTTCAGGCTGCTGTTCCCCTGGTCAGTGTGAGCACCCAGTTCTATAGTGCGCCGCTACAAAGTGCTGTATGCTGTAAACATACAGTGGCGCTACTGGAAACTGAGTAGCTTCACAGGCACCAGGATTACCTGCTCACAGAAGCTCAGGTAGCGGAAAACAGCGGCAGAGAGGTGGCCACAGAAGCTCCGGCGGGTGGCGCTGAAGGAAGCCCAGGGGGCGGAGGCAGTGGCAGAAATGTGGCCACAGAGGTCCCAGTGGGCGGCGCTGACAGAGGCTCAGGGAGTGGGAGCCAGCGGCAGAGAGGCGGCCACAAAAGCTCCGGTGGGCGGCACTGGAGGAATGCTCAGGGGCAGCAGAAGCAGTAGCAGGGAGGCGGCCACAAATATCCCGGCAGGCAGCGCTAGCTCCAAGGGGTGTGTAGCAAGAACCCCAAGGAGAGAGGAAGCTGTGGTTGCCATAGCCACACCTGACAACAGCCAGACAGCAGCATCAAAGTCTGCGGAAAGCAGTCTACCCTAACGCTGAGGCAGGGCATCGCAATACTGCCCACAGCAGGCACGAGTCGGGGGAGTACCGCAAACAGCAGCATCACCAGTTCATATACCGCACCTCACACCTATAAGGCTAATAAGACACTAGGTTTTATTTAAATGGGAACAAGGCAGCAAGTCATATAAGGATAAGGAGTGACTCTGCAGTACACTACACTTTGCCCTTTAAATTCAGACTGACTTTAGCATATGCCAGCCAGATGGTAATTACACAAGACAAGCAGAGTATAGAAGAGGGCTGCCTAACAATAAGGGAGTGTAAGCGGAGAAAAGAGATCAGCATTTAACTGGTCATAATACTGTGAAGTACCAGAGAATTTATCTAGTAAAGGGAAAAGTCAGTATCTAAATATTACCATATCCTGAGATATATATATATATATATATATATATATGATAGTGATTATTGTACAGTCAGCGGCATAAGGATTACTTTATGTTCCATCCAATATCCTCCTATAAGATGCAGATAAGAAAAGGATAAGAAAGACTAGTATATTACCCTCTTCTACGTTACTACTGAAATGGAGATGGTAATTGTGTATATTTATATCCACAAGGGGGATGAAATTGCCTATGTGATGGAACAAGACTAAGGATATTGGAGTAAAACTCCTAAACCACTAGGAACTATAATTAGTAAAGTACAGAGAAAAAGAGAGACTTTAAAGTTATAATTATTTTAGGAGATATTCCTTATAGATTTTAAATCCATGATCATAAAGACTGTAAATTATTGAACTGATTTAATCTGGATGTAAAAGAACCAGATGTCATTCTAACCAAGGCCAGCATAGAGATTCAAAGGATACAAAGGAGATAGATTGTTTGTTTTCTTAGTGCTCTCAGCATAGTTAGTCATCTACAGTGCATTGGATACAGAGTAAGGAGGATTTAACCTAAAAGTAATCAAATGTAACTCTTTTGGAGACTCTACTACACCCAGGAGACTTTGTTGCTATCTGAGTTCAAGAATTGTTAGTGAGCATAAACAAAAGACTGGCATACTTAAAGCTCTGGTATTCTAATACCACTAATTGAACTGTGTTTAAGGGCCCCAACTTGCGCAATTCAAACTTTTACAGAGTACCCGGGTCACTCATTCAGTAAGGTTAACACCTAACATACTTTTTGTGTATTGCATGCAATTGAATTGTATAGGAGTTTGGGGTAGTTAGAAAATATTATTCATGTTGTATGCATAAAACAGGTATTTGAGTAAAATGTGTAATTTGTTATTAAACATATAATACTTACCATTTGTTGTCGCTGGAAATTGATTGGAAGAGCTGAAAAGAAGAACAGGTATATGGGTAATTTTGTGATTTACTGATATATGTACATAGAGATAACAACAAAACCCTATTTAACATACAGAAGAGAAAATAAAGTCAGGCAACCCAGGCTGCCTGTTATTAAAGTAATAGCTTGGGTGGAGGCAACCTATTAGATTTGGTAACCTTATCAGACTTAAGGGAGGGTTACAGTTAATTCAGATCTGATCACAGTAGGAAATTTGTTAGTAGTTGGGCAAAACCATGGGCACTGTGGGGTTGGGAAAGGCAGATATAACATTTGCAGATACAGTTAGATATTTGGGTGGATTATTTTGTATCCGTGCAGAGTAATAACTGGCTGCTTTTATTTTTACACTGCAATTTAGATTTCAGATTAAACACACCCCACCCAAATCTAACTCTCTCTGCACATGTTATATCTGCCCCCCTGCAGTGCACATGGTTTTGCCCAACTGCTAACAAATTTGCTATTGTTAGCAGATCTGAATTACCCTCAATGTGCACTGCAGATGGGGCAGATATAACATTTGCAGAGAGAGTTAGATTTGGGTGGGTTATTTTGTTTCTGTGCAGGGTAAATACTGGCTGCTTTATTTTTACACTGAAATTTAGATTGCAGATTGAACACACCACACCCAAATCTAACTCTCTCTGCACATGTTATATCTGCCTCCCCTGCAGTGCACATGGTTTTGCCCAACTGCTAACAAATTTGCTGCTGCGATCAGATCTGAATTAGGCCCAAAGTTGGATCTGCCCTTCATTAGCCAAGTCAGCTATTTTCAATGTTAACAGGATAAATTGAAGTCTCTGGCTGCATGTTGATTGGAAGAGCTAAGGTTAAGGCAGTTTTTTTTCAGCCTACATTATCATACCTCCCAACATGACCCTCCCCAGGAAGGACACAATGCTCTTCTTCTGGACTTTTCTCTTAATATATGATTGCCGGCACCTGTATTGAACAGGCTAATGGATAAGAAAGATGTTTCAGCACAGGTGATGGCAATCATAAATTAAGAGGAAAATCCAGAAGCAGAGCATTCTGTCCCTCCTGGAGAGGGTCATGTTGGGAGGTATGCATTATTAGTCAGTTTTTGGTGGGCATCCTCACATGCTGACTGCAAAACATATGTAACAGTATACACAAGTGTCTGCTCAGTATTACATACATGAACCTGATTGATGAATCTGATTGTTTTAAATACCGAAAACATTTTTTTTATTTTTATTACTTTAAGTACATGAGTTGTTTGGTCCACTCTATGGCACTAAATAACGATGTATTTCATCCAGTGACATGCAGTGAGGTGAGGCTGGTGAGGCAGTCTTTCTTGTCATACTCCAGTATACACCTGAGTATTGACTATATAAATTATATGACAAATACAAAGAACATATTATAAATATCTTCTTTGTATAATTCTAACCATTTTATAATCAAAACTCTGGAGTAATAAGTCTATGACAGGTGAGTCAGTGCCTCCCTGCCTATCTTAATCTTGTCCGCAAATCTCTGATCAAAACTCAGCAAATTTCCAGCAGTACAGATGTAGTCACGCTCATTGAGCATGGCTACATCACAGGCGGAGGCGAGCGGAGTGCCTAAAAGCACCTATGCCTCAGCACGTAACACAAAGCAAACACAAACGCTCCCATTCAAAGTGAATGGGTTGCGTGTGTATCTACGATGCATGAGCATCTCATTCGTTCCTGGCAGTGCGCACAGGGGGGGGGGCGCACCTAGTCACAGACAGTGCCACGATTACCTTGGCTCCATCTGTATATACTGCTGCACCTGTGTATAATGCCCACATGAACCCTTTGGATCATATATTGTGTGTAAATCTGTCTCTGGTACTAGCCAGCAAGGGTGTATCTACCTATTGGCCAGGATGGCACTCGCCAGGGGTGCCAGCCGAGGAGGGGCGCCACCTGGCAGTGCCACCATCAGCCAATGGGTGGAATCACTTAGTAGTGGCATCGCCTGGGCTGGAGGATCGCGCAGTAGGCAGGAACAGGCGCCAGTGTTCTGCACCATAATGAAGAAGTGAAAATAAACTACAGCTCCCAGCAGCCCTGGCTGTCGGAAGCTCCTGGCAGCAAGGGTTGCTGGGAGCAGTAGTTTACTTTTACTGTCTTCACAGATTGTTGTGCCATATGCACACTGAGGGGGGGTTTCTGAGTAGCTGACAGTGCAGACAGTGTGTGTGTGTGTGTGTGTGTGTGTGTGTGTGTGTGTGTGTGTGCACTCGGATTCCTATCCTTATGGGGACACAGACCGGACAGCACACCAACACTGGAGGGACTTTCAACATGGTGGGGACCTGAAATGAGGTCCCCACAAGTCAGACCACAGGAGGTGATAGTAAGGGCATGTCCCAACTACCCAGCATCAAAATCGGGCATGTCCTCGGGAATCACATTTGCCAGACCATACTGTGTGTATGTGTGTGCAATGCAGATTGTATTAAAGCAACTGATTGGTTCTCTAAAAAATATAGATTTATATATTTTAGGGGCCCACTGCAGTTCCACCAGGCAGCCACCGGGGGTGCCACACATTCCCCCTTTCCCTTAAGGAGCAGCAGACAGGGTGCCTCCCTGTAATTTTGGGGACCCGGTAGGCCTTCTAATAATTTTGGGGCCTCGCTGCAGTTCCGCCCGGCGGCCACCGGGGGGCGCCGCATGTGCCCCCTCCCTCTGCCCCCTACAGGAGCAGTAGTTAGGGTGCCTTCCCATAATTTTTAGGGCCCCACTGCAGTGTCACCTGGTGGCCACCGGGGGGTGCCGCACGTGCCCCCTCCATCTGCCCCTGCAGGAGCAGCAGACAGGGCTCCTCCCCATAATTTTGGGCCCCCGATGCGCCTTCCAATAATTTTAAGGCCCCGCTGCAGTTCCGCCCGGTGGCCACCGGGGGCACCGCGCGTGCCTCCTTCCTCTGCCCCCTGCAGGAGCAGTAGTCAGGGTGCCTTCCCATAATTTTTAGGGCCCCACTGCAGTTCCGCCTGGTGGCCACCGGGGGGGCGCCGCACGTGCCCCCTCCATCTGCCCCCTGCAGGAGCAGCAATCAGGGCGCCTCCCCATAATTTTGGGGACCCGGGGTGCCTCCCATAATTTTTAGGGCCCCGCTGCAGTTACACCCGGTGGCCACCGGGGGGCGCCGCACATGCCCCCTCCATCTGCCCCCCTGCAGGAGCAGCAGACAGGGTGCCTCCCCATAATTTTGGGGACCCGATGCGCCTTCCAATAATTTTGGGGCCCCGCTGCAGTTCCGCCCGGCGGCCACCGGGGGGCGCCGTGCATGCCTCCTTCCTCTGCCCCCTGCAGGAGCAGTAGTCAGGGTGCCTTCCCATAATTTTTAAGGCCCCACTGCAGTTCCGCCTGGTGGCCACCGGGGGGCGCCGCACGTGCCCCCTCCATCTGCCCCCTGCAGGAGCAGCAATCAGGGCGCCTCCCCATAATTTTGGGGACCCGGGGTGCCTCCCATAATTTTTAGGGCCCCGCTGCAGTTCCACCCGGTGGCCACCGGAGGGCGCCGCACATGCCCCCTCCATCTGCCCCCTGCAGGAGCAGCAGACAGGGCGCCTCCCCATAATTTTGGGGACCCGATGCGCCTTCCAATAATTTTGGGGCCCCGCTGCAGTTCCGCCCGGCGGCCACCGGGGGGCGCCGCACATGCCCCCTCCATCTGCCCCCTGCAGGAGCAGCAGACAGGGCACCTGCCCATAATTTTGGGGACCTGGGGCGCCTTCCAATAATTTTGGGGCCCCGCTGCAGTTCCGCCCGTCGGCCACCGGGGGCGCCGCGCGTGCCCCCTCCCTCTGCCCCCCTACAGGAGCAGCAGTCAGGGCGCCTCCCCGTAATTTTGGGAACCCGGGGTGCCTTCCCATAATTTTTGGGGCCCACTGCAGTTCCACCCGGCGGCCAACAGGGGGCGCCGCACGTGCCCCCTCCCACTTTCCCCAGTACGGGCTCTAGCCGGGGCCCTTCTTATAGTTTTCACGGGCGCTGGAGTGGAGCTATTCGACTTATCGCGATAAAAAGTGTTGAATTTCCCATTCTGGAACTCCCCCAAATGAGTGTGGACGTGTATCCCTCGTGCCTGGACACGTTTCCAGGAGCTAGGGTAAAATCTGAGCATGGCTCACTAGAATGACGCGCGCTCCACCCGATCTGCTACCCTGAAAATAACCCCTCGGGCATATTGATATGGCCAGATCTTCAGGGGATGGTGATGTGGATGAGAGGCTTGAACTGCTGTTAAGGATCTGTGCCAAAAATGCCTTGGAGCTCAGAGACTGGATACAGGCTGAACAATAGAGAGAGGTCTTCTTCCCTTTCAGAGGCAACCCAGCCAGAGCTTCGATGCTGAAATGGGGCTCCTCCGGGCATTGGTTGGAGCCTGCGGACCGGGCTTGGGCCGGCTCCCTCTCCCCTGGCACAGCGCCCCCTGTGGCAGATGAGGGAAGCGCAGTCTCACCGGGACTTCCAGTCTCCCGTTCCTCCAATCTCCCCTCCGTGGCTGAAATGGGGCTCCTCCGGGCATCGGTTGGAGCCTGGGGACTGGGATTGGCCCGGCTCCCTCACACCTGGTGCAGCGCCCCCCTGTGGAAGATGGGGGAAGTGCAGTCTCACCGGGACTTCCAGTCTCCCGTTCCTCCGATCTTCCCTCCGAGGCTGAAATGGGGCTCCTTCGGGCATCGGTTGGAGCCTGCGGACCGGGCTTGGCCCAGCTCCTTCTTCCCTGGCGCAGCGCCCCCTGTGGCAGATGGGGGAAGCGCAGTCTCACCGGGACTTCCAGTCTCCCGTTCCTCCGATCTTCCCTCCAAGGCTGAAATGGGGCTCCTCCGGGCATCGGTTGGAGCCCGCGGACTGGGCTTGGACCAGCTCCCTCTCCCCTGGCGCAGCGCCCCCCTGTAGCAGATGGGGGAAGCGCAGTCTCACCGGGACTTCCAGTCTCCCGTTCCTCCGATCTCCCCTCCGAGGCTGAAATGGGGCAACTCAGAGCATTGGTTGGAGCCTGCGGACCGGGCTTGGGCCGGCTCCCTCTCCCCTGGCACAGCGCCCCCAGTGGCAGATGAGGGAAGCGCAGTCTCACCGGGACTTCCAGTCTCCCGTTCCTCCGATCTCCCCTCCGTGGCTGAAATGGGGCTCCTCCGGGCATCGGTTGGAGCCTGGGGACTGGGATTGGCCCGGCTCCCTCACACCTGGTGCAGCGCCCCCCTGTGGAAGATGGGGGAAGTGCAGTCTCACCGGGACTTCCAGTCTCCCGTTCCTCCGATCTTCCCTCCGAGGCTGAAATGGGGCTCCTCCGGGCATCGGTTGGAGCCTGCGGACCGGGCATGGCCCAGCTCCTTCTTCCCTGGCGCAGCGCCCCCTGTGGCATATGGGGGAAGCGCAGTCTCACCGGGACTTCCAGTCTCCCGTTCCTCCGATCTCCCCTCCGTGGCTGAAATGGGGCTCCTCCGGGCATCGGTTGGAGCCTGGGGACTGGGCTTGGCCCGGCTCCCTCACACCTGGTGCAGCGCCCCCTGTGGAAGATGGGGGAAGTGCAGTCTCACCGGGACTTCCAGTCTCTCGTTCCTCCGATCTTCCCTCCGAGGCTGAAATGGGGCTCCTCTGGGCATCGGTTGGAGCCTGCGGACTGGGCTTGGCCCAGCTCCTTCTTCCCTGGCGCAGCGCCCCCTGTGGAAGATGGGGGAAGCGCAGTCTCACCGGGACTTCCAGACTCCCGTTCCTCCGATCTTCCCTCCGAGGCTGAAATGGGGCTCCTCCGGGCATCGGTTGGAGCCTGCGGACCGGGCTTGGCCCAGCTCCTTCTCGCCTGGTGCAGCACCCCCTGTGGCAGACAGGGGAAGCGCAGTCCCACCGGGACTTCCAGTCTTTTGTTCCTCTGATCTCCCCTCCGAGGCCGAAATGGGGCTCTTCCAGGCATCGGTTGGAGCCTGCGGACCGGGCTTGGCCTGGGTCCCTATTCCTGGGAGCAGCGCCCCCCAGTGTGCTGAACTGGTTACTGCAATTTGTGGAAGTCATGCTGATGAGTGTGTACGGCTGAACCCTCAGGCTGGGAGTGGTTCCAAGAGCCTGGGTAAAATAGGAGAGTGTACTGCAAAAGTGTCGCGCGCATCACCTGTCCTGCTACGTCCAAGAGAACCCAGCTGAGAGATTCACAGGATGAGAACAGTCCAGCCAGGGAAAAGATGGGTACTCGATAGAAAGTCCTCTTTTCTTTGTCCTGCAAACCCGATCGATGTGGCTCCCTGTGCCCCGGCGGGGAGGGCCATTCGCTTGGCCGGAACCCAGGGGTCCCGGCCAGCTCCAGGCGAACAAGGCCCTCCTTCTGCCCACGGCGTGCCTGGAAACCCTCCACTGTAAGGGTTTACTAGTCCCCAAATGTCCGCCCAGTGCTCTTGGCCAGAGCTGGGTGGGCCTTGTTTCTGACTCCAGTCAGTATGGTCTGCTCTGTCTATCAGCCCAGCAGGTGCCTGACAACACCAGGGGTGCTGGGGAAGTGTCCCCATCACCTAGCAAAGCTCACCTTTGGACCCTGGTGGAGCACATGATTTCCCGGGAACTGCACAAGTGCCACCATGAACCAATGATGCAGTCTGTCAATGGCCGCAGGTGGCTGCATGGAAGGGTTCAGCTGTGGGGCCCTGCGGAGAGAAGAGCCAGACAGGATGGAGGTAGAGTGAGATAGAAAGTGTGCGAGAAAGGGGAGTCTCGTATGGAGAGAAGCACAGGCTCTGAGCAAAGCTGACTGGAATACGTCAGTAGAAAAAGGGAGAGTGGGAGGCCCCTTTGGAGGGATCCAGTGGAAGCTGCGCACAGAGTGGGCCTGGGACTACCCATGTATCATTGACGGTATCCTGGAGAGTGGAACAGCCCTTTACAATATGAACCTTTCACCCCCCATGACAAGATGAAACCAGTCAGGTGTAGATCCGGATGTGATGGGTTGGGGGCAGCGGGGTTCCCTGGGGGCCGACGGCTCACCCTCGCCTCGACCGGCGGGGACCTGGGTTGGGAGGCCTGAGGCGACCTTTTTAAATCGCTGCTTACCCAAACTGTCCCCCAGGGTGGCTTGCACTGGTTGCCTAGTGAACAGGTTGTCGGGTGAGGAGAAAAATGTGAGATCGAGTGGGTGCTGTCCCCCTTTATCTGGGGGCTGATCAATGTGCCTGGTGCCTGGGTACCACAGAGAGCGGGCCCCACTGTCCATCTGACTCTGAACTTCTCACTTGGCCCGCACTGATGGCCATCCACTGGGCCTACTCCTCTTGTTGGTTGCCTGCTTGGTGTGTGGCTCCTTCTTCTCTGTGGGGTTTCCTGCTGCTTTCGAGATGGCGGCTGGCTCACCCCCTGTCACCGCTGGCTACTGAGAGCTACCTTGTTGATCCTGCCAGTAGCCTTCCGCATCAATGCAGAAACTGGAGGGCTGCTGTAACCCAAAATGCTTGCCCTCAGCTGAGTGGCACAGCTGGGGGCTGTCGCGGGAGGTTTTCAGGTCCCCCTCCATTATGGAGGGGGGGGGGGTGATAACCACTCTCGTCCCCCCTTAGGCGGCGGGGTGCGGGACAGGCTCCGCAGGGCGGTGATGTCGGCCGGAGGGGTCACCTCCACCGGTCGCTGCTCCGTCCTGTCTGCAGCCTCCCCCCGCATCACCGCAGGATCTGGAGGGCTGCCGGATATCCCAATGCTTGCTGGCGGCCGAGTGGCACGGGTTGGGGATGGATTGAGGATGTCTGACCCCCCCCCTTCCATCCAGGAGGGGGGAGGTGACAGCCACCCTCGTCCACCTTAGGCGGCGGGGTGCGGGACAGGCTCCGCAGGGTGGTGATGTCGGTTGGAGGGGTCACCTCCACCGGTCGCTGCTACGCCCTGTCTGCAGCCTCCCCCCGCATCACCGCAGGATTCGGAGGGCTGCCGGATTCCCCAATGCTTGCTGGCGGCCAAGCGGCACGGGTCGGGGATGGATTGAGGATGTCTGCCCCCCCCTCCATCCAGGAGGTGGGGGGGGAGGTGACAGCCACCCTCGTCCACCTTAGGCGGCGGGGTGCGGGACAGGCTCCGCAGGGTGGCGATGTCGGCCGGAGGGGTCACCTCCACCGGTCGCTGCTCCGCCCTGTCTGCAGCCTCCTCCCGCATCACCGCAGGATCCGGAGGGCTGCCGGATTCCCCAATGCTTTCTGGCGACTGAGCGGCACGGGTCGGGGATGGATTGAGGATGTCTGACCCCCCCTCCATCCAGGAGGGGGGGAGGTGAAAGCCACCCTCGTCCACATTAGGCGGCGGGGTGCGGGACAGGCTCCGCAGGGTGGTGATGTCGGCCGGAGGGGTCACCTCCACCGGTCGCTGCTCCGCCCTGTCTGCAGCCTCCCCCTGCATCACCGCAGGATCTGGAGGGCTGCCGGATTCCCCAATGCTTGCTGGCGGCCAAGCGGCACGGGTCGGGGATGGATTGAGGATGTCTGCCCCCCCCTCCATCCAGGAGGGAGGTGACAGCCACCCTCGTCCACCTTAGGCGGCGGGGTGCGGGACAGGCTCCGCAGGGTGGCGATGTCGGCCGGAGGGGTCACCTCCACCGGTCGCTGCTCCGCCCTGTCTGCAGCATCCTCTCGCATCACCACAGGATCCGGAGGGCTGCCGGATTCCCCAATGCTTTCTGGCGACTGAGCGGCACGGGTCGGGGATGGATTGAGGATGTCTGCTCCCCCTCCATCCAGGAGGGGGGGGGAGGTGACAGCCACCCTCGTCCACCTTAGGCGGCGGGGTGCGGGACAGGCTCCGCAGGGTGGCGATGTCGGCCAGAGGGGTCACCTCCACTGGTCGCTGCTCCGCCCTGTCTGCAGCCTCCTCCCGCATCACCGCTGGATCCGGAGGGCTGCCGGATTCCCCAATGCTTTCTGGCGACTGAGCGGCACGGGTCGGGGATGGATTGAGGATGTCTGACCCCCCCTCCATCCAGGAGGGGGGGAGGTGAAAGCCACCTTCGTCCACCTTAGGCGGCGGGGTGCGGGACAGGCTCCGCAGGGTGGCGATGTCGGCCGGAGGGGTCACCTCCACCGGTCGCTGCTCCGCCCTGTCTGCAGCCTCCTCCCGCATCACCGCAGGAGCCGGAGGGCTGCCGGATTCCCCAATGCTTTCTGGCGACTGAGCGGCACGGGTCGGGGATGGATTGAGGATGTCTGACCCCCCTCCATCCAGGAGGGGGGGAGGTGAAAGCCACCCTCGTCCACCTTAGGCGGTGGGGTGCGGGACAGACTCCGCAGGGCGGTGATGTCGGCCGGAGGGTTCACCTCCACCGGTCACTGCTCCGCCCTGTCTGCAGCCTCCTCCCGCATCACCGCAGGATCCGGAGGGCTGCCGGATTCCCCAATGCTTGCTGACGGATGAGCGGCACGGGTCGGGATGGATTGAGGATGTCTGCCCCCCTCCATCCAGGAGGGGGGGAGGTGACAGCCACCCTTGTCCACCTTAGGCAGCGGGGTGCGGGACAGGCTCCACAGGGCGGTGATGTCGGCCGGAGGCATCACCTCCACCGGCTGCTCCTCCGCCCTGTCTGCAGCTTTCCCCCGCATCACTGCAGGATGCGGAGGGCTGCTGGATTCCCCAATGCTTGCTCGAGTCTGAGTGAGAGGTATGGCTGGGGGCTGTCGCGGGAGGTTGTCAGTTCCTAATCCATCTTGGAGGTGGGGTGATAACCACCCTCGTCCCCCCTTAGGCGGTGGGAGTGTGGGACAGGCTCTGCAGGGCGGTGATGGTGACTGCAGGGTTCTAAGGTTTGCTGGTTCCTTTACTTATGGGCCATGGTTGAACGTTATTGCTGTGCAAGGTTTTCGTAACCCCCTTCACCTTGGAGGTGGAGGTGGGGGGGGGGATCCGCTGTCATCATTTCTCACTTTGGTGTCAGGTTGAGATATTGGGCGCTGGTGGTTAGGTTTGTGTCGGCCTACTGATGATGTGTTGTCACTATTGAAATTCTCTATAAGAGAGTAACTATAAGATCAGACATTTGCTGCACGTGTAAAGCTGAGAAACTAGAGGAGCCTAAACTACTATCTCTGATATTATGACCGAGTGCCACGAAATCAGTCAATATTTGGCTGACTGCGGGGGTGGGCGTATGGGGCGTCCTGTGCCCACGCACCCGAAGCTTCTTGCTCGCCTGGGGCGCGAGCAGTGTCCCGTCCCGGGGACTTGGCCGGGGACAATCGGTTCAGCACGAGGTCCAGCGCCTCCGCCGGCCGGGTGGGTCAGCGGAGGCGCCTCTCCCCTGGTCCTTCCGTCCCCGGTGGCTGGTCCCTCCCTGGGCTTAATACCCGGCCGGAGCCCCCGCTCTCCGGGCTTAATAGTCGGGGGCCGGCGGCGCGAGCAGTGTCCCGTCCTGGGGACTTGGCCGGGGACAATCGGTTCGGCACGAGGGCCAGCACCTCCGCCGGCCGGGTGGGTCAGCGTAGGCGCCTCTCCCCTGGTCCTCCCGTCCCCGGTGGCTGGTCCCTCCCTGGGCTTAATACCTGGCCAGAGCCCCCGCTCTCCATGCTTAATAGTCGGGGGCCGGCAGCGCGAGCAGTGTCCCGTCCTGGGGACTTGGCCGGGGACAATCGGTTCGGCACGAGGGCCAGCGTCTCCGCCGGCCGGGTGGGTCAGCGGAGGCGCCTCTCCCCTGGTCCTTCCGTCCCCGGTGGCTGGTCCCTCCCTGGGCTTAATACCCGGCCAGAGCCCCCGCTCTCCGGGCTTAATAGTCGGGGGCCGGCGGCGCGAGCAGTGTCCCGTCCCGGGGACTTGGCCAGGGACAATCGGTTCGGCACGAGGGCCAGCGCCTCCGCCGGCCAAGTGGGTCAGCGGAGGCGCCTCTCCCCTGGTCCTCCCGTCCCCGGTGGCTGGTCCCTCCCTGGGCTTAATACCCGGCCGGAGCCCCCGCTCTCCGGGCTTAATAGTCGGAGGCCGGCGGCGCGAGCAGTGTCCCGTCCCGGGGACTTGGCCGGGGACAATCGGTTCGGCACGAGGTCCAGCGCCTCCGCCGGCCGGGTGGGTCGGCGGAGGCGCCTCTCCCCTGGTCCTCCCGTCCCCGGTGGCTGGTCCCTCCCTGGGCTTAATACCCGGCCGGAGCCCCCGCTCTCCATGCTTAATAGTCGGGGGCCGGCGGCGCGAGCAGTGTCCCGTCCTGGGGACTTGGCCGTGGACAATCGGTTCGGCACGAGGGCCAGCGCCTCCGCCGGCCGGGTCAGCGGAGGCGCCTCTCCCCTGGTCCACCCGTCCCCGGTGGCTGGTCCCTCCCTGGGCTTAATACCCGGCCGGAGCCCCCGATCTCCGGGCTTAATAGTCGGGGGCTGGCGGCGCGAGCAGTGTCCCGTCCCGGGGACTTGGCCAGGGACAATCGGTTCGGCACGAGGGCCAGCGCCTCCGCCGGCCAAGTGGGTCAGCGGAGGCGCCTCTCCCCTTGTCCTCCCATCCCCGGTGGCTGGTCCCTCCCTGGGCTTAATACCCGGCCGGAGCCCCCGCTCTCCGGGCTTAATAGTCGGAGGCCGGCGGCGCGAGCAGTGTCCCGTCCCGGGAACTTGGCCGAGGACACTCGGTTCAGCCCGAGGTCCAGCGCCTCCGCCGGCCGGGTGGGTCGGCGGAGGCGCCTCTCCCCTGGTCCTCCCGTCCCCGGTGGCTGGTCCCTCCCTGGGCTTAATACCCGGCCGGAGCCCCCGCTCTCCATGCTTAATAGTCGGGGGCCGGCGGCGCGAGCAGTGTCCCGTCCTGGGGACTTGGCCGGGGACAATCGGTTCGGCACGAGGGCCAGCGCCTCCGCCGGCCGGGTCAGCGGAGGCGCCTCTCCCCTGGTCCTCCCGTCCCCGGTGGCTGGTCCCTCCCTGGGCTTAATACCCGGCCGGAGCCCCCGCTCTCCGGGCTTAATAGTCGGGGGCCGGCGGCGCGAGCAGTGTCCCGTCCTGGGGACTAGGCCGGGGACAATCGGTTCGGAACGAGGGCCAGCGCCTCCGCCGGCCGGGTGGGTCAGCGGAGGCGCCTCTCCCCTGGTCCTCCCGTCCCCGGTGGCTGGTCCCTCCCTGGGCTTAATACCCGGCCGGAGCCCCCGCTCTCCATGCTTAATAGTCGGGGGCCGGCGGCGCAAGCAGTGTCCCGTCCTGGGGACTTGGCCGGGGACAATCTGTTCGGCACGAGGGCCAGCGCCTCCGCCGGCCGGGTGGGTCAGCGGAGGCGCCTCTCCCCTGGTCCTCCCGTCCCCGGTGGCTGGTCCCTCCCTGGGCTTAATACCCGCCCGAAGCCCCCGCTCTCCGGGCTTAATAGTCGGAGGCCGGTGGCGCGAGCAGTGTCCCGTCACGGGGACTTGGCCGGGGACAATCGGTTCGGCACGAGGTCCAGCGCCTCCGTCGGCCGGGTGAGTCGGCGGAGGCGCCTCTCCCCTGGTCCTCCCGGCCCCGGTGGCTGGTCCCTCCCTGGGCTTAATACCCGGCCGGAGCCCCCGCTCTCCATGCTTAATAGTCGGGGGCCGGCAGCGCGAGCAGTGTCCCGTCCTGGGGACTTGGCCGGGGACAATCGGTTCGGCGCGAGGTCCAGCGCCTCCGCCGGCCGGGTGGGTCGGCGGAGGCGCCTCTCCCCTGGTCCTCCCGTCCTCGGTGGCTGGTCCCTCCCTGGGCTTAATACCCGGCCGGAGCCCCCGCTCTTCATGCTTAATAGTCGGGGGCCGGCGGCGCGAGCAGTGTCCCGTCCCGGGGACTTGGCCGGGGACAATCGGTTCGGCACGAGGTCCAGCGCCTCCGCCGGCCGGGTGGGTCGGCGGAGGCGCCTCTCCCCTGGTCCTCCCGTCCTCGGTGGCTGGTCCCTCCCTGGGCTTAATACCCGGCCGGAGCCCCCGCTTTCCATGCTTAATAGTCGGGGGCCGGCGGCGCGAGCAGTGTCCCGTCCCGGGGACTTGGCCGGGGACAATCGGTTCAGCACGAGGTCCAGCGTCTTCGCCGGCCGGGTGGGTCGGCGGAGGCGCCTCTCCCCTGGTTCTCCCGTCCTCGGTGGCTGGTCCCTACCTGGGCTTAATACTCGGCTGGAGCCCCCGCTCTCCGGGCTTAATAGTCGGGGGCTGGCTGCCCCTTCCCCAGGGCTGAACAGCCGGGGAACACCCGCCGGCCGGCGGGTCAATGGCGGAATGCAGATACTGGACAGCCCCAGCTTGTGGATTTTTTTACCCATTTTTTTGGGGGGAGGGGGATTATTGGGGGAAGGTTTTTATTTCTCCCCCCCCTCCCATGGGCTGGACACACCTGCTGCCAGCCCATGTTTTTTTTTTTTTTTTTGTGTTTTTTTTTGGGGGGGGGCTTTTTTTTCTCTACGCAGGCGCTGCAGCGTCAGCGGATGGGGATTCTTGGCATTCCCGACGCCGCCACAATTATTTTTCCCGTGCTGGTTTTTTTTCTGGAGGGGGGGGGGTGTTGTTTGTTTGTGGTTTTTCTTTTGTTTTGGAATTTGTTTGGGGGGGGGTTGGGAGGGGGATAAGGGGGGGTGCTTTGTACTTGTTTATTTTTTTCAGGGGGGTCTGTTTGTTTTTGGGTGTGTTGTTTTTCTTTAGTTTTTTTGGGTGTTTTTTTTTTTTTTTTGGTGGGGGGGGGTCTTGTTCTTGCCCCAGGCACTGCAGTGGCAGATGGGGATAATGGACAAACCCCACTGCCGGACAAGGTATTTTTCCAGTACTTTTTATTTTGGGGGGTCTTTTTTTGGGTGGGGTGCTTTTTTTATGGGGTGGTCTTGTTCTTGTCCCAAGCACTGCAGTAGCGGATGGGGATATTGGACAAACCCCGCTGCCGGCCAATGTATTTTTCCCGTACTGTTTATTTTGGGGGGGTCTGTTTGTTTTTTGGGTGTTTTTGTGTGTGTTGTTTTTCTTTTTCTTTTTTTTGGGGGGGGGGCTTTGGTTTTCTTTATTTTGGGGGGTCTGTTTGTTTTGGGTGTTTTGGGGTGTGTTGTTTTTCTTTTATTTCAGGGTGGGTTTTTTTTTTTGGGGGGGGGGTCTTGTTCTTGCCCCAGGCACTGCAGTGGCAGATGGGGATACTGGACAAACCCCACTGCCGGACAAGGTATTTTTCCAGTACTGTTTATTTGGGGGGGGGTCTTTTTTTTAGGGGGGGGTTGTTTTTCTATTGTTTTTTTTTTGTTTTTTTTTGTGGGGGTGGGGGGTCTTGTTCTTGCCCCATGCACTGCAGTGGCGGATGGGGATACTGGACAAACCCCGCTGCCGGCCAAGGTATTTTTCCCGTACTGTTTATTTTGGGGAGTCCTTTTTGTGGTTTGAAAAAAAAATTATTTTTGTGTGTGGTTTTTATTAGGGGGGGGGGGTTCATTTTGGTTTTGCGTGTTTTTTTTTTTTTTTACCCCTTGTGCTGCAGCAGTGGATGGGGATATTGGACAACCCAGCTGCACTTTATTTTATTTTATTTTTTTTAAACTGGGCAGGGTCAAAGCACACAGCATCACACACTCCCAGAAGTCCTTGGTTTGTCTCCCACCCCCAGATGTTCACCATTATATATCTCTCACTCCCAGAAGTCCTTGGTCTGTTTTCCACTCCCGGAAGTCCCTGGCTTGTTTCCTTAAGACAATGAACGCGGATGGGGCAGACAGTAAAACGGATGGCAGTGATGAAGACTATCTCCCCGACTCATCTGAGTTGAGCAGTTCAAATGACAGCAGCGCGGAAGAGACATCTTTTCACAGGAGACAGGCGCTGGAAGAAGCCGAGGCTTCCTCCACAGACGGCGGCCTGAACCGACGGACACATCACGGCGTGTCAGTCCAGGTTCTTACGCAAAAAGGGGATGGTTCCAGAACATATAACAAGAAGAAAAACTTCTGCCTATGGTGTGAGAGGCCATATTCCAAAATTGCGAGGCACGTGGAAGCCGTCCACCGCAGTGAGCCAGAGGTAGCAAGGGCACTGAGCTTTGACAAGAACTCCAGGGAAAGGTCAGTGCAGCTGGACCTAATTCGCCACCGGGGGAACTTTGCACATAATATCGGTGTTCTCCGCGAGGGCAGCGGTGTCCTACTACCTTGCAAGCAGCCGGCCAAAGCAGCAGCTCCCCAAGATTTCATGCACTGCGCACACTGCCAAGGTCTGTTCTCCAGGCGACACCTGTGGCGACATGTGAAGAGGTGCCCTCTTCGTAAAAGGGGTGGCCACCCCAAACCTGGTAGAACTCGGGTCCAGTCCCTGTGCACTTACGCCACACCCATTCCGCCAGGTGTTGGCACCGGCCTGTGGAAGTTGTTGAGCCAAATGAATTATGATGATGTGGTACCTGTGATCAAGGGGGACAGCTGCATCATGCAGTTCGGGCAGCACCTCTACAACCGACTAGGGTCTGATGTCGGCAAGCACGAGTACATCCGCCAGAAGCTCCGGGAGGTGGGTCGTCTCCTGCTGCATGCGATGAAGGTCACTGCATTGCGGAGCATGGAAGATTTCATCCTCCCACCCAACTTTTTCCATGTGGTGCATGCCGTCAGGAGCCTGGCTGGCTACGATGACAAGACCAACACATATAGGGTCCCCTCGCTGCCCTGAAGGTGGGCCACAGCTTGCAAAAGATTTCCGCCATGGTTGAGTGCCAGGCGCTGATGGAGGGCAGTGCCCTGACAGTGGAGAGCGCACGGAGCTTCAGGAAACTGTACGAGGCGAGGTGGAGTGAGCTCATCTCAACTGCTGCCCTGAAGACCCTACGAGAGATAAAATGGAATGCCCCACTCCTCCTACCCTTCACTGACGACGTGAAGCGATTGAACCTGTACCTCCTTGACCGGCAGCGGGAGTACTTGGATGGGTTATCTGCCCACCCTTCTGCAAAGCAGTGGTCAATGCTGGCCAAGGTCACCCTCACACAGTTGATCCTCTTCAACCGCAGGAGGGAAGGTGAGGTGTCCAAGATGCCGCTATCCTCATTTGAATCACGGCACACAGCTGACCTGCAGGGTGACGTGGCCCAGGCCCTCTCGGAGATGGAGAAGGCTCTCTGTCACCACTTCACCCGTATTGAGATACCTGGTAAAAGAGGCAGGAAGGTTCCCGTCCTGTTATCCCCATGCATGCAGAAAGCCATGGAGATCCTGACCGAGAAGAGGGCAGAGTGTGGTGTCACCCCTGAAAATTTCTACATGTTTGCCAGGCCAGCCGCCTTATCACACTTCAGGGGATCCGACTGCATTCGTCTCTATGCCCGGGAGTGTGGGGCCAAGCATCCCGAAGCACTGTCCTCCACCCGCCTCCGGAAGCATGTAGCCACCCTTTCCAGGGTCCTCAACCTAAGCGACACCGAGATGGACCAGCTAGCCGATTTCCTCGGACATGACATACGGGTGCATCGACAGTATTATCGTCTTCCAGAAGGTACCCTGCAGCTGGCCAAGTTAAGCAAGCTCTTTGTGGCCCTGGAGCAAGGGAGAATGGCTGAGTTCAGGGGCCACAGTCTGGAGGAGATCTCCATTGATCCAGATGGTAAGTATCACTGGACAAGTGTCTCCAGGGACTGACACTGTAAGTGGGCTGGTGTGACGGGGTTTACTGTCTTTCTCTATTTCCAGAACCAATCCAGGTGGCAAGTGATGACTCTGGGGATGAGCCAGAGAGGCAAGCCAGTGAGGTGACAGTGGTGCACACCGAGAAAGAAGCAAACAGTGTGGCAGTGGAGGGAGCCATTCCTAAAGGTGAGTGCAACCTTCCATGCTGGTGAGGGGGGAGGGGGGGGTGGCCTTGGCTGGTGATGGCCTTGCAGGGTGACTGACCTTTCCTCTCCCACAAAGGTGACAGCAGAGGTGCTAAGAGAAAACCATGGACCCCAGCGGAAGTCAGAGCCGTTGAAAGACACATGATGCGGTTCATCCACTCCTGCAAGGTTCCGGGCAAGAAGGATTGTGATGCGTGCCTACGGGCTGAAACCCAAGCACTGAAGGCTCGGAACTGGCTTTCAATTAAATTCTACATAAAGAACAGAATAACTGCGATAAAGAGAAAGAACATGAACTAAATAAATAAATAATAAATAAGTAAACAAACACATGCATCCATACACAAATAAATAAATAAATAAATGAATAAATAAATCAATACATAATAAAATGTGGGTGCCATTGCACCCGTTGGCCACCTGGGGGGAGGGTGTCACACATAAATTGATCCATATATTATGTCCCCATGGTCCCCTCCCAGGCCACGCATGCCCGCACCCTCTGTCCCCTTGCACAGGCTACAGGCTGGGCCCTTCCAGGGGTAAGGGAAATGGTGTCCCCATGAGGGATGTTCCATACATGGGTCCCGATGAGGTCACAAAAACAAGTATGTGTGTGTGTGTGTGTGTGTGTGTAAATTGCAGCATCTTTAGACTTACGTGGAGGCTGGGCTGACTAAATGTAGGAAGAGCTGCAGAGTCACTTCCTCACCTGGCCAGCTCCTCTCAGGCAGTTCCCATGGGCCTTTGAGACAGAGACAGAGCTGGCTGGGTGAGTAAGCAGGAAGTGACTCTGCAACAGCTTTGTGGCTCACATGCTGGAGGGGAGCTGGCTGATCGGGTGAATGCTGACAGTATTCCCACCCCATGTCTCTGTCTCTGTCTCCATCTCTCCCTGTGTCTCTCTCTCACCCTGTCTATCTGCCTCTCTCTCCATCTCTCTTTCTGTGTCTATCTCTCACCTTGTCTGTCTCTTCCCGTGTGTGTGTGTGTGTGTGTGTGTGTGTGTGTGTGTGTGTGTGTGTGTCTCTTTCTCTGAGTCCCTTCTCATGTCAGTCTCTCTCTCCCTCCCCACGCCACTCTTTATTTCCATCTCTCTCTCTGCATGTCTGTCTGTCACTGTGTCTCTCCCTTCATGTCTTTCTCTCCCTGTGTCTGTCTCTCTCCATCTCTCTCCTTGTGTCTATTTCTCACCCTGACTGTCTCTCTCCGTGTGTGTGTCCCTCTCTCTGAGTCCATTCTCATGTAAGTCTCTCTCTCTCCCTCCCCACATCATTCTCTTTATTTCCATCTCTATCTCTGCATGTGTGTCTGTCACTGTGTCTCTCCATGTGTCTCTGCCACCATATATCTTTATCTCCCTGTGTCTGTCTCTCTCCATCTCTCTCCCTGTGTCTGTCTGTCTCTCTCTATCTTTCTCTCACCATGTGTCCTCCTCCCTCCCCATGTCTGTGTGTCTCACTCTCTCTTCCTGTATCTGTCCCTCCCCATGACTGTCTCTCTCTCTCTCTCCATCTATCTGTCTCTGTGTCTTTCCCTCCACATTTCATTCTCTCCACGTCTTTCTGTCTCTCTCTCTCTCTCTCTCTCTCTCCACATCTCTGTCTCTCCCGACCCATGTCACACTCTCTCTCCAAAACTGTCTCTCTTTCTCTCTCTGTCCCTGTCTCTCTCCGCATGTCTGTCTGTCTCTCTGCATGTCTGTCGCTCTCTCTGTCCCTGTCTCTCTCTCGCATGTCTGTCTGTCTCACAGCCTCTATGCATGTCTGCCGCTCTCTGTCTCTCTATCCTTTCCCATGTCTCTCTCTCTCCCTCCTAATGTTCCCCTCTTTCCCCATTTCTGTCTCTATGTCTCTCCCTCCCCATGTTTCCTTGGCTTTGTGTGTACAGAATATCTCTGACACACACACACATACACAGTTGAATTGGGTTGGAGGTTTCCGTATATGTGCGCTCTCTCTATTTATTTCTCTCTCTACATATCTCCCTCTTATCTCATATCTGGAAACCCCCCCTAAAAATCCTGCGTTTGTCCTTGTGGTGCGGTACCAAAGTATGGTGTAGAGATGGGTCAAATTTTATCTTGACTTATTTTCTGCACCTAGGCACTAGAGATGAGCGGGTTCGGTTTCTTTGAATCCGAACCCGCACGAACTTCACTTTTTTTTTCACGGGTCCGAGCGACTCGGATCTTCCCGCCTTGCTCGGTTAACCCGAGCGCGCCCGAACGTCATCATGACGCTGTCGGATTCTCGCGAGACTCGGATTCTATATAAGGAGCCGCGCGTCGCCGCCATTTTCACACGTGCATTGAGATTGATAGGGAGAGGACGTGGCTGGCGTCCTCTCCATTAGAATAGATTAGAAGAGAGAGAGAGAGAGAGAGATTGTGCAGACAGAGTTTACCACAGTGACCAGTGCAGTTGTTGTTAAGTTAACTTTTATTTAATATATCCGTTCTCTGCTATATCCGTTCTCTGCCTGAAAAAAACGATACACAGCAGTCACAGTGTGACTCAGTCTGTGTGCACTCAGCTCAGCCCAGTGTGCTGCACATCAATGTATAAAAGCTTATAATAATTGTGGGGGAGACTGGGGAGCACTGCAGGTTGTTATAGCAGGAGCCAGGAGTACATAATATTATATTAATTTAAAATTAAACAGTGCACACTTTTGCTGCAGGAGTGCCACTGCCAGTGTGACTAGTGGTGACCAGTGCCTGACCACCAGTATAGTAGTATATTGTTGTATACTATCTCTTTATCAACCAGTCTATATTAGCAGCAGACACAGTACAGTGCGGTAGTTCACGGCTGTGGCTACCTCTGTGTCGGCAGTCGGCAGGCAGTCCGTCCATCCATAATTGTATTATAATATATACCACCTAACCGTGGTTTTTTTTTCATTCTTTATACCGTCATAGTGTCATACTAGTTGTTACGAGTATACTACTATCTCTTTATCAACCAGTGTACAGTGCGGTAGTTCACGGCTGTGGCTACCTCTGTGTCGGCAGTCGGCAGGCAGTCCGTCCATCCATAATTGTATTATAATATATACCACCTAACCGTGGTTTTTTTTTCATTCTTTATACCGTCATAGTGTCATACTAGTTGTTACGAGTATACTACTATCTCTTTATCAACCAGTGTACAGTGCGGTAGTTCACGGCTGTGGCTACCTCTGTGTCGGCAGTCGGCAGGCAGTCCGTCCATCCATATTTGTATTATAATATATACCACCTAACCGTGGTTTTTTTTTCATTCTTTATACCGTCATAGTCAGTCATACTAGTTGTTACGAGTATACTACTATCTCTTTATCAACCAGTGTACAGTGCGGTAGTTCACGGCTGTGGCTACCTCTGTGTCGGCACTCGGCAGGCAGTCCGTCCATCCATAATTGTATTATAATATATACCACCTAACCGTGGTTTTTTTTTCATTCTTTATACCGTCATAGTGTCATACTAGTTGTTACGAGTATACTACTATCTCTTTATCAACCAGTGTACAGTGCGGTAGTTCACGGCTGTGGCTACCTCTGTGTCGGCAGTCGGCAGGCAGTCCGTCCATCCATAATTGTATTATAATATATACCACCTAACCGTGGTTTTTTTTTCATTCTTTATACCGTCATAGTGTCATACTAGTTGTTACGAGTATACTACTATCTCTTTATCAACCAGTGTACAGTGCGGTAGTTCACGGCTGTGGCTACCTCTGTGTCGGAACTCGGCAGGCAGTCCGTCCATCCATAATTGTATTACAATATATACCACCTAACCGTGGTTTTTTTTTCATTCTTTATACCGTCATAGTCAGTCATACTAGTTGTTACGAGTATACTACTATCTCTTTATCAACCAGTGTACAGTGCGGTAGTTCACGGCTGTGGCTACCTCTGTGTCGGAACTCGGCAGGCAGTCCGTCCATCCATAATTGTATTATTATAATATATACCACCTAACCGTGGTTTTTTTTTCATTCTTTATACCGTCATAGTGTCATACTAGTTGTTACGAGTATACTACTATCTCTTTATCAACCAGTGTACAGTGCGGTAGTTCACGGCTGTGGCTACCTCTGTGTCGGCAGTCGGCAGGCAGTCCGTCCATCCATAATTGTATTATAATATATACCACCTAACCGTGGTTTTTTTTTCATTCTTTATACCGTCATAGTCAGTCATACTAGTTGTTACGAGTATACTACTATCTCTTTATCAACCAGTGTACAGTGCGGTAGTTCACGGCTGTGGCTACCTCTGTGTCGGAACTCGGCAGGCAGTCCGTCCATCCATAATTGTATTACAATATATACCACCTAACCGTGGTTTTTTTTTCATTCTTTATACCGTCATAGTCAGTCATACTAGTTGTTACGAGTATACTACTATCTCTTTATCAACCAGTGTACAGTGCGGTAGTTCACGGCTGTGGCTACCTCTGTGTCGGCACTCGGCAGGCAGTCCGTCCATCCATAATTGTATTACAATATATACCACCTAACCGTGGTTTTTTTATACCACCTAACCGTGGCAGTCCGTCCATAATTGTATACTAGTATCCAATCCATCCATCTCCATTGTTTACCTGAGGTGCCTTTTAGTTCTGCCTATAAAATATGGAGAACAAAAAAGTTGAGGTTCCAAAATTAGGGAAAGATCAAGATCCACTTCCACCTCGTGCTGAAGCTGCTGCCACTAGTCATGGCCGAGACGATGAAATGCCAGCAACGTCGTCTGCCAAGGCCGATGCCCAATGTCATAGTACAGAGCATGTCAAATCCAAAACACCAAATATCAGAAAAAAAAGGACTCCAAAACCTAAAATAAAATTGTCGGAGGAGAAGCGTAAACTTGCCAATATGCCATTTACCACACGGAGTGGCAAGGAACGGCTGAGGCCCTGGCCTATGTTCATGGCTAGTGGTTCAGCTTCACATGAGGATGGAAGCACTCAGCCTCTCGCTAGAAAACTGAAAAGACTCAAGCTGGCAAAAGCACCGCAAAGAACTGTGCGTTCTTTGAAATCCCAAATCCACAAGGAGAGTCCAATTGTGTCGGTTGCGATGCCTGACCTTCCCAACACTGGACGTGAAGAGCATGCGCCTTCCACTATTTGCATGCCCCCTGCAAGTGCTGGAAGGAGCACCCGCAGTCCAGTTCCTGATAGTCAGATTGAAGATGTCAGTGTTGAAGTACACCAGGATGAGGAGGATATGGGTGTTGCTGGCGCTGGGGAGGAAATTGACCAGAAGGATTCTGATGGTGAGGTGGTTTGTTTAAGTCAGGCACCCGGGGAGACACCTGTTGTCCGTGGGAGGAATATGGCCGTTGACATGCCAGGTGAAAATACCAAAAAAATCAGCTCTTCGGTGTGGAGGTATTTCACCAGAAATGCGGACAACAGGTGTCAAGCCGTGTGTTCCCTTTGTCAAGCTGTAATAAGTAGGGGTAAGGACGTTAACCACCTCGGAACATCCTCCCTTATACGTCACCTGCAGCGCATTCATAATAAGTCAGTGACAAGTTCAAAAACTTTGGGTGACAGCGGAAGCAGTCCACTGACCAGTAAATCCCTTCCTCTTGTAACCAAGCTCACGCAAACCACCCCACCAACTCCCTCAGTGTCAATTTCCTCCTTCCCCAGGAATGCCAATAGTCCTGCAGGCCATGTCACTGGCAAGTCTGACGAGTCCTCTCCTGCCTGGGATTCCTCCGATGCATCCTTGCGTGTAACGCCTACTGCTGCTGGCGCTGCTGTTGTTGCCACTGGGAGTCGATGGTCATCCCAGAGGGGAAGTCGTAAGCCCACTTGTACTACTTCCAGTAAGCAATTGACTGTTCAACAGTCCTTTGCGAGGAAGATGAAATATCACAGCAGTCATCCTACTGCAAAGCGGATAACTGAGTCCTTGACAACTATGTTGGTGTTAGACGTGCGTCCGGTATCCGCCGTTAGTTCACAGGGAACTAGACAATTTATTGAGGCAGTGTGCCCCCGTTACCAAATACCATCTAGGTTCCACTTCTCTAGGCAGGCGATACCGAGAATGTACACGGACGTCAGAAAAAGACTCACCAGTGTCCTAAAAAATGCAGTTGTACCCAATGTCCACTTAACCACGGACATGTGGACAAGTGGAGCAGGGCAGGGTCAGGACTATATGACTGTGACAGCCCACTGGGTAGATGTATGGACTCCCGCCGCAAGAACAGCAGCGGCGGCACCAGTAGCAGCATCTCGCAAACGCCAACTCTTTCCTAGGCAGGCTACGCTTTGTATCACCGCTTTCCAGAATACGCACACAGCTGAAAACCTCTTACGGCAACTGAGGAAGATCATCGCGGAATGGCTTACCCCAATTGGACTCTCCTGTGGATTTGTGGCATCGGACAACGCCAGCAATATTGTGTGTGCATTAAATATGGGCAAATTCCAGCACGTCCCATGTTTTGCACATACCTTGAATTTGGTGGTGCAGAATTTTTTAAAAAACGACAGGGGCGTGCAAGAGATGCTGTCGGTGGCCAGAAAAATTGCGGGACACTTTCGGCGTACAGGCACCACGTACAGAAGACTGGAGCACCACCAAAAACTACTGAACCTGCCCTGCCATCATCTGAAGCAAGAAGTGGTAACGAGGTGGAATTCAACCCTCTATATGCTTCAGAGGTTGGAGGAGCAGCAAAAGGCCATTCAAGCCTATACAATTGAGCACGATATAGGAGATGGAATGCACCTGTCTCAAGTGCAGTGGAGAATGATTTCAACGTTGTGCAAGGTTCTGATGCCCTTTGAACTTGCCACACGTGAAGTCAGTTCAGACACTGCCAGCCTGAGTCAGGTCATTCCCCTCATCAGGCTTTTGCAGAAGAAGCTGGAGGCATTGAAGAAGGAGCTAACACGGAGCGATTCCGCTAGGCATGTGGGACTTGTGGATGCAGCCCTTAATTCGCTTAACAAGGATTCACGGGTGGTCAATCTGTTGAAATCAGAGCACTACATTTTGGCCACCGTGCTCGATCCTAGATTTAAAGCCTACCTTGGATCTCTCTTTCCGGCAGACACAGGTCTGCTGGGGTTGAAAGACCTGCTGGTGACAAAATTGTCAAGTCAAGCGGAACGCGACCTGTCAACATCTCCTCCTTCACATTCTCCCGCAACTGGGGGTGCGAGGAAAAGGCTCAGAATTCCGAGCCCACCCGCTGGCGGTGATGCAGGGCAGTCTGGAGCGACTGCTGATGCTGACATCTGGTCCGGACTGAAGGACCTGACAACGATTACGGACATGTCGTCTACTGTCACTGCATATGATTCTCTCAACATTGATAGAATGGTGGAGGATTATATGAGTGACCGCATCCAAGTAGGCACGTCACACAGTCCGTACTTATACTGGCAGGAAAAAGAGGCAATTTGGAGGCCCTTGCACAAACTGGCTTTATTCTACCTAAGTTGCCCTCCCACAAGTGTGTACTCCGAAAGAGTGTTTAGTGCCGCCGCTCACCTTGTCAGCAATCGGCGTACGAGGTTACATCCAGAAAATGTGGAGAAGATGATGTTCATTAAAATGAATTATAATCAATTCCTCCGCGGAGACATTGACCAGCAGCAATTGCCTCCACAAAGTACACAGGGAGCTGAGATGGTGGATTCCAGTGGGGACGAATTGATAATCTGTGAGGAGGGGGATGTACACGGTGATATATCGGAGGGTGAAGATGAGGTGGACATCTTGCCTCTGTAGAGCCAGTTTGTGCAAGGAGAGATTAATTGCTTCTTTTTTGGGGGGGGTCCAAACCAACCCGTCATATCAGTCACAGTCGTGTGGCAGACCCTGTCACTGAAATGATGGGTTGGTTAAAGTGTGCATGTCCTGTTTTGTTTATACAACATAAGGGTGGGTGGGAGGGCCCAAGGATAATTCCATCTTGCACCTCTTTTTTCTTTTCTTTTTCTTTGCATCATGTGCTGATTGGGGAGGGTTTTTTGGAAGGGACATCCTGCGTGACATTGCAGTGCCACTCCTAGATGGGCCCGGTGTTTGTGTCGGCCACTAGGGTCGCTAATCTTACTCACACAGCTACCTCATTGCGCCTCTTTTTTTCTTTGCGTCATGTGCTGTTTGGGGAGGGTTTTTTGGAAGGGACATCCTGCGTGACACTGCAGTGCCACTCCTAGATGGGCCCGGTGTTTGTGTCGGCCACTAGGGTCGCTAATCTTACTCACACAGTCAGCTACCTCATTGCGCCTCTTTTTTTCTTTGCGTCATGTGCTGTTTGGGGAGGGTTTTTTGGAAGGGCCATCCTGCGTGACACTGCAGTGCCACTCCTAGATGGGCCCGGTGTTTGTGTCGGCCACTAGGGTCGCTAATCTTACTCACACAGCTACCTCATTGCGCCTCTTTTTTTCTTTGCGTCATGTGCTGTTTGGGGAGGGTTTTTTGGAAGGGCCATCCTGCGTGACACTGCAGTGCCACTCCTAGATGGGCCCGGTGTTTGTGTCGGCCACTAGGGTCGCTAATCTTACTCACACAGCTACCTCATTGCGCCTCTTTTTTTCTTTGCGTCATGTGCTGTTTGGGGAGGGTTTTTTGGAAGGGACATCCTGCGTGACACTGCAGTGCCACTCCTAGATGGGCCCGGTGTTTGTGTCGGCCACTAGGGTCGCTTATCTTACTCACACAGCGACCTCGGTGCAAATTTTAGGACTAAAAATAATATTGTGAGGTGTGAGGTATTCAGAATAGACTGAAAATGAGTGTAAATTATGGTTTTTGAGGTTAATAATACTTTGGGATCAAAATGACCCCCAAATTCTATGATTTAAGCTGTTTTTTAGTGTTTTTGGAAAAAAACACCCGAATCCAAAACACACCCGAATCCGACAAAAATAATTCGGTGAGGTTTTGCCAAAACGCGTTCGAACCCAAAACACGGCCGCGGAACCGAACCCAAAACCAAAACACAAAACCCGAAAAATTTCAGGCGCTCATCTCTACTAGGCACCCCTTGGTTTATTAACAAAAGCCTTTTATCTATTGTTCTCAGATGCAATACAATACAGAGAACAATAAATCAGGGGATTAAGTCATTACAGCAAGGGATTAAGTCTGATTGACCTCGCTCATTTAATCCTATTAAAGGCCAGGATAAACGTGTACATGCGCCTTCCCTATTTAAAAATTGGATGGGGAGGGTGCCAGTACTTAACTTTGCCAGGGGCACCAGGACCCCTAGATACACCTCTGCTAGCCAGTGCCTCCTGAGCCATTTACTTCACTGCACATCACTGGTTTCTTCTTACCTTTGCATCAGTTAAGTTAAATTTTGTTTTAAAATTGTTGACATGTTATTCATTTGCTGATATTATTTGTTGTGTTATGGTTTCAACAGTTTACTGTGAGCCTGGGACATTAATAGATCAGGGCTTCCTGTTGCACTATAATCTAAAGTCTTGCACATACATTAAAACACATGAAATTCAGTTAGAAATCTCTGTAATAAATAATTTAGCATAATACACTAAAACATAAGGCAGCTAAATTACTTTAACCCTTCCCAAATAAAAACTCATCACCAGCGATCTGGAATTCCCATCATGCAGTAATCTGTCTTAAATCTCTGGTAAGGTAGCAGTCCCACATTGAAAAGTTCTAAAAAGACTAATTTACTTTAATACTGTATGTCACATTTATTCATGCATTTGTGCACTTGAATTTCTGTAAAAAAAATGTTGCAATACCGTTGTTTATTAGTTTAAGTTAATTGTTTACTGTTTCTCAGCAAACCACAAGTTATTTATCATTCATTGGGGATTTAATATTATGCTGTCCACTGTAAGTTTTTGTTTCCTTGGTGTCACCAGTTTTCACACTTTGCAGTAATTAGAGATACTGTATCTCCCCCTTTGTGTATTAATGAATTAATCAACACAGGCATTGTTCAAACATGTAGAACACACATTTATTCAATTTTAAAAAGTACATACTGCACAGTATGAAACTTTGATTCCAGAATACACTCACCAAATTCCTGTAAATTCAACATTTTTTTTGGACTGGTATGGACAAAATTCAAAACAGATGATTTATTAGCAATTTATTAAAGTACTGTATTCCACTCTTCTTGCTGTTTGGTGACTTACCAGCATTTTTTTAATTGCCTCCAACAGCTCTTGTTTGTTTTTCAGTTTTGACACCTGCTGAATATTAAAAATAGAAGAACACTTCCTAAGAGCTCATAATTGATGCTGCTCTGATTAAGCAAAGGATACAGTTAGCATCTGAAATTGGAATTAAACAATAATAATAAGATAGGCCATACAAATAATAAAAAACAGACCAATAAAAATGCCATACAAATAATAAAATAATACTGTGCCATACAAATTTTAAAATAAGACCAATACAAGTATCCGGTAAGCTGTATAATTCAGTAACAGTATAGAACTTCAAAAATGGGATAGAAAATGAATTTCTTCATCATTGGTGAAGGAATGATTTGTCTTGAATATAAAAATTGCATCAAGAAAAACAAAATAAAAAACTGGAGAAAAAAATCTGCAACAACCTATGATTACATCAGATCTAGTTCTACCCTGTCTCACACTTATTAGCAATTTATGAATCCAATCAAAACAGTTCTTTAGCTTGACAAATAAAATAAATAACTGGCAATAATGAAGTCCCATCAATGGAGTGCAGTTTAGTCACACTCACATAACATACAGCTGTGTTCTCCTACACTCCTGGAGAAGTATTGATTTGCAAGCAAGTTATTAAAATGAGTTGGGTTTATAATACTGGCTGTCAGGATGCCGGCAGTCACATGACCAACCGTGGCATCCTGACAAATGGGATCCTGACAACAGATAGGGGTAAGTATAGAAATACGTAGGTTGAGTATTGAATGTGGCGCTACCCAATTGCTGACATAGGATATTGTAGTCAAATATGTAAACAAATACACACTTTAATAACCTAAACACCATACAACTAATAAAATACAACTAATAAAATATCACACCAGGCATAATGTGATAATAGGGAAGGAGTCCTACCGAGGATATACGTAGGGGAGCTGCAGGTGATAGTTTATGCAGGGAAGTCCGGACTTGCCCTGCAGCCCTGCATTTGCTCCCAGATCTTAAAGTCCTCACTCCGGCAGGTATCACTCCTCTGGTCCAGAAGATAGTAAGTCCGTCCAACTGGGGGATGTTGCCAATGCGTTTCGGAACACACAAGGTTCCTTTCTCAAGGCAGGTAACCCCCTCTGCTCCAGGATCCATTTAAAAAGGCAGTGAAATTGGTACTTCCGGTTTCGTCATCCCTGAACCGGAAGTGCCGTTGACCGGAAGTGCAGGACTGCTGACCGGAAGTGCGTCAACCCGGAAGTCCCGCGGCCGCCATTTTAAATCCACAATATGCTCCTATTCTTCAAACTGTCATTGATACTGTGGGCAAAAGTGTTGGCAAAGGTGATAATGGTCAAAATCAATGATAATCTTGATCCAGGTGGCAACAAAAGATGTATTAAATGCAGTCTTTAGACAATATGGAGTATCCTTATGTGTTTCTTCATTTTAATAGCTGGAACTTGTATAATTTCCTCAGAGAAGGGAGATATAAGAAAAAATAATAAAAAATAAATAAAAAACAGATATAAAAGATACATATTGTTTGATGTTTTATAAAAACCATTTTATTTCAAAATCTTGATTTAAACCAGTTGGTGATAGGGTTTGCAATTTGAATATTGTTTTCATTTCTGTTTTTGCTAGAATCTTCTCTGTATCTCGATTACACCAAGTTGGTTTAACATGTATAAGTCCTGCAAAAAAATTGATCGAACTAACTGAACAATTATGTTCTAGTCTGCAGTGATCTGAGAGATTGTGCATTGGCAGACCTTTTCTGATGTTTCTAAGATGTTCTGATAGGCGCGTTTTGAGGGATCTTGATGTCCTCCCAATATATGCTTTGTTGCACGAGCATACAATAACATATACAACATTGGTAGTGTTACAGGTAATTAAATTTTTAATCTTAAATGGAATGTCATTTATTCGGATTTCTGTGTATTTAGAGATATCACTTTTCACTTGTCTACATGCTGCACAGAGACCACAGCGATGGAAACCCTCCGTGCGGAGAGGGTTAATGGATTTAAATGGTAAAGTACTTTTCACCAGTTCAGATTTAAGGTTTCTTGCTTTTTTATAGATGAAGGTGGGTTGATCCGGAATAATCTCTTTCAGGGTGTTGTCCATCTGTAAAACATGCCAATGCTTTTTTATTATATTCTCCACCTGTTTGTGGCTGGAATCATATCCAGTGAGAAAGGACCACTGAAATTTGGAATTATTCTCAGTATTTTCTCTCTTTTTTTTGTAGTAAAGTAGATCTCTCCGCATTAAGCACAGAAGCTGCCGTACGATCTAAATCTTCTCCATTATATCCTTTTTCCAGGAACACTTTTTTAATTTCTTGTATTTGCATATTACATACAGCATCCTCACTGCAATTTCTCCTTACTCTAATAAACTGGCTCTTTGGTATGCCATTTAGCCAGTTTTGATGGTGTTCACTGTCTACTGGTATATGGCTATTACAGGCTGTGGGTTTCTTGTATATTTTTGTATGTAAATTATTATCTTTTATGTAGATGGATAGGTCTAGGAAATTTACTTCCACATCGCTCATTTGGAAAGATAGCTGGATGTTCCTATCGTTGAGATTTAAATATGTGCAAAATTCTTCTAGATTTTCATTTCCGCCATTCCATACGAATAGGACATCGTCTATGTACCATATCCATTTAACAATATTTGAATTCCATTCTTGCTTTGAAAGAATGTAGTTGGATTCCCAGTATGACATGAACAAGTTCGCATAGGCCGGTGCAAACCGAGTGCCCATGGCCGTTCCTTTGCGTTGGAGGTAGTAGAAACCATCAAAGAAGAAATAATTGTTATGCAATATGAAATGAATTGATTCCATAATGAAGTTCTTTCTTTCTTCAGAGTGGGAAGTTTGGTTGAGAAAATGTTTTGTAGCTTCCATGCCTTTCTCATGGTCTATTATAGTGTATAATGAAGATACATCGGCAGTTATTATTGACATCTCTGATTCCCATGTTATTTCCTGAAGTTTCCTAATAGTGTCTCCCGTATCTTTTAGGTAGGCTGGAGTATTCACAACTAAAGGTTGAAGTAGATGGTCAATGAGAGCGGAGAGATTTGAAGTTAAGCTCCCAGTGCCAGCAATGATGGGGCGTCCTGGTGGAGCAGTAATACTCTTATGTATTTTTGGTAATACATATATGTTAGGAGTTGTTGCATCTTCAATGTTGGTAAAGCCTAGTTCTTCTTCGCTTATTCCTCCAGTCTCTCTGTGTTTGAGTAGTAGCTTCTGAAAATTCGATTTTATTCTTGCGGTGGGATCACTTTTGAGTTTTTGGTTGACTTCAGAGTCGGATAATTGTCTTGAAATTTCACCTTTATAGTCCTCTGTATTAAGGATCGCGATGCCTCCACTTTTATCACAAGGTTTTATCGTAATGGTTTCATCTTCTTTTAATGTTCTAATGGCGTCCCTTTCTTTCCTAGTGAGATTCAAATTTCTTCCATTCTTTCTCCTTGTTTTCAGGTTTTTGAAGTCTTCAATCACCAACTGTTGAAAAGTGTTTATGAAATTCCCTTTTATATGAGCAGGATAAAATGTAGATTGTTTCTTAAACCTGTTCTCTGATGTATTCATGTTGGGCGTTGTTGTCGGTGTCTCATTCTCTTTTATTTTGAAGAATTTTCTTAGTGATATTTTCCGAATGAACTTGTGGACATCAATAAATTTTTCAAAATCATCTGGTTGTGCCGTGGGTGCAAACTTCAAGCCTTTTACAAGGACCTTTTCTTCTATTTTGGTGAGGGTTATCGAGCTCAAGTTAAAGACCATTTTCTTAACCTCTATATTGGATTCAAGTGATTGATTATTGGTTCTAATGATGTTGTTAACTTTTTCCTTTTTCCGTTTTCCTCCTCTAGTTCGTCTTCTTGATTTCTTTAATTGTTCCCCATATTTTCTCTTTTTGGAATTCTTTTTCTTCATTTTCTTCTTTTTAGTTTTTATCAATGTTGTCTCCTGTCCCGTCTTTGTTCCCGAAAAGGGGTTCCAGAAGAAACATGCGATGGTCCTGCTATTTCTTTATCCACGCTCCTTCTATCATTATTCTGCTCCAGGATCCATTTAAAAAGGCAGTGAAATTGGTACTTCCGGTTTCGTCATCCCGGAACCGGAAGTGACGTTGACCGGAAGTGCGGGACTGCTGACCGGAAGTGCGTCAACCGGAAGTCCCACGGCCACCATTTTAAATCCACAATATGCTCCTATTCTTCAAACTGTCATTGATACTGTGGGCAAAAGTGTTGGCAAAGGTGATAATGGTCAAAATCAATGATAGATTTTATGATCAAAGAGAACCCGGTTTTAGATCTCATTATCCTTATAGGAGATATAACAACAGGTACCGTTCGGAACCCAGAATTCATCAGGATCGACAATACAGGAGGAGATTCCAAAGAAAAAGGGAACATCAGGAGTCTCATAAAGAAGAATGGAATCACAATAAAGACAGGCATTACAGAGCGGAGAAAAAATGGACTGTGGATAGATGGCCATCAGTAGAAACATCACGACCGAGGAACAATGATAGAAGGAGTGTGGATAAAGAAATAGCAGGACCATCGCATGTTTCTTCTGGAACCCCTTTTAGGGTCCTAATATGAATTACTACATAACAAATCAAAATTACTTTCCTCTTTTAGCAAAATAGAACATTTCCAGGGATTAATAATGCCATCATATTTTACCTGTTTTTGTCATTAGTTCTTTACTACTGAAAACTTCTACAGGGCCATATACTGCACAGATGAGTCTGCTTAAATTGTTGCTATGATGTGTATGAATCACAGCATACAACTTGTGCCATAGCCAGGGGTGGATTTAGGAGTGAGGGCACCCATATGCACAAAATTAACACCCCCCTTGCCTAATTTTATTATTTTAATTGATTGGTTATAAGCTCTCATTTGATGATAGCTAATTTAACAGAATAATAAAAAAGTCACTATGACATTTCTTTATTTTTAACAAGTGTATGTATATATATTTACTAATATGGACAGCTGACGGGGCAGTATATGAATGTCCTACCCATTTACACGCCATTTAAGATAGCATTTGGTACAGTGGAAATATTTTACAATTATTTGTACATTTCAGGCTGAAAGCATCATCACAATCATCCAAGTGCTGCCTGCAAATAAGTGCCACTCCTATGCACGTGCCTAATGGGAAATTCGCCACTGGAATAAAAATATTACATTTACTGTTACTAATCCATCCTTCCTTCTCTTTCCTTCCCTCCACTACATACATACTCTACCTCCATTTGTTAAGTAGATACTGGATAGTGGGTACAATGGCATTTTATAGGTCAAGAATTAGCTTTTTTTAAATGTCCTGGTACAGCCAAGGAATTGCTGTTCCACTAAAGTGGAATTATGATGGACTTTGGTAGTGGATCCTCCCAAAAAAAAATACGCTAAAATCTGATGGCCTACTGCCCACATTACCCGTTTCTCCATCATAAATTTTGTAATAAAACATAATGTTACATTTACTAAGTAATCATTTATTCCTTCCTTGACCTGTTTTAAACTACATACTCAAACTCCCTCGGACTCTGATCTAGTTCTTGATAAAAGAAGACATTGTTGGTTTCTATGGGTTCATATAATTGATTAAACTGTCTTCCTTTCTGCCACTGCAGTGCCATTCTGTTTCATATATGGGCTGTTAAAGTCGAAAAATATTGCAGTACACACATTACGTACAAACTACACACAGATGGCCTCCGTGCGCGTACTTGCTCTACCGTGCGTGTGTATATTTGCAATTTGCGTATGGTCGCTCCCACGAACCTGCGTATCAACGCATGGTATGAGTATTTACGGTAGAGTTTGTGCACGCATGGAAAAGCCATCAAAACCCATTACATATTTAATCCAAATAGTGCACATTTTACACATAGCCTCCCTGCACCACAGCAGCAAGTTACAGCAGTTTAAATGGTTTCAGAACAAAGGGATTCACCTTTACAGGATAGGAGGGGACAGACTAAGGTTATAAGGTGGTGTTTGGTATCCAGCTGTAGGGTATTTTAAGGGTAACATTCCGGTGTTGGTCTGCAGCAGATCGCATGTTCCTGCGGATAGTTATGTGCAGGAGCAGAATATAGATATAAACTGTATTTACTGTACATTATGTATGCGGTGGGAATCCAGAGGAGACCACCCACAAGAGCAGTTGGAGCAGACATCGTCCACCTATTCAAGCCGACCTATGACCTCTCCTGTACTGTAAATGACCATCCCTGTGTCCAATGGACAAAGAGATTCCAGTATCAATTGTGTTAGGTTTTGGAAAAATTGTATAAAGAGAGCCTGCTGCAGGCCTGGTCAGACACAAGACTCACAAAGTTATCTATCAGATGACTGAGGACCAGACTGGGTAGCGCGGCAAATCCAATCACATATGTGCCATTGACTGTAGCAATTATTCTGTTATATTGTATTGTATTGTAATATATATATATATTGTAACCCCCTTTCAGTAATAATACGCTGTGGTGTCGGAACCCAGCATTTTAAATAGCAAACCGGTGTCGTGTTTTCCTTTCCCTGCTAAGGTTTAGAGTGTAATACTATCGCATGCATAGCTGTTAAGGGTTTGCGTTGTATCTCTGGGTGTGTACACGCTGTGTGTACTTTGTACCGTCAGCGCGGCTTTTGTACGCAAAGTTCCGTACACGGTACGGGACTCTGTACGCTAATAGCGTAAAAAGTACGTAGTGTGTATTAAGTATAGCGGCTGCAGCGGCTCCATGGTAAAGTGTATTTAAAGTGTGTTTAAGGTATAGCTTTTCATTCCTGTATATAAATCAGCATTATCAATTGGGGGCTCCATCAGGGATTCCACATACCCACAGCCTAACAGGTCACAGCAGACTTAATCTATCAGCAAAAGGGCAGACAGAAAGTATCCTACGTAACCTTTTCTTGGTCGATGGATGCACTGAAAACCCTACTGGTTTGCTGATTAGATTACGTCTGCTCTGTATGGTTTGTAGGGATGCTGGTAGAACCCGTAAAGTAAACAGGAAAAAAGCTATTTAAAAATCTGTGAATTTTTTTTGGCGCCAAAAGCATACACAACAAAAGGCACCCATACTCTTTGTATACCCTCTCACATTGTTGCCATAACACTCAAATTGTTAGATTCATTTAGATCTATGTGAAACCGGTTACATTTTGTTGCTATATAGTTAAAACTAAAATAAATGTTTAAGGAAGTAAGTGAAAAGCACAAACGCAGTCTGGCCTGGTTGTAAAGGTTTATACAGAAAGAAACTGTGTGTTGTGTTAAGTGAGCGATTATAGTTAATATTGCTCACATTTATAGAAGTTGTGGGATTTGTTTAATTGCGGACGTACGGTTTTGTACACGTGTCTCGGACAAAGTACAGGACTGCGCACGCAGCGTAAAAGACACGCACGGTCGCGTGTTTACGCAAAGTGCGTAAGAGTAAGGATGCTAAGTACAAATTACACAATAGTATCGTTTAGTTAAAAAGTGGGACAGTAGCCACGCTACAATAGCACAAAACTGCCCGGTTTCTAAAGCAGATTAGTATAAAACTTTTTGTTTAAACTGTATTGCCTTTGGGGGTAAAGCTGCTTATCTGAATGAATCAAAATTTTCTGTACAGAAAAGACAAAGTGTACTTGAGAGAGTGAATGTAGGAGTGAGTGGAACTGAACCCCGGAAGTCGGGTCCCGTGGTACATTAAGTAAGAGGAGGCTTGGTGGCGTGAAGTGGCTGACTCACGTTAATATAGATTGAAATATGCAAATCATGAGGTGATTTGCAGAGGAGCGTGATAGCGCATAGTATTGCGATTGAAGTTAAAAGGTTTTTGTATTATGCTCCGGCTGAGGTTTCGCAGGTGGTGATTCGATTCCAGTGGTCGTACGGCAGATAAGTAACAAGTACCTATATGCTGTGCGATTGGACCGCGCGTTTGTGGGTGCGATAGATAGCGAAACATGATATCCTTTTTAACGAGCTTTTTTGTAAAATCGCGGTATCATTAGCGTTGTATAGAGCATACGCAAGCGTGATTTGTGTATAATAAAGTGCATAGGGAGTTTTTGCTGGTTTCTCTCAGGAAAATCTCCAACGACCGATACTTTACTGGAAAGGGTAAGTTATTCCTAAAAACTTCCAGTAAATAGAGGTCAGATAGGGCCCTAGGTTGGGTACATTGCCTTCGCTATCGACAGTGTATGGTAGTACTGGCCAACGTGGGCATGAGCAAGTGAAAGCGCTAGGTGTCTTTCCCCGTCTATCTGCGGTGTGCATTGGGGATTGCGTTTATTGGCAAAAAAGTCCGCGATGGGATCCAATTGCACAAGCAGTGGGCGTTTGGTAACTAGGGCCCAGGGGGTCAGCGAGGTTTATTATGTGTGAAAAGTATGGGTCACACACGGATGCTTTTTGCAATGAATGGGTATGTATGACTGACAAAGATAGGGTACCATTCCCTAAAGTGGGCAGCTTTGAACCAGAGGTATTGCAGAACTTAAGGATAAGGATATGTCTAATAAAATCCAGAAAACAAAGGATTAGACATACAGATTGCTTAAATTTATAGCAACAAGAGGGGGATGTGCAAAGGGAATTAGCTCGCGCAGCAGGTTCCAAACTTAACGGGAAAACAATGGCGACCGCACCACCACCACCATATATTGATGGGGAGAAAATGGCTACAGGCAATGATACATTGGTACAGGACAGGAGAGTAATTGATAAATGTACTAACGCTAACCCTTGCCAGTTGTATCCTGTTTTAAATTTTCCCCAGGACTGCGAGCAGGAAGATGAGCACAGCACGATATCTGCACTCTCTCTAGCAGCCACCATACAGGACACTCAGGTGGGCATGGCCCAACCAACAAGAGCAGTAGCAAGGCCCCCTAGCGGAGGGATAAGTGAGGTCGTGTCTACAGGCAAGTATGGTACCATACATTATGCAGAGACAATAGCACCTCACATTATAGAGTCAAATCAAAATGATGTAATTGAATTAAATCCTGTCAGGGTGATTGCAGTCCCCAATGGGAGGACTGACGCTCAGGGAGTAACTCCCATCAGGAACATTGCCATGCATTGTCCTTGGTCCCGGGCAGAGACAAGGTCAATTATGTCAGAATTTCCTGATCCCAGAAAAGATCTAATCGCATGCCAAAGGTTCATTAAAGAGTTAGGTAACCCCAATGAACCCACAAACAAAGATTGGCGAACAGTGCTACGGGTATGTTTACCCTCAAATATTGACCCCGTGAAATTCATAACTGATTGTAAGTTAGACGCAGAAGTACCTCTCACTGATGAGTACACTCAGGAGAATGTACGGCAAATCAATCTGCAATTAGGAGTATAGTTCCCTACTGTTGTCAAATGGAATAAAATATTTTCCATAAGACAAAAGGAATGTGAAACAGCATCCGAATATTTCCATCGAGCACTGCAGGAAATCGCTAGATACACTGGGATCGAGGATATTAAGGACAATGTACATCACAGGGAGGTAGCTGTTTCTGTATTAATGGACGGGTTGAAGGAGGCACTGAGAACAAGGGTACAGACCTCTTTACCAAACTGGAGAGGTATCTCGGTGGCTGCAATGAGAGAGTCCGCTGTCGAGCATGATAGGAACATCATTAAGCACAGGGAGTTACAGGGGGAAAGGCTGATGACAGTAAGTATAGACGCACTTACAACAGAGCCACATCAGCCGAAACCCCAGACCCCTGGTGGTAAGTCACGGTCAATAATATGCTTCTATTGTAAAAAGGAAGGACATTTTGCAAGGGACTGTAGAAGTAAAAGTGCACATAATGTATACCGACCCCCTAGACCAGGATATGAACCACACTACAAGGCACATACTTGGGATCAGGGACCACTTAGGAGAAATTACGAGCCACACGCAGGGGAAACAAGGAGGTACCCACTAAGGAGGGACTGGCAGGCCTCCGAAAACTCACATCTACCCCCCTCACATATCGTAGCTGCCAATGCGCTGCGGGAGGGTCTCACCACATAATAGGGGTTGGGCCACACCTGTAGTCTGCAACCAGTGAAATTGATTGCTAGCCTTGGTAGTGAACCTGAGGTCACGGTTGATGTAGCTGGTGTACCATTACCTTTCCTTGTAGATACAGGGGCGGCCAGGTCAGTGTTAAATTCGACGGTAGGTATAAAAACCACAGGTAAAACAATTTCGGCAATGGGAGTAACAGGAACTGTGCAACAATACCCTTTGAGTAGACCTGCAGAGATTACGATAGGGCCCTTTCAAACCAAACATTCTTTTCTGTTGGCTGCATCGGCTCCGACTAATCTACTCGGCAGAGATTTATTGTGTAAAATGCGGTGTGTCATATATTGTACTCCTGAAGGTGTCTTCTTGGATATATCTGAGAACCACAATCAAGAAGTGCAAGATATATTAGACACCCCTCAAAGGCTAATGTCGCATTCTGCTGTTATAGACAAGTGTCCATCAAAGGTAGAGGAAATGATCTCATGAATACCGGGTTCCCTTTGGGCCAAAGATGGATAAGACACTGGATTGATGGCGAATGTAGCTCCAGTAGTAGTGCAAGTAAAAGATGGTAGGATAGCTCCAAAAATCCCTCAGTATCCTCTGAAGCCAGAGGTAGAATTAGGAGTGTACCCCGTCATAGAGCGGTTGCTACAAAAGGACATCCTAGTCAGGACGTCCAGCACTGCCAATAGTCCCATCTTCCCTGTGAAATAGAGTGGGGGGAGGGGTTACAGGCTAGTGCAGGATCTAAGGGGGATAAACAACATAGTTGAGAGCCAATTCCCCGTAGTGCCCAATCCAGCTGTCATCCTCATGCAAATTCCCTCTACTGCAAATTTCTTCACTGTCATTGACCTCTGTTCTGCCTTCTTTTCTGTCCCTCTTCACCCTGACAGCCAATACCTCTTTGCTTTTATATACAGGGGAGTACAGTACACCTGGACTCGTCTTCCCCAAGGTTTCATTGACAGCCCGAGTATTTTCTCCCAGGCCTTGCATGACTGTTTACAATCCTTTCAACCTGAGAGTGGATCAGTGCTAATACAGTATGTGGATGACTTATTGTTGTGTTCTGACTCACTCGAATCATCCTTGAAAGACACGAAACAGCTTCTGTTTCATCTTTCCCAAACAGGACACAAGGTTTCAAAGGATAAGTTGCAGTTGTGCCAGACCAGGGTAAAAAATTTGAGACATTGCTTGACTCAAGGACTTAGACACCTCACCGCTGATAGAATACAGGCGATTTGCGACATGACTCTGCCACAAACTCAGCAACAGATCCGCACTTTCATTGGAATGTGTGGGTACTGCCGAAACTGGATCCCAGGGTTTTCTATACTGGCTTTACAAGAAATGGTCTCTTCGAACAAACCAGAACGGATCTCGCACACAGATGAGTCTGAACTGGCATTTGAGAGACTCAAAGAGTGCCTATCACAGGCACCTGCATTAGGTATGCCAGATTATGAGAAGCCCTTTGAATTGTACGGTACAGAAAGTGCAGGGTGCGCGGCAGGAGTTTTAACCCAGAGACATGGTGATGCCAGCAGGCCGGTAGCTTTCTACAGTGCACGGTTGGACACCGTAGCGCGGTCTCTCCCCACATGCTTGCAAAGTGTTGCAGCAATAGCTTTGCTAGTAAGTAAAAGCAAGGACGTAGTGTTAGGACACAACCTGACCATCCATACACCTCATGCAGAATCAGCCTTACTGAACTCCGCCCAAACCAGACATGTCTCATCTGCTCGGTTTACAAAGTGGGAATTATCACTGATGGCCCCTGTAAACATCACCATTAAGAGATGCAGCTCACTGAATCCTGCAACTTACTTACCAAGTGTGCCTGGACAGGCACAAAGGGTGGAGGATGAGAATGATGGTGAAGGAGGATTTAGTGCAGACACTGATATGCATGATTGTATGGAATACCTGAATCAGACTTTCACTGCGAGACCTGACATCAGTGACAACCCACTGGAAGAAGTAAACTTTGCCTTCTACACTGACGGTAGTTGCCACAGACAGACGGACTCAGGAGACCTGTGCACTGGATATGCAGTTGTAGACAATAGAGGTATCATTGAAGCTGAACCCCTGGGCCCACCGCACTCAGCACAAGTTGTTGAGTTGGTCGCCCTAACCAGAGCATGTGAATTGGCCAAGGGTAAGTCAGCTAATATATACACAGATTCTAGGTATGCCTTTGGAGTGGTGCATGATTTAGGGGCCCTGTGGCGCCTCAGAAATGTCATGACGGCAGCTGGCACACCTGTAGTGCATGCGTTCTACATAAAAAGGCTTCTATCAGCGATACAGGAACCAGACAGAGTAGCTGTTATCAAGTGCAAAGCACATACTTACAACCAAGACCCAATTTCACTTGGTAACCGCTGGGCAGACGAAGCTGCTAAATCAGCAGCCAGCACCCCCATACAAATGAACATCACATCACTGATGACATTCAACACAATCAATACACAAAAATTAATTGAAATGCAAGATTTGTGTTCTTTACAGGAAAAGGCGGTCTGGAGGTCAAAGGGGTATGGCCAGGAGTCCTCAGGACTTTGGACAGGTGGACACGGTAAGCCAGTGGCCCCCAGAGCATATCTTCCAAGTCTAGCTGAGGCGGCACACGGTCTGACTCATCTGGGCAAAGAGGGTATGTGTAAGCTGGTGAGAGCCTACTGGTGTGCGCCAGGATTCTCTTCTCATGCAGGTTTGAGAGCAAGGACATGTTTTACTTGCTTGAGGAAGAATATTGGTAAGTCAATACCAACAGAGCCATCCCATATCCCCCCGACAGATGGACCTTTTCAGGTAATACAAATCGATTTTTATGCAGTTACCACCCTGTAGAAATTTAAAATATGTGTGAGTTTGCATTGATGTATTTTCCAATTGGGTAGAATCATTCCCTGCTGCCACAAATACTGCTACGTTCACTGCAAAGAAAATTGTGCAGGAATTTGTGTATAGATATGGTATCCCTAGAATAATTGAAAGTGATAGGGGTACCCATTTTACAGGTGAAGTCTTTCAGGTCATGTGCAAACTGATAGGAATAAATAGCAAGCTGCATACTCCGTACCGACCACAGGCGAGTGCGAAGGTGGAGAGTATGAACAGCACTATTAAGAATAAGCTGAGCAAGGAGATGGCTGAAACTGGATTGTTGTGGCCAGAAGCTGTGCCACTAGTGTTGTACAGTATCAGAACCACTCCCAGGTCTCCCCTTAACCTATCACCCTTTGAAATTATTTTTGGTCGACAGCCTCATGTAATGATAGACCCCCAGGATGATTTGAAATGTAATAACAAAGTGACTGTGAAATATTTGGTTGGGATGAGCCAGCAGCTGAGAAATCAACAAAGAATGTCAAAGCTGGTGATTCCCGACCTACCGAACAGTAATTGTCATGACATTGAACCTGGGGATAATGTGATGATTCGAAATTTCTTACGCTCAGGTTGCCTCATATACAGGTGGGAAGGACCATACCAAGTCTTGTTAACCAGCACAACAGCATTGGAGGTTGCCGAAAGAGAGACTTGGATCCACTTGTCCCACTGCAAGAAGGTCGCTGACCCGGAGAGAACTCGTGACAAAGAGCAGAGTGTAGAGAACCTCGTATCACTGGAGTGTCTGTTCGGGGAAAGTTGAGAGGCAGGACTGTTGAAGGGCATCTGAGCACAGAGAGTAACAAGATCTAGAACGGTTGTCATACCACTATCTTTTTTCACCTCCCCCTGCATTATTCCTTTCTTTTCTCCTTCTTATTTTCCTCCTTTCCCCTAATGAAATGGATCAATCACAAGAGACTGCGTTTCGTGTTCTGTTAATAATTCTGGTTTTGATCAGGACAGTTTGTTTTGGTGAGGGTCCCAGAGAGGTCGAGCAGGGATCTGGAATGGGTTCTGATGGCGAGTATGAATTTGTAGGATCTAAGGAGCAGCACATCACTTTAGTAAAGGCTGGCATCAGTAAGCGCTCTGGTAGTCAGGGAGCTCGGAGGCACTGTGAGGGGTTATTGTCTGATGAATATTGTATTTGTAGGAATTGTGAGAATATAGTAGAGGATGGGTGCATCCAGAGATGTAAGCCCAACCTTAATATCGACATGGACTGTCATCCGTTGAGTGATTACCACTCACTAGTGGGTAAGGTCTTAAACCAGACAGAATGCTGGGTGTGCTCACAGGTACCTCAAGGTCAGAGCAAGTCAGGATTTATACCATACCCTTTAGCAATAGATGAGGTACTTGAATTGCGGTGTGGGAGGCCGGTGGACAATAAATGCAATATTTCTAGGCCCCCTAGTTTGAAGCTCCACCAGTATCATGTAGACAGGTCCTTACTGTGCTTTAATATTTCCAATTACCGAAAACCAGGAAATTGGGAAGTGACGTGGAATAACCAGACAATGACCTTTTCATACAGAGCTGATAGGATAACAACTAAAACAAAATCACCAAGTAGGCGCACAATACCAATGATGTTGATAAAAACACAATTTATTAACATAAAACCAATGACAAACTGATTAAAAAACACAACACTACACAGATCATATAACTGAGGTATTATACCTTATAATTCACACATAAAGTGTATTAATAAGTGAAAGGGACACTGAAATGCAGGAGAACCCGTCTCTGTAAGATAGGGTTAATCTCTCACATTAATTCCATATCAGACAGTTTAAATGAAAAGGAAGTCCTGTAAACTGATGTAATAAGCGTTTGTGACCATAAAGGTATCCGGATTTAAATAATGTTTCCTTGGAGCAAAATAAACCAACCGATTAAAGTTACTCACTGAGACGTAATGATCTCTTGCTGCACGGGATAAATGGTTAGGGAACCGCTTGTTATCACCCTGTGCATGGGTGAGACATCCGTCAGCGGTATATTCAGATGAAAGCCATTTCTTTCTGTGCAGCACCAGTTGCCTGTATCAGACCACCATACAGATCCTCCAGCTTGCTGAGCAACGCCCGGCCGGGCAGGAGGTAACAATGTTCCAAATGCAAGGAAAGTTAGAGTGGAATGATTGAATCACAGGCTGGATCATTCACCGGTGACTTGTAACGGACGGCTGAAAGTGATGGATGTCGTGCTCCGTGGGACACTTAGTGGTCAAGTGTGGCCCTTTCTTCTGAACCCTCAACGCGTTTCTCCGCACCTCAGGCGGCTTCTTCAAGAGGCAGAGTGCAGAGGAACAATTTCAATTTGAATATACCGCTGACGGATGTCTCACCCATGCACAGGGTGATAACAAGCGGTTCCCTAACCATTTATCCCGTGCAGCAAGAGATCATTACGACACAGGGAGTAACTTTAATCGGTTGGTTTATTTTGCTCCAAGGAAACATTATTTAAATCCGGATACCTTTATGGTCACAAACTCTTATTACATCAGTTTACAGGACTTCCTTTTCATTTAAACTGTCTGATATGGAATTAATGTGAGAGATTAACCCTATCTTACAGAGACGGGTTCTCCTGCATTTCAGTGTCCCTTTCACTTATTAATACACTTTATGTGTGAATTATAAGGTATAATACCTCAGTTATATGCTCTGTGTAGTGTTGTGTTTTTTAATCAGTTTGTCATTGGTTTTATGTTAATAAATTGTGTTTTTATCAACATCATTGGTATTGTGCGCCTACTTGGTGATTTTGTTTTAGTTGTTTTACTTTCAGGAGGCCGGCTACCTCCTTACCAAGTGGCTGCCATTATCAGTGCTATATTTGCACGACCCTGTTCAGCGCCTAAAAACCTTTTTTTCGTTTAGAGCTGATAGGATACCCATAGACTCTGAACTTGTATGCCAAATAGCCAACAGTAGAAGGTATTTTCGGTATAGGTATACTCGTGGAAGCAAGACCGTGTGGGTTGGAAAAGTATCGCCAGGGTATTGTGCCCATATCATCCAGCCCGATACTTGTACTGAGCAGATGGGAGAACTAGGGATTGGTTTCTTTATTTGGAAAGTTTGTAATATGGTGATGTTATATTTTGTCCCCTATGTTCTCCCAGATGATGCCTATTATATAGTGGGAGGAAGGCATACAAGTGGCTTGCCCCGAGCTTAGAGGGATTGTGTTACATTGGGAGAGTACTGCCAGAGGTCATGACCATAACCTATGATAAGATGAAAGACGTTCACTGCAGTGCTCAGGCTCCTTATACTCATACTCACTATGAACACATCATCAAGAGACACCTTATAGATAGGACAGAGCACGCAGCCTCTGATTTGATCCACGAATCCACCGGGATTCAGTTCCTTCTCGCATTAGACATCACCCGTACTGCCAGAGGAACTATAAATTATAGGTATATCCACGCGCTAGCGAACTTGATAGATAATATCACTGAGATGTATGACGACACCTTCAGGTATACAGGAGGGGGTTTCAATCCTACAAGAAGGAACTGATTCAGCACAGGATGGTCCTTAATTATGTCACAGCCGTGACAGGTGGGTACTGTGTTACTCTGGCAACTCAATATGGTGTGAAGTGCTGTACATATATCACGAACAGCACTGACGACCCAACGGAGATCATCGATCAAAAGATGGACGATATCTTGCAGTTGAAGTGGGAGTTCAGGAGGAAGCACAACCTTACCTTAGCGACTGTGAGTAATGAACTGACTGGCTGGGTCTCATGGTTGAACCCACGCAATTGGTTCTCAGGTTTAGGAGAGTGGGCTCAAAATGTCATCATGAGTGTAGGGAAGTTTCACCTTTGTATCCTGGGAGTCATCATAATTATTGGTTTGATATTTAGGTGTCTTCGAATTCTGACACGGCGCAAGCACGGCACAAAGTTGATGAGTCTAAGGAGCGAGGGTGCTGTTATAGCAGCAGATTTGATTTATGACCCATCCATCGAGACAGTGTTATGATAAGGATTGCAAATGAATTTCATGGCCTGTTTCTTTCATCCATTTTTCTTTTGTCTCCCCTTCTGCCCAGATACATCCATCCGGAAAAAGACATCAACCCTACCCAAAATGTTTATGTGAATGTAATTTTATATATGTGTCTTATCTTCATCTCTGCAACCTCCAGCTAATGGCACACATAGTCGACAGGTGATATCCACATGTACTAGCATTCACATGTTTCCCCCTCCATGTATCATCAACTAAATGTGCACGCCATTTGTTGGAACAAGAAGCAAAAAAGAGCTTGGTAGTGTTTGTTGGCCCACTTACAGACCCTTAATACGGGATGAGAAGGATTTAAAGTATACTTCGCAGTACCTCGAAGCTTATTTAGAACATATACGGCAGGATGATACATGCCCCTCAGACATGGATTCATACATACATGCTTTTTTCTATCCCACTAGGTCATACATTTCCCACCTACAACTCTCCCCAATCACCCAAGCTTCTGTAGATATGTGTAGATATTTTTCTGTTTAGTGATTAGATAGTGGCAGTTATTTGTGACTGCCAAAGGGTGGACTGTCAAAGTCAAAAAATATTGCAGTACACACATTACGTACAAACTACACACAGATGGCCTCCGTGCGCGTACTTGCTCTGCCGTGCGTGCACATATTCGCAATTTGCGTATGGTTGCTCCCGCGGACCTGCGTATCAGCGCGTGGTATGAGTATTTACGGTAGAGTATGTGCACGCATGGAAAAGCCATCAAAACCCATTACATATTTAATCCAAATAGTGCACATTTTACACATAGCCTCCCTGCACCACAGCAGCAAGTTACAGCAGTTTAAATGGTTTCAGAACAAAGGGATTCACCTTTACAGGATAGGAGGGGACAGACTAAGGTTATAAGGTGGTGTTTGGTATCCAGCTGTAGGGTATTTTAAGGGTAACATTCCGGTGTTGGTCTGCAGCAGATCGCATGTTCCTGCAGATAGTTATGTGCAGGAGCAGAATATAGATATAAACTGTATTTACTGTACATTATGTATGCAGCGGGAATCCAGAGGAGACCACCCACAAGAGCAGTTGGAACAGACATCGTCCACCTATTCAAACCGACCTATGACCTCTCCTGTACTGTAAATGACCATCCCTGTGTCCAATGGACTAAGAGATTCCAGTATCCATTGTGTTAGGTTTTGGAAGAATTGTATAAAGAGAGCCTGCTGCAGGCCTGGTCAGGCACAAGACTCACAAAGTTATCTATCAGATGACTGAGGACCAGACTGGGTAGCACGGCGAATCCAATCACGTATGTACCATTGACTGTAGCCATTATTCTGTTATATTGTATTGTATTGTAAACAGTACTAATTCCTACACTCTCACCATAAATTACTGTCATCAGCTGGGGTGCCATTCAGGGTCCCACATAGCAAGATGTGGGGCCCATAGTACAATACAGGTTTTTTCCACACCAGTGAAAAAAATGATAGCACTCTCCAGACTTCGAAATCAATTAGTCAATATAGAAAATTTAATAAAGGTAGTTTCACAGTTCCAAGGTGGTATTCAGAAACAATCTCCAACGTTTCGGTCCTCGGCTGGACCTTTATCCTTGCTACTATGATGCTTATTGTGATGCTGACACTGCTGACTTAATTGTGCATTCCTTGATAAAGGTCCCGCCGAGGACCGAAATGTTGGAGATTGTTTCTGAATACCACCTTGGAACTGTAAGACTACCTTTATTAAGTTTTCTATATTGACTAATTGATTTCGAAGTCTGGAGAGTGCTATCATTTTTTCCACTGGTGTGGAAAAAACCTGTATTGTATTGTATTGTAATATATATATATATTGTAACCCCCTTTCAGTAATAATACGCTGTGGTGTCGGAACCCAGCATTTTAAATAGCAAACCAGTGTCGTGTTTTCCTTTCCCTGCTAAGGTTTAGAGTGTAATACTATCGCATGCATAGCTGTTAAGGGTTTGCGGTGTATCTCTGGGTGTGTACACGCTGTGTGTACTTTGTACCGTCAGCGCGGCGTTTGTACACAAAGTTCCGTACACGGTACGGGACTCTGTACGCTAATAGCGTAAAAAGTACGTAGAGTGTGTATTAAGTATTGCGGCCGCAGCGTCTCCATGGTAAAGTGTATTTAAAGTGTGTTTAAGGTATAGCTTTTCATTCCTGTATATAAATCAGCATTATCAGGGCCATGTTGGAAGTGCCACATATTTGTTCCTCTCACTGCTTTAACTTACCTTAGTCATCCAGATACCTTAGTGGAATATTTTGGCCTAAACTGGATGAAAACAATATTTCAAGCTGTGAGATGGTCAAAATTGACCGGAAATTAATGTTATTAAGGTTAATAATACTGTATGAACAAAAAAAGGCCACAATTATGTGATTTTAGCTGTTTTTATGATTTTTTGTAAAACCAATGCAATGACCCCAAAACTTTTGGGATTTAAAGTACTGATTATTGACTTTTTTAACCTATACATTAGAATGCTTATGTGGTTATACAGTATGAACATAAAATGCATGAATATACAAGAAAACCTAAATGCCTCTTGAATTAGAATTCCGAATGCTTCAAAAGAGCGGTGTGAAATAATCCCTTTATATTATGAATCAGTGCAGAATTTTCTTGTTCTTCTTTTCATTTTCTTTTTTGTTTTCATACTCCTATTTAATTGGACTATTTTAATTTAATATGATTGTTCTTTTTTATAAGTGCTTTTTCATAATGTTTTATTATTTTTTAAAGCTGTTGTGGATCCAAACTGAATTGAATCCGGGTCTGGATATTCCTGTGGTTTGGACTTCAGATTTTAATTCTGAATTTTGTGTTTTGGATTGCAAAAATTACATGATTTTAGATTTTTGTTATCTAGTTTTTATTAATGATTCTAGATTTTAAATTTTTGTACTTGACCAAACTAAAAACCAAATTTGAACTAAAATACTTGAGGGTGGTTTTGCCAAAACCAAAACATGATGAGTAATTAGAACCAAAATGAAAGCACAGGGCTCTGTGCACATTTCTATTATATTCCTAATGTATATTGTAATCATGATTTTTCTGATAATTGTATTACAATTATCCACTACATGCTGTATATGCCTTAAATTTAAATCATGATAATGTAGCCTTTGGGGTCTTACTATACAGTATGTTTAGCTGAAATTCCAACTGTAGTATACTGACTCTATGCATATCCTTTTTTGTTGTTATCCTAGTAATGACATCTTAACCATTCAAAAAATAGCAGCGCCCATCCAGGATGATGATGATGATGATGATGATGATACATTTTATGTCATAGGCTATTTGACATAGTTTTGGATATGAAAAAACAATAGGATAATAGAATGACCTGTGCCGTACTAGTCTGCCCAAGATCTAAATATGAAAAGTTGGCCAACACTGTGCTGTTTGTTAATAACTATAAAACTGCAAACAGATTTATCAAGTCAACCACCAAGAAATTATGGCCATTTATTATAGTCATCTAAGAACATTAGATAGTGATGATCTGTTTGTTACCAGTGATCAAATGTGGTTAATATGTGAAAGATAATTTTTTGTACATTTTGTGATGCATTCTAATTAATAAAGAGAATAATTACTATTTAAAAAATTTATTCTTGTATTGAACCAGCTTTCATGTCTTTATCCTGTATATGTATATTTTTTTTATATATATATATATATATATATACATACATATATATATATATATATATATATATATATATATTACAAAACCTAAATTCAATTAAGACTAAATAAATTGTGTAAAATGGAAAAGAAATACAGGTTTATCTGAAAGTAACACTTGGATTCACAATATCCAGTCAAATGTGGAGAACAGCAGGTAAGTAATTCCAAATAATTGTTTAAAAGATAGTAATGTGCCACAATGCATTTTATGGTTTTAGGAATTAAACATAATAGTTATAATCTAGATAAAGCAGCAAATGGGACATTTAAATGATCTGATGTACAGTAGTCTTTATTAAATGAAAATTATCAGGGCTGAAACTGGGATTTTCATCACCCGGCGCAATGCAATAATTTGGAGCCCCTCATAACTATATACACTGCCCTTTCAGATATTTTTCAACCATGAGAAATGGCCTGTTTTGACATACATTTAATAACCATCCCTTAAAGTTATAAACTAAGGTTTCTTAAATAAACCCATCAAATATCTATATTATTTTTATTAAATTTACAAATATTAACAGAACAAAATTGTTATATGCCCTAATACATTATGCTACACAGTAACCCCCTTGCACATATGCCACACACTCGGTGTGCATTAGGGAACACAAATTGTTTTTTCCTACACAGAATTACCCCTCCCTTTTAGCACCTGAGTGACATCACAATCTGATTGAGCAGCTTACCATTTTGTGCAACATATGCCACACAGTAATGCCCCTTATAATACATTCCGCCACAGTAATGGCTCTTATAACACATTCTGTCCCAGTAATACCCCATACACATTAAGCCCCAGAAATACCACATTATTTCGCCATCCCCTGTCTCATCTTCCCTTGTGTTCCTATAGCATCAAGGCTCCTCAGCAGCTGGCAGGTGGGCAGACTGTGGCAGCACATGGATGTTGAGGAAGATGCTGCTGCTCCTCCGCCCTCTCTATCCCCTGCTACCGCTCCCATGATGTTGTCATCCCTGGCACTGGTATTCTGGCAGACTGAGACTCCCAGCTGCTGCTGTACTATAATGGCCACAGACAAGAGTGAATGGGTGGGCAGAGGCCCAGACAATTGTTCACCAGTGTTTGTGCACCTCGTATCTAAGGTCAATGGTCTATCCCCCCTAGCCCCCTCCTAGTTGTAGCACTGAGATTGTTAATAATATTGATATGAGTGATCAACTAATGCTAGTGATGTGTAATATATATTATCATTGACTAGCTTTTTTCAGTCTGTATTAATATCTATGTGTACTGTACACATTACTGTAAGTGTAATGAATATAGTTCTGGTACAATAAATAATGAACAGTTCCTATTTATATAAACTATGAAACATTTAGGTACTGTGTAATAAGTAATTTATGTTTAGAGAATTCGCCTCAAGATTTTAAAATGGTCATAAGTATAAGGCTGGTAGCCGTCAGCTGGTAGCCGTCGGCTGGTAGTGCTTCCATAGAAGTGCTGACATAAAACTGTTATTATAATATTAGCGTTATACCTGTGTTACATTATATCATCAGCTGTTATCGATTGTGAACTGACTCCTCATCACTTCTTTTCATCAACAGGTACATTGAACTATCATTACTACCATCAGATGCAAATGAAATAGGATTATCTTGCATAGCTGTGTTTTATTGCATAGGTACATTGAACTATCATTACTACCATCTGATGCAAATGAAATAGGATTTTCTTACATAGTTGTTTTGTATTGCATAGGTACTGTTCATTGAAAAATAGGTGTTTTTTTTCTTTGTAAAGATTCAGTTGTCTGCCTTGTTGGTATGTAATGCTTGTTTGTCTAAACTAATTTATTGCCTTCGCTTTTAAGTGGGATTGTATTGGGAGGAGTTTGCAATCATTGCATTCACATGGCAAATTTTACTATTTAAAGTTCAGTATAAGGCTGCTAGCCGTCGGCTGGTAGTGCTTCCGTAGAAGTGCTGACATACAAGTGTTATTATAATATTAGCATTATACCTGCATTAAACTGAAGGTAAACCGAAGGAAAATATCAACACACCAACACTACCACATATGGACTGCCTTAATGCTTCAAAAGTATGTAATTCATCTGTCTTCTTAAACTATGAAAAAACATCCCCATTCTGCTCACTACAGTTCTCTCTTATGCAAACTCATGTATGTGTTTTGATGTAATGATTTGCTTGTAATTGGCATTGCATGTGTGGGAAAGTTGCTCAGTAAAACATAGCTTATTATTTCATGCTGTCTGCTGTTTACCTCCTTTGATCATTTGGCTATTGTGGTCAGGTGGACTATATCTTTACATTTAGTGAGGTGTAGTCATGGTGTAAAGGGCACAGTGTGATTCCTCATTAGTAAAAAAAACAAACACCAAACACTGAGCAACATCACCAAACAGGTAATTTAAACTTTATACTTGTCATTTATTTTGTACTGTGTGGACATGGCTACTAATAACAGATGCACAAACAAAATTCTTAAAGCTATGTGTGCAAATGCTAGGAGCTTAGGAGACAAAATTCCAGAGCTAATTGCAACAATGACGAGGGATAACTTCGATGTTTTGGCAATTGCAAAGTCATGGTGCAATGAGAATCATGACTGGGACATAGCTATACCAGGATACAATTTATTTAGGAAGGATAGAATGGGAAGGATAGGAGGAGGAGTAGCAATGTATGTGAAAAAAACATAAATGCTACTTTAATACAAAATATTGAAGACAACACTGAGGCCCTTTGGGTCACCACAGAACCCAGGGAGAAGGACTTTATTCGCATTGGGGTGATCTATAGACCACCAGGCCAGGGGCAGGATTTGGACAGGAACCTATTGATGGACATCACTAAAATGGCTTTAAAGGGAGAAGTCATAATCATGGGAGACTTTAATTTACCTGTTGTAAATTGGAAGGGGTCTTTTGCAAGTTCTGCTACAAGTGGCAAATTTCTAAATTCTTTTTCAGGGAGCATCTCTCAAGCAATTGGTGAGGGAGCCCACTCGCAAAGACTCAATATTATATTTAATTCTTACAAATGGTGACAGGATATCAGACATATATGTGGGGGAGCACCTGTGATCCAGTGATTATCAAGCAGTATGGTTTAGTATAATGACAGGATCCAACTCCTGCCACACAAAAACAAAGGTGTTGGATTTTAGAAATGCTGACTTTTCATTGGTGGACTGGAGGAACTTAGAAGGCGTGCAGGAGAGGTGGGAAAAACTGAAAAGTGCAATACTAAGGGCAACAGACCTTTGTATCAAATGGGTTAGGAAAAGCACCAGGAAAAGGAAGCCAGTGTGGTTCACAAAATAAGTATCTAATAGTGTGAAAGATAAAAAATGGCTTTTAGGAAATACAAACCGACTCAAAATAAATGACTAAGAGGTGTATCATGACAAATGAAAGGATGCTATGAAAGTGATCAGATGTGCAAAGGCAGAAGCTGAGGAGAAAATGGCCCAATCAGTAGATGAAGGGGGAAAAACTTTTTTTAAGTATATACTGTAAATGAAAGGAGAAAATCAAATGGAGGAATAATAAGACTTATACAGAGAGTGAGAATTTGGTGGAGGGAGACAAGGCAATAGCAGATCATCTAAATAATTACTTTTTCTCAGTATTTCCTACAGAAGGAGAAGGGAAGGGGCCACAGTTAAGTTGCAAGGACATTCACAAAAATAAGGTAGTTGAAAGTACATTTACAGAATAGAAGGTCCTAACAGAACTTTCAAAACTAAAAGTGGATAATTCAATGGGGCCAGATGGGATACACCCAAGGATACTAAAAGAGCTAAAAGATGTGCTGGTGGCACCATTAACAGAAATATTTAACCAGCCACTAAATACAGTTGCCATTCCAGAGGACTGGAAAAGATCGAATGTAGTTCCACTGTACATAAGTGGAAGCAAGGAAGAAGCAAGTAACTACAGACCAGTAAGCCTTACATCAGTAGTAGGGAAAGTAATGGAAAAACTAATAAAATGAAGAGTTGTGTAATATCTAAAATCAAACAACTTACAGGATCCAAAAGAGCATGGATTTACTTGTGTGAGATCATGCCAAACAAATCTAATACCGCTTTCACATCGCTAACCCGGTAAAGAACCGGCTTTTGAACACGCTTCTGACCCAGGTCTGTACATGCTATACCCCTTTCACATCGCAGTTTGGGGCCATGTTATTACCGGGTTGGTGCCTTTCACACTGAACCCGGTTCACTCTTTGAAAACATTTTTGATGTCATTATAAATGGACTTTTCTGTCTCCTATTGATGAGGTTTGAAAGGTATTACAAGGAGGGGCTGGGGAGTGATCAGTAGTGCAGCAATCATGGCAGACACAGCACATGTCTCTATAGACTTTATTATAGTCTCAGCTGTACTGCTCTTGGATTCAGCCTGTGAGAGGATATTTGAGCTTCTCACATTCTGTAGCTTGTTCAGCAGCTATGTTATGAGGAGGGGGAGGCTGCAGTATTTGAGAGACACCGCCATTCGTCGCCGACAATACCTGCGCAGGAGGAGATCGTTTATATCTGCTTCTGTGACCACCATACTCAACCTTAACCTCACTACTCAACGAAGATTGTGGTCTAGAGAACGGCAGCATGGGCAAGTTTTTATGCAAAGTGTGCTGAACTTTCAATTGCACAAACGCAGCCTTTGCGTGGAAACAGTAAGTACAACAATCCTAAAAGCATAATAACTAACATTAACAATTAACGTAAACTAAACACAAACTAACAACTCTAAACATTAACGTCATTAAATATTAACAATAAATGCATACAATTAAAAATGATAAATGTTGCAGAGTATATGCAGTGTGTAGGTGGGAGGAGGCCACAAACACGTTTGCGAACACTGCTATTTTATATAAGCTCTTTGCAAATTCCAATAACATAATTATTTGATTTGTGTCTGCAGTATATACTGTTCTGCCAAGGAGGCGCCGCCCAAACAAAACGAAGCAAGCTGCAAGAATTATGACCACTGTCCTGGTGGAGAAATTAGAGCAGATGGACGCTGCCATGACTGATTGAGAAGATGCATGGCTCGAGCGATTTTTGCAGGCAGAGCAAGACATGAACAACACATTTATGATGCAGCTGATCTCTATGCAGGAAACCTATAATAGGGATGCAAGAGAACGTCAGAGGGAAATGCAGGAATTTCAAATGTCCATATTAGCGGGTCTGAGGCTTTCACACTGCCAAATGAACCGGTTCTGAACTGTGTAGGATCCTTCTTTTTACACGGGTTGAAATACCGGGTTGTTTGACACGGTAAATTCATAATGGCGCTTTCACACTGCACCTCAAACCGGGTTGACATGGCTCAAACTCGGAAATATACTGGGTTATTTTTGCGGTGTGAAAGGGTTATTACTGACTGTTTATACTCTGTGATGAAAACAATAGTACAAGGGGGAGCTGTAGATGTAGTATATCTAGACTTTAGTAAGGCATTTGACACTGTCCCACATAGCAGACTGCTAAATAAAATTGAAAGTGTGGGTGTGGATTATAAAACAGTTACATGGATAAGAACCTGGTTGCAGGATAGAAAACACAGTTGTAACAAATGGAGTGAAATCTGTGGAGGGAAATGTTACCAGTGGAGTACCCCAGGGATCTGTACTTGGACCAGTTCTCTTTAATATCTTTGTTGGTGACATTGCAAATGGTATTGAAGGGAAAGTATGCCTTTTTGCAGATGATACAAAGATATCCAATAGGGTAGACACACCGGGAGGGGTAAAACAAATGATTGATGACCTAGCTAGGCTTCAGAAATGGTCAAGAATGTGGCAACTACAGTTTAATGCTAAAGAGTGCAAAACCATGCACTTGGGTCTCAATAATCCAAACGCTAAATATATTATCAAGGGTACTATAATTGAAACTAATGAGGAGAAAAGGTATTTAGGGGTCACTATGTCAAGTGACTTAAAGGCAGGAAAGCAATGCTACAAAGCAATGAGAAAGGCAAGTCAGATGCTTGGTTGCATAGGGAGAGGAATCAGTAGCAGGAAAAAAGAAGTAATAATGCCACTGTATAGGTCATTGGTACGGCCTCATCTGGAAAATTGTGTCCAGTTCTGGAGACCATATCTCCAGAAGGATATAAATACATTAGAGAGTGTACAAAGAAGGGCAACTAAAATGGTGCATGGCCTACATCACAAAACTTACACGTAAAGGCTTAAAGATCTTAACATGTATAGTTTGGAGGAGAGAAGGGAAAGGGGGGACATGATAGAAACTTTAAAATATATCAAGGGTTTTAACAAAGGTCATCAGGGAAACATTCAAAGGAAGAGAAGTATTAGAACTCGAGGACATACACTGAAACTGGAGGGAGGCAGGTTCAGGGGAAATTTAAGGAAAAATTACTTCACAGAAAGGGTAGTGGATAAGTGGAAAAGCCTCCCATCAGAGGTGGAAGAGGCTAATACTGTAGAGCAATTTAAACATGCTTGGGATAGGCATATGAATATCCTTACAAAGAATTAAGGTTCAAAAAGGATTGAGATTACCTAAAGGATAAAAAAAGGGGCAGACTAGATGGGCCAAGTGGTTTTTATCTGCCATCAAATTCTATGTTTCTATGTTTCATTTTTAATGTTATTGTTCAATTATTTATTAGAAGGTAAGATAAGTTACTGATTTCAATGAAGTCATCAGAATCAGAATCAGCTTTATTGGCCAGGTATACTTCCGTATACTAGGAATTTGTCTTCGGTTTTCTATACAACAGCAAAGTACTGTGGGTAACAGATAAGCAGGTGTGGGTGGTGGTGGTGGGGGGGAACAAGTAAAGTCATACAGATAGGTATACCGTAGAGACACAAATGAGTTACATGTACGTCTGGTCAGTCAATGTCCAGGAGTTCAGCAGGTGGATCGCTTGGGGAAAGATACTTTTGAGGCTTCTGGTGGACCTGGCAGGGATGGCCCTGTAACGCCTGACTGAAGGAATCAAGTTAAATATGTTGTAGCTGGGGTGTAGCTGGTCTTTTACTATCTTTGTTGCCAAATATTGATCCCCAATATTGAATTTCCAAATATTATTTGTCACGTATGGTTCCTAGTATCAGCTTATGGGAGGAATTCAATTATGTCCCAATGATTTTTTTGGGCTAACTCAATTGACGCAAGTTTCTTGCACAAAAATTGACCAATTTGCAGGCAAAAACACATGTGATCTGAGATAAATTCCCATTCCTATGTGTTTTTGTGATTACAGATGTGAAAACAGGTAATTTATCAGAGTTATTTTTCGGGACCTTAGTTGGTCCTGAAAAAATAAATCACATCAGGGCTAATTGTGTAGCCCGGGGAAAAGGGCCCTAATTTGCACACCTTAATTAGGTAGTGAGGTGCTACTCTGCTTGAGACTTTGTAAAGAGTACAGAGGGAAAAAGTAGCAGGTGCACTATCTCACACTAGCTCAACCTGTAGTAACCAGAGGCACTTAGCATATTCCTGGTTAGGGCTATGAGCTTACCCACCGCATCAAGGTAGCCTCTCATTGGGTAAGTCCCTAACACTAACTAGTTAGTTATTATTAGGGACTTACCCAATGAGAGGCTACCTTAATGTGGTGAGTAAGCTCATAGCCCTGGCCAGGAATATGCTAAGTGCCTCTGGTTACTACAGGATGAGCTAGTGTGAGATAGTGAACCTGCTACCTTTTCGCCCTGTACACTAATTGTGTAGCCCCCCAGGGGATCAATTAGCTGTGGTAAATGACTGTGACTAATTGAATCCTCCCTATATCTTGTAATATCCAGAAGTAGAGAATTAATTGGCCTCTTTCCTTCTGCTATGGACAGACTTGTTCTTTAAGGATCTCCCTTTTCCAATATTCCCATGCAGTGAACTCTTATTCTTAACCACTTGCCTGATTTGGATGCATCTGATGTGACCACACTAGGCTGGGTTTTCCCTGACATTGTCACATTAGTCAGAAAGCCCACTGTGCGGCTGCTGGAAGACAATCTTCCTGCAGCTGCTGCTATCAGAGGGACCTCATGGTCCTTCTGCTTCCTGGTTCCCTTCCCACAGTGCCTGCTGTGCAATTAATCTGGCAGCCTGGCAGCACCCCCCAACCTAGGCTGCAGACATTAGCAGCCACTTGGGAAATGTAATAGAAGTCCCTATTATTTTTCTTGTGTACACCCCAAGTCTGCAGAGGAAATACATATGACTGACTAGCAGACGAGATGCCAGATATCACTATACCAACAGACAGAATCCTGGCAGTGAGGCAGCGGTATATTAATGGCATCCTCTGCAGAGAGCAGCTGTCACGGGGAAAATGTAGGTTTACAATGTTCTTGATGTTCCATTCATGGATGGACTGATAATTCAGCCAAAATCCCACCTGCCAGAATCCTGGAAGCGAGGCAGCGGTATATTAATGGCATCCTCTGCAGAGAGCAGCTGTCACGGGGAAAATGTAGGTTTCCAATGTTCTTGATGTTCCGTTCATGGATGGACTGATAATTCAGCCATCTATGCTTAACCAATGTTTATTAAAAAAAGTGAATTTTTTTTAATAAAATCATGTTAGATATGTTTTAAATAGATATTCTTAACCTACAGTTATTCAGTCATAAAAAAATGAAAATTTCTGAGCGGTATTTGGAAAAAAATATTAGTCAGCTAAGGTGTTGAATGTTCCTAAATCACTACCTTGCTTTCTCTGATACATTTTCCCTCTATATACAGTAAAATTAATACCACAAATTCCCCCTTTCCTTACCTCTTTGTCTGTTATTTGTTCCATTACTAGTTTATTCCCCTCTACTGTATATTCTACTCTACCAGTCAGTTATATGACCAAAAATCTTCTTTTGATTATATGTGGAATTGCACATTTACTGAAAAATAACTTTAAAAATAAGTCAGCTTCTGTAATTTTCTTTTTGTGTTTATTTTTATAGGTTTTGCTATAAATTTATTTTTAACTTTGTTCTCTTTGGTAATCATTTCCTTCTGCTGTATATCACCTGTTACTTTTTTTATTACTATGTTTTACATTTATCATTTTATTGTTTTCTCTATCAGCATAGATTTTTCTTACAACTACTTTATTTTGTTTCATTTTTAAGTGTTCTGTGATTTGTGTAGGAATGGAGAAGTATTGTGGTAGCAGGAGGTAGCTGTTCAACAGCGTCTGACTGAATCTGAGTAGGGGAGGATTTCGATAATGATGATGGTGGCTCTGTGGTCAGGGAAAAGGTGAAGAGTGGCGGTTCTGCTATGAAGAGAACATGGCTCTTGTCAATAGAGTGATGTGCCATTATGAACAGCTGCTTGGCAGCTACTCCTCCAAGACGAGTAGCCAGAAAAAAAACCCATTAATCTGGCAAAAAATACTGGAGGACATCAATTGTTCTGGTCCACTGAAATGCAGTCTGAAGATGGGCAAAAAAAGATGTAATGACTTCAAGCATTGTGTGAAGTGAAAGTTGTCCACAGAGGCATGGCATTTCAGGTAGAGTGGCACTGGCTCTCCGTTCCAGAAGGATTGGCTGAAGAATGAAGAGCCAATGTGACTGATAATCCCTCGGGAAGTGGTTCAGGTGCTCTCTGTCCAGGACACACATGCCCCACCCAAACTGGGTGTGTATTATCCTAATGCTAATCTTTGTCATGTTAGTTTAATGTGCTCAGTTGCTTGTGTGCTCTCATAATGGTTAGGCCAGTGTAAATGTCTTTTGGTGATTTGTACAAATGCCCATGCATGTGTTGGCAAGATTCTTTTTTTTTTAATACATATTAATATTATTATTATTTTCTCTCAATACAACATCACGGGCAAAGGTGTCCATGCCACCCCGAAGCCAGAATGATGATCAGCCAGGTACCGATGTAGCCATGATCATTGTGACTATATATGTGGCAAATGGGCACTCTTGGTGCGGCTAGGCGGACCCATGCTTAGCCATACCAAGCTGCATATTTAGCCGCTCCCATTCATGCGAATAGTAAGCGAGTGCATCTAAATTGTGAATGATGTGCAAGTGGTCCTGCCTAACAAGGACAATAGTGCTGAGATGTAACCACGATAAGCGTGGCTACATATGTAAGTACATTTGGAGGATTGTGCTGTGGTAAGTGACAAAAAACATTGTTGACTTGCAATTTACACATGCTTCTTTTCTTTAAAGACAATCTGCCAGACAGCCACCAGTGCTGTGGCCTTCTTATATGAGGAGTGGGGAGAACCATTAATTGGATGTTCATCCCACACCTCCATGTGTAAGCATTTGTGAGTAACTGCAAAGATGGAGGAAAAGCCTTAGCATGTTATCCTTCTGACAAATGTGATTTTTAAGCACTTTGGAAATGTCTAACTTACTGTAGGTGTACATGTCTAAAGTGAATTTAAAAGTGGAAAAGCAGCACTATCTAAATTACCAAATGACACAAATGAGGCACTTGTCTCAAATTTCTAGAAATAGCCATAAATGTGACAGCAATCTATAAGCAATTAATGCAAATGTTATGTTACTAAATGAAAATGTCACTACTCTAAATGAAAATGTGAGCAATCGCAACACAAATATGTTTGCTAGTTTTGGTACTCTGATCAGAATACTAGAAGCACAAACAAATGCTACCATTGCATTTCAAGAAAATTTTATTAAATGTATCAAACTCAAAACAATGTTCTTAGGGACATCAGCCATAATATGTCACTGGAGAAACAAATTGCTATTCACCTCCATGAGGCCTCAGGTGCTAGCACTAGCAGTCTTAACCACTCACCTTCCAAAATATCACTCAGGCGAGGGATATGCACTAAAGGTAATAGTGTTCATCCTTGCATTCTTCACCCTCCACTAGCCACCCACATAAAAGGAGACAATCCCAATAAAATAACATCTTTTGGTTGACTTTTTATACTAAAACACTATTTTTGAGCATTAATGTATATGCTGAACAAAAAGCATTTTACAATATATTGTTTAGAAACAACAAAAATACTCTTATTACTAAATTGTTAAGGTGAGAAAGAAACATTTTGAATTTCATTGATATGCTGAAAAAATGCATTACAGTTATGCTTGAAAGTTTGTGAACCCTTCAGATTTCCACAGAAGTCCTAAAAGTAGATAAAGACCAAATCAAACAAATGAGACAACAAATTAGACATGCTCAATTTTTCTTATTGTGGAAATTTATCCAACATCACATATGTGTGAGTGGCAAACATATGTGTGAACCTTCAGGCTTACAGATATTTATAAAGTGAAATTAGAGTCAGGTATTTTCAATCTATGGGATGACAATCATGTGTGAGTAGACAACCTGTCTTTTAAAAAAAACAGGGATCTATCAAAGTTTGATGTTCACAACACATGTTTGTGGAAGTGTATCATGCCACGAACAAAGGAGATTTCTGAGGACCTCAGAAGAAGACTTGTTGATGCTCATCAGGCTGGAAAATATTACAAAACCATCTCTAAAGTGTTTGGACTCTACCAATCAACAGCCAGACAAATTGTGAACAAATGGAGGAGATTTCAGACCATTATTACCCTGCCCAGGAGTGGTTTACCAACAAAGATTACGCCAAGAGCAAGGCATCTAATAGTTTGAAAGATCATAAAGGAACCCAAGGTAAGCTCTAAGAAACTGAAGAACTTTCTCACATTAGCTAATTTTAACGTTCTTGAGTCCACCATCTCCAAAAAGAACATTGCTGCTTGTCTGCACTTTTCTAAAGATCATCTGGACAAGCCAGAAGGCTATTGGAACAATGTTTGGTGGACAGATGAGAACAAAATAGAGTGCTATGTTTGGAGAAAGGAGAACACTGCATTCCAGCATAAAATTCTCATACTATTTGTGAAACACGGTGGTGGTGGTGGTGGTGGTATCATGGTTTGAGTCTATTTTGCTGTATCTAGCCAAGGATGAGTTGCCATCAGGACAATGAATTCTAAAGGAAAATGTCAGTACATCTGTCTATAAGCTGCATCTTAAGAGTTTGTTTACATATTATGTGACAATATGTTGTAATATTCTGACATTTAGGAGACAAATGTTTAGTGAAGGTTGAAATAGCAATGCTGTGTAATATAATTACTCTGATGTAGTTGGATATCACCGATTACCTAACCTGCCTCCCACTCTCTGTGTTCACAGAGTTGCCTGATGAAATCAATAGCCCTGCCTGCTGACAGTGTGCTGCATAATCTGACGGGGGGGGGGGTTGCATAAAGCACATATTATGCAATGCACAGCAGCAGTGCACAATGTTACAGATCTTATCCATGCAATACAAACAAGTCCATCCAGATGTATCAGCAGAACAAAGATTTTAATAGCCAAACTGTACATTCTTTCACAGATTGAGTGGACTTGTGTGCATCATTATACTTGCACTCAGCAAGACTAGCAGGAAGTAACAACTGAATCAGAAGCTAGGTGTGTATTGTGAAAGCTACCAGAGGACAGCAGCAGGTGAGTTGTCTCTGTCTATCCATATAGGGATTGTAATATTGTGGGAAAACTGTGTGAGAATTTGTCTGTTTGTCTCTGTGCTTTCTTAAAGAGTGTGAAGATAAACTAGGAGGGGGAGGGGCTGAATCTAGGTGTGAAGTGATTAGGAGGAGGGGCTGAATATAACAGCTGTCTGAGAAACTATATAAACAGTGACCAGACTCAGTGAGCTTGCTCATTGTGAAAGGCTTGCATTCTAAAGTGAGATTTGGCTTATTAAGTGAGTTTGAAACAGCAGCAGGTGAGTTAGAATACAGAAAAAGGTGAGTTTTAGAATACACAAAAAGTGACACAAAGATTTGCAATACCATTAACATCTGATACAATGTTTGGCCTAGTGCAGCGCAATGGATGTAAAACATTTGTTTGGAAAGAGGCATTGTGGAGACTCAGCTGCTGTCCAATCTGTGAGCAATTTTCTCTGATGGAGATAGCAAAACTGCATGCTGAGATTTGTAGGATGTCTGTGTCTATGAGGCCTCCACTGCCTCAGAGAGCCACCAGAAGACATTCTGCCTGGACCACTGTGGGCTCTCAAGGGTAGAGATTTCCAGAGGGACACACACACAAAACTCATATGCTACTCTTGAAGGGCTGGAAGATACAACTAATAGAGTTACTACAGAACAGGAGGATATGGGGACTTCTACCAACTATAGGAACAGGAAATGGAACAGGAAAATTGCATCTCCAAAAAGGACTGCACTTCTCTTGGGAGATTCCATTATTAGAGGAATACATCTTGAAAATGCAAACGAAGTAGAGAAACAAGTAAGGTGCTTATCTGGAGCCAGAGCTCCAAGGGATAAAGAGCGCATGCTAAGAATTGTGAAGGCAGCAAGAAAAGATGGTGAGGTGGATGTCATTGTCCACGTAGGGACAAATGACCTGGCAAATGCTGAACTCATGGCCTTATAAGATGAATTTAGGAAGTTAGGGACTGCTCTGAAGAAGTTGGCAACCACTGTATCTTTTTCTGAAGTATTGCCAGTACACAGAGGGGAAGACAGAACTCATCGCATCAGAAACTTCAATGTTTGGCTAAGGATATGGTGCAATGAGGAGAGATTTGGATTTATAGGCCATAGTCACACCATCTGGCAAGATAGGAGCTTATACAAAAGTGACAGCCTGCACCCATCTTCAAGGGGAACGAGAATACTAAGTGAACAGTTTGGATGCTTCATCAAGTACTATTTAAACTAACAGAGGGGGCAGTGAACCAAACAGGAATAAAGAAATCTGCTCCCCCAACGCAGAGGAATTGTTTCTGCAGGCAAAGGGAATAGGAAGCATAGCAACAGAAACAGAAGATAATTCAGATCAAAACCAAATAAACATAGGCAGAGAGAAGAACATAGCTAGGAACAGAAAAAGCACAACACAACTCTAAAAGCTATGTGTGAAAATGCTAGGAGCTTAGGAAATAAAATCCCAGAACTAATTGCAATAATGACAAGGGATGAGCTAGACATTGTAGCAATTACAGAATCATGGTACAATGAAAATCATGACTGGGCCATAGCTATACCGGGATTTACTTTATTTAGGAAGGACAGAGTTGGAAAAATCAGAGGAGGGGTAGTAATGTATGTAAAAAAACATAAATACTACCTTAATAAAAAGTATTGAAGAAAAAACTGGAGCCCTTTGGGTGACCATACAAACAGGGGAGAAGTTGATTATTTGTATTGGTGTGATATTCAAGCCACCAGGTCAGGAAGAGGAACTCGACAAGAACCTATTGCAGGACATAACTAAAATGGCATTAAAAGGAGAGGTAATAATCATGGGAGACTTTAATCTTCCTGATGTAAACTGGGAGGTGTCTGTTGCTAGTTCCACTAGGAGTAGAGACATTTTAAATTCCCTTCAGGGAGCATACCTCCACCAATTTGTGAGGGAGCCTACTCGGAAAGATGCAATATTAGACTTAATAGTTACAAATGGAGACAGAATATCGGACGTAAAAGTGGGTGAAAACCTGGGATCCAGTGATCATCAAGCAGTATGGTTCAGCATAAAGACAGAGACTGACTCATCCCATACAAAAACAAAGGTGTTGGATTTTAGGAAGGCTGATTTTGTAGGGATGGGAAAATTTGTAAGCGATTCTTTGGCAGAGTGGAGGAACTTGGAAGCAGTTCAGTAAAGGTGGGAAACATTAAAATGTGAAATATTAAAGGCAACAGACCTTTGTATCAAAAGTGTTAGGAAAAACAAAAGGAAAAAGAAGCCAGTGTGGTTTGCGAAAGAAGTAGCAAATATTGTGAGAGAAAAAAAGATGGCTTTTGGGAAATATAGCAGACACAAAATAATGAAGACAAAGATCTATCTTGTTAGACAGAAGGAGACTAAGAAGGTAATCAGATGTGCAAAGGCACAAGCTGAGGAGAAAATAGCCCAGTCAGTGGGTAAAGGAGGCAAAACTTTTTTTAGGTATATAAGAAAAGGAGAAAAACAAAAGGCGGAATAATAAAACTAAAGACAGAGACTGGGAGTCTTTTTGAGGGAGACAATGTAACAGCAGATCATCTTAATAATTATTTTTTCTCAGTATTTACTACTGAAAGAGAGGAAAAGGGGCCACAGTTACTGTAAGTTGCAAGGATAATCAGGAAAATGAAACAAGTACATTTACAGAGGAGAAGGTCCTAACAGAACTATCAAAGCTGAAAGTGGACAAATCTATGGGGCCAGATGGGATACATCCAAGGATACTGAAAGAACTTAAAGAGGTGTTGGTAGCACCATTGACAGAATTATTCAACCAGTCATTAGCTACAGGAGTAATTCTAGAGGACTGGAAAAGAGCAAACGTAGTCCCACTGCACAAAAGTGGAAGCAAGGAAGAGGCAAACAACTACAGACCAGTGAGTCTTACATCAGTAGTAGGGAAATTGATGGAAACACTCTTAAATGAAAGAGTTGTAGATTATCTCAAATCCGGAAATTTACAGGATCCCAAACAGCATGGATTCACTGAGGGCGGGGGGGGGGAGATCATGTCAAACAAATATTTTTGACTTTTTTTGACTGTGTGACTAAAGTGATGGATAAAGGTTGAGCCATGGATATAGCTTATCTAGACTTTATTAAGGCTTTTGACACTGTTCCACATCGCAAACTGCTAAATAAATTTGAATGTTTGGGATTGGATATTAGGATTATTGAATGGATAAGATCTTGGTTGAAGGATAGAAAACAGAAAGTTTTGGTAAATGGAGTGCATTCACAGGAGGGAAATGTTACCAGTGGAATACCCCAGGGATCTGTACTTGGACCAGTGCTTTTTAATATCTTCATTGGTGACATTGCAAATGGAATTAAAGGGAAAGTATGCCTTTTTGCAGATGACACAAAGGTATGCAACAGGGTAGACACACCAGGTGGGGTAAAACAAATGATTTAGGATCTAGGTAGACTAGAGGAAGGGTCAAGAGTATGGCAATTACAGTTTAATGACAAAAAAAATGCAAAATCATGCACTTGGGTCTCAATAATCCAAAGGCTAAATATAGTATTAATGGCACTATAATGGAAACTACTGAGGAGGAAATGGATCTAGGAGTCACTATTTCAGGTGACTTATAGGCAGGTAAGCAATGTAACAAAGCAATGAGGAAGTCTAGTCAGATGCTTCGCTGCATTGGGAGAGGAATCAGCAGCAGAAAGAAAGAAGTAATAATGTCACTGTATAGGTCATTGGTACGGCCTCATCTGGAATACTGTGTTCAGTTCTGGAGGCCATATCTTCAAAAGGATATTAATACATTAGAAACTGTACAAAGAAGGGCAACTAAAATGGTGCATGGCCTACATCACAAAATATACCCAGAAAGACTAAGAAATCTCAATATGTATAGTTTGGAGCAGAGAAGGGAAAGGTGGGACATGATAGAAACTTTCAAATATATCAAGGGTTCTAACAAAGTCCAGGAGGGAAACATTCTCCAAATGAAGAGAAGCAATAGGACACAAGGACATGCACTGAGACTGGAGGGGGGGAGGTTCAGGGGAAATTTGAGGAAAAATTACTTCACAGAAAGGGTAGTGGACAAGTGGAATAGCCTCCCATCAGAGGTTGTATAGGCTAAGACAGTAGAGCAATTTAAACATGCATGGGATAGGCATAAGGATATCCTTACAAAGAAATAAGGATCAAACAAGGTTAGAGATAAAAATAATGTAAAAAATAAGCTGGGGGGGCAGGCTAGATGGGCCAAGTGGTTTTTATCTGCCGTCAAATTCTATGTTTCTAATGATTTAGGTTAAAAAATGTTTTTCCCATATAAACACGTTTACTTAAACCAATGCATTGATTTGGTGAATTAATTTGCGACTTTGGTGTGATTTCACAAAAGTGATTCTTAGTAAATTGGGGATTTGCATTGCTACCATTGCTATTTTGACAATGGAGGTCATTCCGAGTTGTTCGCTCGCAAGCGGATTTTAGCAGATTTGCTCATGCTAAGCCGCCGCCTACTGGGAGAGAATCTTAGCATCTTAAAATTGCGAACGATGTATTCGCAATATTGCGATTACACACCTCGTAGCAGTTTCTGAGTAGCTCCAGACTTACTCGGCATCTGCGATCAGTTCAGTGCTTGTCGTTCCTGGTTTGACGTCACAAACACACCCAGCGTTCGCCCAGACACTCCCCCGTTTCTCCAGCCACTCCTGCGTTTTTTCCGGAAACGGTAGCGTTTTTTCCCACACGCCCATAAAACGGCCTGTTTCCGCCCAGTAACACCCATTTCCTGTCAATCACATTACGATCGCCAGACCGATGAAAAAGCCGTGAGTAAAATTCCTAAGTGCATAGCAAATTTACTTGGAGCAGTCGCAGTGCGGACATTGCGCATGCGCATTAAGCGGAAAATCGCTGTGATGCGAAGATTTTTACCGAGCGAACAACTTGGAATGAGGGCCAATGTTTGTTCCAAACATGACTTTGGAGTATGTAGTTCCATTTTCACATGTGACCTCCATGTGAATTGGTCCTTTGTAAAATTCACATATTTGAAACATTGACGCTTTTTCGCTAAAAATGCCAAACTGATCCAAATTGACCTTTAGTAAATTTCTCCCATTGTGATATACTAGATGTAGTTGGTGCTCCTGGACCTTTGATCCACCCATGTCAAGCGCATGCTTTGGGGTATATACACATGCAGGGGACTTTCCTCATGACTAGTACAGTATTTAACTGTTAGTGTTCTGGCACTATTTTTAATTGAATAATATAGCTTATCACCTATAATAATTTATAGCACTGCTAATTTCATTTACAGAACAATTTGTATTACTAAACCAAATAGAAGGGCACTCATGCTGTACAATTGTAAATTCTACCCATTTATTAGAAATTTGGTGGGCACTTTAATTGTATATACATTATGAGAAATGTGAGGGTATTATGGTAGCTTCCCATTTTAGCATTACTTAATGCACACATATATTAAATAACAGCTTTATTAATAAAAAAAAACATAGCTAGGTAAACATAATAACTGAAAAGGTGTTTGACAAAGCTCCTTTAAAAAAATATTGTCACACTGTATACCTTACAATTCTGCTTGCCTTCCTCAGTCTGTTAAGCACAGCATTAACCTTCTCAGATCTATCCCAGTACTCATGGGATTTTTCTGGACCCACAGATAAGAGTCTGTTAATAATTGTTCTTTTATTTCTGCCTGGAACACATATCTATCCAGAACTGCAGCAGCAATTCTTTATCAAAATTTATAACCCAGGCTTCTCTGGTTTGCAGTGTGGAATATAATGGATAAAGGTTTCTCAGTTTGTATTCTCAAGTGGGCCATGTTGTTCTAATAACCATTTGGGCAGTTACAGATTTAAAATAATGATTTCAATATAACAAGAAGTTGCATGCAGTGCTATTGATTCTTTTCTTCATACTGAAATTATGTAATCTATAATATTTGTGGAATTTGAATCACATTGATTTATCACTTATATACTTTTGTCCAGCTACTCATTATTTACGTTTTTTGGAAAAATTAAGGAATTTGGTCATAAAAAACAATTACAGTGTTTCTGATATGTCAAAACATAGGAGGTAATTCAGATCTGATCGTAGATGTGCTAATTAATCATATCTATGATCAGTTTCTCTGACATGTGGTAGGACGCCTAGCACAGGGCTAGTCCGCCCCACATGTCAGGCCCTACCCCCACACAAAGGGGCAAAAGCATCACACAGTGGCAATGCTTTCGCACCTGGGAGTAACTCCCTGACTGCACATCCTAGCTGCACGTGACATCATGCAGTCACCGTGGCCCACCCACCAATGGTCCGGTCATGCCTGAGTTGTCCGGGCTGCACCCGCCTCCCACCCTGCGACTGCCTCTGCCTGTCAATCAGGCAGAGGCGATCGCAGTCCTGAGATGCTGTTAGCATCTCAATGGACCTCCCAGGGGTGCACATGCGCAGGGCACCTGCTGCGTGAGTGCACTCCACTATGGGCTTCAGACTGCTGCAGCGATCCAGCTTGAATTACCCCCATATTTCAAATTTCAAATGTTTTAGGTAAATGTGATATTGTTTATTGCTAAATAGTTTTTTGTAATTAATTTAACCAATACAGAGTGTTATTTTGAATTACTCATTTCTTGCTATTTATCTATGTCTAACATGACAAAATTCTATACTGTCAGAGAAATGTAATTAGCTTTGATTACATTTCATATTTTGCTTTAAGGTCCTGCCTTTATTTTCATTTGTAATTTATAGTAAACACATTTGGGAAATACTGTTCTTGTCAGGGCTATATTGGTCTATGGCAGGGCCCCTAGGGTTTTAGGTTATCTAAGCATACAGCATAGGGGGCATGCTGTATGCTACTGTATGCTGTGCTATACACTTCTGTATTATGGTGTGTCCAGACTCACAAGTGTCTGTGATCTGTATAGTGACTGAGTATAGGGGCATGCTGCTGTATGCTGCACTGTACCCTTCTGTAAAATTGCATTGTTTGGTACACTGTACCTTACTGTGCTTTGTTATGTGAATTAATGATAAGTCCTGTGATCAACACAGTTTGAATGGTGCTGCAAGTAAAAAAAATTTTTTTTTATATATATATATATATATATATATATATACAATTTGTAGTTGTCCTTCACAGTCTCAGCAGCTTCACACAGGAACTGTCTCCTCTGGGGACCTGCAAAGTACAAATCTCCCATCACAACTCATCCTAGGCACCAACTCTGCTCATCTGACCTCCAGAACTGTTCTTCATTTGATGGATAATTCTGAGGAAGTCATCTGGTTATATGACACTTTAAAAAAGTGAGTGGTATCTCAGAGCATTTTTGCTAGTCAAATTGAATTCCATTCACCTTTTGGGTTTGGTAAACAAGTATATTACTGCAAGGTGGCACTTACAACCATTGTTTTGTACATTAAGCACCTGAGCACCTTTTTTGCATGCAATCACAGTGTCACTTTATAATATGAAGTGCACTTTTTTGATACGCTGTCTCCATCCCCCATGTATGTGAAATGCTACGCAATGTCTGAGTGACTGTGAGAGGAGGAAAACACTAAGGAAGTCCTTACAAAGATACCACTACAAGTCAACATTCTTCTTTCATCTGGTACGCTTTTTTGATTATCATTATTGGATAATATGAATAGTCACATTTTGATTTTTTAAACACTGAAAGTTTACCACCAAAGAACATTTTTAAATTTGTCCTATTGAAAATTGGACTAACTTGAAATCAGGTTGTGGCCACTACATATATGTTTGGAGTGTTTTTAGTATATAATTGTTGAGCCATAACAAAGTGGCCACTGTTTACTGCACATTGATTCGGTAATTTGTTTATTCGTTGAATCATAAGGTTGTAGCGCTAATTGCATCTCACATACAATTTCTATCTATCTATCTGTCTGTCTGTCTGTCTGTCTGTCTGTCTATCTATCTATCTATCTATTGTTTGTACTACCTGGTGTGCTCTACTGTAGTGTACTTTGTTCACATATCTATAAACCATGTGAACCATGCAGTGTGTGGCAATGTTTCATAGATGTGTTATAAACTGCTGTGTGCCTGTGCTGTCCCACAGTTTTTTAGTAACCAACTAGCTTGCTGCAGCCTTTGGCCAATATTAGTGAAATCAATATTGTGAGCTGTGAGGTAGTCAAATTTATCTGGAAATGACTGTAAACTAATGTCATTGAGGTTAAGAATACTCTAGGAACAAAAATGGCCCACATTAAGTGATTTTAACCTTTTTCTCAATTTTTTAAAAATATCCAAATCCTGTCATGGTGGTTTGGAAAATTCAAATTCAAAGCAGATTGACAAGTCAGAGGCAAATCTACATCCAGCAGAAATGGTCTGGTGCACATCTCTACTTAGCACCATCTGTAGTCAAAGCTTGACACACTTTTTTTCTGAAAAAAACTATCTTCCTTGAGATACTGTATAAGCCACAGTTGTTGGCCACTTGTTGCCTCACAGAGTTAAATAATAGGAGGCGTGATCATATTTATGAGTGATTCATGGTTTCTAAGCACTTATAGTGAAAACACATCTAGAAGTTAGTGCTAGGTGATTGACCTGTGTTCCCGATCTGCCTTCAAACTATTAATCTCACTGTATACAGTGCCAAACTAATCTGACTTCTGTTTGCATATATCCATTTGCCTGTTAGATAAATCATCTGGCCACACTGTTTACAACCCTGATCTGCTTCCTATAGATACACAAAATTAAGAGTACCACTTCATCAGCGCTGTAAATGAGGATAATATTCACACAGTCTTTTCATCCGTAAACCACTCCTTTCCATTATGGATATCAGGAGACCACAGCTTCTTGTCTCAGCAGTAACCGGAAAGGGAAGAGCTATACCAAGCCATAGTGTGAAACTATGTAAATAACAGATTTAATACATAAAATCTCACACATTAAAAACACATAATGTAAATAACACAGGTTAAAAACAATAACAAAAACAGAAGCCACACAATGATGGCACAGACATCTACTGTTATGAGCCACGGCTGTGGCTCATTCATGTTTTGCATGTCGGTTAGGTATTTTATGTTACTCTTCTGTTCATGTTCCCCGTGGGTGTCATGGGGTGCTCGGAGCTCACCCTTTAGGAGGGGATACTGTTATGAACCACAGGTAGTGGTTCATTCCTATTTTATGTTTATAAGTTGTCTTGCAGGCCAGGATTTCCCGTTGCTCTGTTTAAGAATACTCTTGGTTGCTGCCGCTGGTGAGTCTGTGTAATTGCAGCTTGTTCCCATGTGTTCAGCCTCACCTGGCTGCTAATTGCATCTTGTCAGTTTGGAGTCATGCAACAGGGCAGCTGCATTATATTATTAATTAGGCCTCTCTGTTATATGCTGGCTCAGTGCAATTCACAGACGCTGGTGATATTTCTAGGTTTCCAGTCTGCTTGAGTTCTGAGCTAGTTCCTGAGCTCCTGTGTAGCAGTGTCAGTCGAGCTGCTTCCTGTGTCGATTCCTGTGTCAGTCCCTGTGTCGATTCCTGTGTCTGATCAGTCCCTGTGTCGATTCCTGTGTCTGATCCCGTGTCCTGCTGTGAGGCGTTCCTGTCCTGAGGTCCAGTGCCTTTGCCTGTGCCTGGTCAAGTTTCTGGCTTCTTGGTGTCCACCGGTCTGTCGTTTGGGATTCTGCCTGTCCTCCAGTTCTGAGAGTCTGTGTCAGCAGCATTGGGAGTTCCTGTCCGTTTGCCAGTATTCGTACCGGTTCCGTGAGTAGCGGCTCTGCCGCGTCCGTCAGCCTAGGCCGCTGTATTCCATTATTATTTCTGTCACTGGTGTTTTGCAGAGGGTTCTGCTTATGCTGTCACCGCCGGGACACAAAAGTATTGTGTCGGCGTGTGGTCAGCATTTCCTTTGTTGTTCTTTTCCTTTGGCGGCAAGCCGCACATACATTTAGTTTTAGGCTAGTTAGTAGCCCCTGGCTTTGGTTGTTTCAGTTAGAGGGCCCCTTGTTATCACCCTGTCTCGGTACACTCTTTGTCTCTCATTAAGACCTGAGGGGGCATCGAAGTTGGGCAGACGTAATCTGCCCTTCAAACGCGGCTGCCATGGGCTCAAGCAACCATAGTCTCGCAAGAGTGTACTGACAGTACGGGCAAGACAACGGAGATAGGGCGCCAGGGGCTATTCCCTTTCCATTCCCCTTTCCCAGCATTACGTCCTGGTGCTCTGGACTCACTTCATAACATCTCCCTTGTTCTGAGCACCAGGAACCTAACATTATCACCAGCCATACCACAAAAAAGAAATAAAACTTTTTTTCTTTTTTGGCCCAGTCCAGTGTCTAGTCTAGAATCCAGTCCTGTCTAGAATTCAGTGTGCAGAATCCAATCCGGTGTTTAGAATCCAGTCCTGTTTAGAATTCCGTGTGCAGAATCCAATCCGGTGTTTGGAATCCAGTCCTGTATAGAAACCAGTGTGCAGAATCCAGTCCGGTGTTTAAAAATCCAGTCCTGTTTTGTCTAGTTTAAAAATCTAGTCTTGCCTTGTCTAGTCTTGCCTTGTTTAGTCTTGTCTTGTCTTGCCTTGTCTTGTCTAGTTTTAAATCCTCCTATGTCTACTATGCAAGCCCTGCAGGCATCTCTCTTAGCCCTGAACTCTGCTTTCAGTGCTTTGAGACCAGAGCAACTTGAAGTTTTGCAGCAATCCCTAAAGCAACTGCAAAACCTTCTGACTAAAATCTTGCTCATCTTGCCAGAGGTCGTTGAGAGTACATCTATCTCTAAAGAGACTCTTGTTCACAGTATGGTGACAAGAGAATCCTCTGGTTTAATTGAAGAGAAAAGGTTTAAAAGTTTTCTGCGGCCAAGGCTCTCAGAAGAGGAGCGTCTGCGTCGCAGAAACTTAAACTTATGCCTTTATTGTGGGGGTTTAGGCCACTATCTGCAGACCTGTGAGTTGCGCAAGCCAAAGTGTGGTGACGAGTTTTGCCCTCTGGCCAAGTTGAGTCAGGATACAAGACCTACTCCTGTCTCTACTATGGCAGAGGTACTTGTCACACAACCCACTAGAAAGCTCTCTGTCCTATAATTGGGGTCCTTGGGCAAGGGAGCCCCATTATAGATTCAGGAATCAAAAGAGAATGTTTCTCTCCTCTCTTGAGGTTCCTGTTGAAGCAGAGTTGCAAGCCCCTGGAGTGGTGCCCGATGCCCAGGTTCCTAGAGTGGTGCCCGATGCCCAGGGTCCTGGAGTGGTGCCCGTTGCCCAGGGTCCTGGAGTGGTGCCTATTGCCCAGGGTCCTGGAGTGGTGCCCGTTGCCCAGGGTCTTGGAGTGGTGCCCGATGCTCAGGATCTTGGTGCAGTACCCGATGCCCAGAGTGCTGGAGCGGTACCCGATGCCCAGAGTGCTGGAGCGGTACCCGATGCCCAGAGTGCTGGAGCGGTACCCGATGCCCAGAGTGCTGGAGCGGTACCCGATGCCCTAGCTTATAGAGGGACATCTAATATTATAGTTCAGGTGTCCATACCAGAAGAGATCTCAGAAGCTGTTACCCCAGGTAGGGACTTGAAAAGCGCAACCCCAGAAAGGGTATCTAAAACCATAGTGCTAGAAGAAAACTCGAGAAGCAAAACCCCAGAAGGCATATTTGAAGTAATATCCCCAAGTGGGGTCTCGAGAGACGCAGCCTCTAAGAAGGGTCTAATGGTCGCTTCCCCAGGAAAGAACTTAAGAGGCGTAGCATTAGTGGAGGTGCTGAAGGTTATAGCTTCAGCAAAAGTCCCGGAAGTCATAGTAACGGGAGAAGTTTCGATAATTATCGACTCAGAGAGGGAGGCCGACGGCTCGGTCCCAGTAAAAGAATCCGAGGTGCTGACCCCAGCGGGGTTCCCGGAGGCCTCTGCCCCAGCGGGGTTCCCGGAGGCCACTGCCCCAGCGGGGTTCCCGGAGGCCACTGCCCCAGCGGCGTTCCCGGAGGCCACTGCACCAGCGGGGTTCCCGAAAGTCACTGCCCCGGGTGGGGTTCAGAAAGTCACTGCCCCGGGTGGGGTTCAGAAAGTCACTGCCCCGCGTGGGGTTCAGAAAGTCACTGCCCCGGGTGGGGTTCAGAGAGTCTCAGCCTCGAGTCAGGTCAATAGTGACCAGGTCCTAGCAAAGCACTCCAGTCAGTCAGATGGGAAGGAAACAGATCCTGACTCTGTTGATATCTCAACATCCATAATCTTTGATGGGGACTTAGCCCAATAACTGGCGCTTTTCAAACACTATTACACTATTATGTTGTCTAGACCATTTTTGGGCATCACTTCAGAGAACCTTGTGCTCTATTTGATTTATTCTTTTAGAGGAGAGCCTTTTGAGTGGGCGACCAGCCTAATGAAAGCTGAAGATCCCATTCTTCAGGATCCCCATGCATTCAGTGATGTAATTATTAAAAGATATGGTTCCAAAGAAATTGGTTCAGGTTCCTCTAAGTCACCCGTCGTGTCTGCTGAGAGTCCACCAAATACTGTAAACTCGGCACAAGAGTCTCAGCCCGTTGTTTTGACTGCAGGATGTGCTTTTCTGAATTCTTCTTCTAATAGGAGTACTTTGCCAGAAAGTTCAGCTCCCAAGGGTAAGAAACCTGTCTCTGATTTGAACGCAGCCTTGCTGGGTGGTACCATCAGTTCAGACAATGTTTGGGGAATTACCTTGGTCAGACCTAAAGAGCTTTGTAAAAAGAAGAAGAAAAAGACTTAATTTTTGACTCTTGCCTTGATAAAAAAGATTTTTTTTCCTTGTCTTGTGTCCAGTGGCCACCGTCAGGGGGAGGGCACTGTTACAAGCTGTGGTTGCAGCTTGTTTCTGTTTTCTTGACTGTTAGACCAGTGTGTCAGGTTTTTTTTTTGTATCCCTTGTTTTGGATAGTCTGTATTTTGGGGTCCTTTGACTCATCCTCAAGGGGGGGGGTACGGTTATGAGCCACGGCTGTGGCTCATTCCTGTTTTGCATGTCGGTTAGGTATTTTATGTTATTCTTCTGTTCATGTTCCCCGTGGGTGTCATGGGGTGCTCGGAGCTCACCCTTTAGGAGGGGATACTGTTATGAACCACAGGTAGTGGTTCATTCCTATTTTATGTTTATAAGTTGTCTTGCAGGCCAGGATTTCCCGTTGCTCTGTTTAAGAATACTCTTGGTTGCTGCCGCTGGTGAGTCTGTGTAATTGCAGCTTGTTCCCATGTGTTCAGCCTCACCTGGCTGCTAATTGCATCTTGTCAGTTTGGAGTCATGCAACAGGGCAGCTGCATTATATTATTAATTAGGCCTCTCTGTTATATGCTGGCTCAGTGCAATTCACAGACGCTGGTGATATTTTTAGGTTTCCAGTCTGCTTGAGTTCTGAGCTTGGTTCCTGCTAGTTCCTGAGCTCCTGTGTAGCAGTGTCAGTCGAGCTGCTTCCTGTGTCGATTCCTGTGTCAGTCCCTGTGTCGATTCCTGTGTCTGATCCCGTGTCCTGCCGTGAGGCGTTCCTGTCCTGAGGTCCAGTGCCTTTGCCTGTGCCTGGTCAAGTTTCTGGCTTCTTGGTGTCCACCGGTCTGTCGTTTGGGATTCTGCCTGTCCTCCAGTTCTGAGAGTCTGTGTCAGCAGCATTGGGAGTTCCTGTCCGTTTGCCAGTATTCGTACCGGTTCCGTGAGTAGCGGCTCTGCCGCGTCCGTCAGACTAGGACGCTGTATTCCGTTATTATTTCTGTCACTGGTGTTTTGCAGAGGGTTCTGCTTATGCTGTCACCACCGGGACACAAAAGTATTGTGTCGGCGTGTGGTCAGCATTTCCTTTGTTGTTCTTTTCCTTTGGCGGCAAGCCGCACATACATTTAGTTTTAGGCTAGTTAGTAGCCCCTGGCTTTGGTTGTTTCAGTTAGAGGGCCCCTTGTTATCACCCTGTCTCGGTACACTCTTTGTCTCTCATTAAGACCTGAGGGGGCATCGAAGTTGGGCAGACATAATCCGCCCATCAAACGCGGCTGCCATGGGCTCAAGCAACCATAGTTTCGCAAGAGTGTACTGACAGCACGGGCGAGACAACGGAGATAGGGCGCCAGGGGCTATTCCCTTTCCATTCTCCTTTCCCAGCGTTACGTCCTGGTGCTCTGGACTCACTTCATAACATCTCCCTTGTTCTGAGCACCAGGAACCTAACATCTACAGTAGGACTGTCCTTCTCAGGAAGGTGGAAAAAGTGGGCAATTACTGGTTTTCAGAAAGAACTGGCATGCATCAGTTTTTAAAAGCGTGTATATCCAGTTTGTCTCCCAGCTGCAGAGAGGAGATTCCTGGTCTCAGATCACCTCCACACTTCGGCTATGTCCACATGCAATACCATCCATCCAATAAGGGATCTGTCCAAGGGCACCTACACGTTACGACACTCCCTGGGTCTTTCTCAAGGTCAGCTCCTGATGTGATTATCTTAAGAGTCCTGTCCTATATATAATATATATATATATATATATATTTCCCTATCACTCTATTCCCATGGGTCCCAGTGCAGCTGATCCCTATATAGTAATTATCTAGAAGTCCATGATCCTGTGCACTAGGACTCTTCCTAGCAGCAGAAGTGTTCACCTAGCAACCCCATTCACTCAAGCCTTCTGTATTGCAGTCTCTCATCTGTTTCCGCATCATTGCAGGACTCACGCATTTTCCCAATGACGTGACCTATTTTTGCCACTTCTGGGTTTCCCCAGTCATGCAATGCACCGTCAACATTGGATCTTTCTTCTGTTCCCGATCATGTGATCGCATATCGGCTGACACACGCTGCTGTTATTTATAACCCATGTTATTGTAGCATTTCCCATTATTTACAGAAGGAGGCATGGTAATATCACTAAAAATATAAAAAAAAACAGATTAAAATATGCCAGCAGAACTCAAAAACCATCACAAAAATCATTTCACTTCAAAATCTTAATTAAATCCCTCAGATTAAAGTGTCCCCAAATCATAGATCATCCTCATCTCCGCTTTAGCGAGTTGGTTTGCTAGATCTCGTCTGCACCAATGTCCCTTAACCCATTGGAGACCAAAGAACTGCTTAATTGCAGATGTAGAGAATCCGTGGTACTTTCTGCAATGATCAGACTCCAAGCCCTTCCTAATGTTTCTCAGGTGCTCACCAAGATGCACCTTTAGGAGCCATGAGATCTTCCCAATATGGAACAAGTTACATTCACATTCAATCGCATAAACAGCACTTTTCGTGTTGCATGTGATAAAAAATTTAATTGCGAAAGTCTTATCTTTAATTTTAACTTCACACATCTTGCTCTGGTCTATCATTTTGATGTCCCTACATGCCAAACAGGACATACACCTATAGAAACCTTTAGAGTTAATCCCAAGCTGTTGTTTCACAGGAAAAGCACTCCATACTATGTTGTTCCCAAGATTAGGTGCTTTTCTGTAAATGCACCTGGGTTTCATAGGTAATTATTGTCCTAGCACTGGATACTTTTGTAGGATACCCCAATGCCTGATCATTATCTTTTTAATGGATCGATATTGGTTGTTAAAGGTAGTTACAAAAGCCCATTCATAATCATTTTGTTTACCTTCCTGCTTCCCTGTTCTTTTATCTTTTTTCTCCAATAGTTTTTTTCTTTCTATTCCTTCCTCCCATCGCCTTTTTCACAACATCTTACTTATATCCACAGGAAATGAACTTAGATTGCATTTTACCTGCCTGTTCTCTATAGATCTCATTATTGGTACAATTCCTTTTAACCCTTTTTAATTGTCCTGCTGGAATCGATTGTAACCAATTGGGTTACAACTAGCAGCATTGATATAACTCAAAGAGTCAGTAGGTTTCTTAAACCTACTGAATTTTCTCTTCCTCTACAAAATTTGTAATGTCTAGTAAGTTAACCATTTCTCTGCTGCTTGTGAAAGAGAATTCAATATTTAAAGGGATGTTGTTGAGATAGGCACAGAATTCTTGTACGGTATTTTCATCACCTAGCCAGAAGAAAAGGACGTCATCTATATATTGGGACAAGGACACTGGACTCGCTCCAAACTGATGTGTACCCCAAACATACTCCTTCTTCCAACTACCCATGAATATGTTGGTGTAGCTTGGAGCAAACCTGGTGCCCATTGATGTCCTGTTTTTTTAAAGATAGAAATCATCCTTAAAGGACAAATAGTTATTATGAAGTATAACCGTAACTGCCTCCACAATGAACTACTGTAACCCCACTTCCAAAGAACTTTCTTGCAAAAACTGATTAACAGCTTAGACCTTTTTGATGGTCAATAATTGTGTACGATAACCTTACATTGGCCGTGACCATAATTATATCATCTTGCCAATGAATATCCTCCAACATTATAATTGCATCTGTTTTATCCTTTAGATGAGATCTATTGGAGAGGACCAAATGTTAGTGATAGTCGTCATTAAACTCTGACAGACATGCTGTTACAGAGTCAATCCTGGATAGTATTGGTCTCCCCGGTAGATTCACCAGGTCTTTATGGACCTTGGGGAGAACATATACAGTAGCACTGGAATAACAGGTTCCAGAGTAACTAGGAACTTCTGTTCCTTTTCACTCAGGTCGCCATGAGATCCATATTTGTCTACCAATATTTTCAATTTATCAACAATATTTCCTGTTGGATCTGTCCTTAATCTATTATATGTGGTACCATCTTCCAATTGCCATTTTATCACAGCTTCATACAAAAAAAATTCCATTACTACCACCACCTTTCCCCCCCCCACACACTTTTATTGGTGGGTTTAAAAATAATTTCAGGCATGTCCTTTAGATTTTACAAAGCTTCCCTCTCTTTAAAGGATAAATTAATCTTCTTCTCCCTTGTTTCTATCTTTTTTAAATCATGTACTAAGGTAGAAAATTTTGCTATAAAGCTTCCCTTAATATGGGCAGGATAAAATACTGATTTTGGTCTAAAGGGAGTGGAATCAGTTTGTGCGCTCAAAATTGGAGTGTCAGTCTCCTTACTAAGAAACAATTTTTTGATTGTTAGTTTTCTAATATATTTTTGCAGGTCAATGAAGGTTGAAAATGTATTAATGATATTCATAGGGGTGTATTTTAGTCCTTTTTTAGGACAGCTACCTCCTTTCTTGTAAGAGTATGTGAACTCAAATTAAATATTTTTACTTTATCATCTTTTGTTTTATCTACCCTCATGCTATTCTTCCTATATTCTTTTTTTTCACAATTTTTGTTTCATCTTTTTGCTATTCTCTCCCCCTCTTGACCCTCTTTTCCTATTGGAATTTTTCTGTATTGATCTCTGTCTTGATTCCACCCTAAAAAAGGAGTGCGGGGTGAGTTCTCAATCTTTTCCCGCATCCTGAAACTATTTGTACCCCATATGCCCTGTCAGGGGGTCTCTCTCCTCATGTAGAGATTTGGTTACCCAAGGGTACTCAGGCACTTTGGGTATAAGGTGTTTCACCGAGCTGCTGCCTAAGATTAGGGGGAGTCACCCCCACAAGGTAGGTAAACAAGAGAAAATGGAAGGCTGCGCTAAATAAATATAATGTGACAGCAATAATAATAATAGGTCTATTAGTTGTACAATTTATTATTAAAAGATAATATCACTAAATTATTGTGATAGATATATCATAAAATGCATGCAACATAAATAAAGCTTGGTAAAAACATACAATAAGAGTATAAGAAAGGGTTACCCAATTAGCCAGCAATGAAGGAAATTGGTGAATGGAAGAGTCCGTTCCAAATTGATCCCCCAGATCGATCTGAGTCCGGTATATGTAGATATTTAGGAGGTAAGCAGTGTCCCATATGATAGGTACAAGGTACAAGGGCCCCAAAGCCAGATATCACCAATTGGAAGACCGAACCACCCCATCCAAATTCCGGATCACCATATGTAATTGGAGGACTCAAATAGCAGATTGGACCGATAACCTCTACATTCCGCATTGCATGAGGAGCTCACCATCTAAAATCCAGTAGCACCAATTCCTCTAGCGGTAACTTGCTATCATATGGGACACTGCTTACCTCCTAAATATCTACATATACCGGACTCAGATCGATCTGGGGGATCAATTTGGAACGGACTCTTCCATTCACCAATTTCCTTCATTGCTGGCTAATTGGGTAACCCTTTCTTATACTCTTATTGTATGTTTTTACCAAGCTTTATTTATGTTGCATGCATTTTATGATATATCTATCACAAGAATTTAGTGATATTATCTTTTAATAATAAATTGTACAACTAATAGACCTATTATTATTATTGCTGTCACATTATATTCATTTAGCGCAGCCTTCCATTTTCTCTGGTCTCTCTCCTCGGGCTTCTTTCATTTTGATGCCATTAATAAGACCCTGGATGCGTAGAAATGCATCGGCGGCAACAGGTTGATCTGGTCACAATCGTAGTAATATATTCACACACTCACAGTGTATAGAGCAGAGAGAGGATCAGCAGCACATGAGAGGAGAGGGGAAAGGAGTCTGTGGATGACCAGCTGTTAAGTGAGCCTGTTTTTTGTGCACAGCCTCAAGTAAGAAAGAGTCCCGATGGTAGAGGCGGAACCGTGTATTATATTGGTGTCCTGGAGGTCTGGTGAGATAAACTCCTGTTTCAATGATAGACGTTTGTAAAGCTGAAATCCTGAATGCTAAACTGTGTAGTGAATATGTAAGGAGGAGATTTCTGATGTTTTTTTTAAAAAACTGTTTTATATTTTTTCTTAAATACATTTTTTGTGTGCTTTTAAATTGCTGGACTGCAATAGATATTTTTATAGAAAAGATACAAGAAAGCCTTCAGTGCTGAGACATTGTTTCACTATTGGACTGCATTGGATACTTTTGTATAAAAGGTACAAGGAAGCATTGATACATGGCTGGACTGCATGAAATCTTTTTATAGAAAGAACATAAGGAAGCTCTTAGTCTCACAATCCCTGGTATGCCGTGCAAAGGTTTTTTTAAGGATAATGTGGGAGAGGTGAAATTGTCTGTCAGATTTGGAAAGTATGAGATTCAAGAGGTTTCCATTGTCTTCCATAACAGGCTGCTATTTCTGGTTAAAAGCTGAAATAAGAACAGTGCTGCAAAGTTTTTTAGGAGTCCTTTACCTTTTCTGTTCATATTGTTGCACTGATTAGCTGATCAGTGTTTTCTAAGGAACACAGCTGCAGTTCTTTTACTAAGCACTTGGATAAGGGTCCTTTCCTTCTTGTATTACTTTCATTTTGATGCCTATCTTTTATCCAATAAGGTTGGGGTTCCCTCCTACCATTATCTTTGGGATTGGGCTTCATGTTTTTCTCATTCCACTGATTATCTGAATAATTTCCAGATTTCCTCCTTCCCCCATGTATAGAGGTGTGGCTTCTATTACACTAAGATGGGGCACCCTCATTTTGATTGCGACAATTATGTCCCACTGGGGGACTTGATTCCATCTTTTCTTTGCTTTTATGGTTACCTTCATTTCTTCTTTTGTTTCTCTATCTATCTTTATCTTTTCTTATTTGGTCTATGGCATCCTTCTTTTCTATCCCTTTATCTCTATTGAATTTCTTAATTTTGCGATCAACTAGAGTTCTCTAATTTTTCCTGATTTTAATTTCTATTTTTTTTCCAAGTTTTTATATTCCTCTGTATCTATAAAAGGTGTATTTAGTTCTTTATAAATTCTAGTATTCTCTTCTAATTTGCTCTTCTTTCCTATCCTCAATAATTAAAGCAATCATTGAAAAAGAACATTCTCTAAGGATCGACTCTCATTTCCCTTTAAAGGCTTTACTAGCTGTTGAAAATTATGCTTTTTTTTATCAATCAATAAAACCTTTTGGAATCATCTGATGGGAGATATATCTCTCCAGAGTAACAGTCTCCCATCAGATTCTGTTTTCTTTAAGCAATAAATTTTCCATTTTCCGCATTACATTATTCATATCCTCATCTATCACAGAGATACATTCACCATCATCATTAAAAGCGTGATCAAATAGGGGTTTTCTATTCTCTCTATGTTTAAACATATTTGCAGCACCACAGAACTCAAAAATGGAGAAACAAGAAATAACAATATCACACAATATATAAAGTTCACAAGATGCGCACAGCAGCCAATGCGGTATTCTAAAAAGAGGCTTCTCCTACCTCTGTCACAATATAGATACACAAAATTAAGAGTACCATTTCACCAGCGCTGTAAATGAAGATAAAATTCACACAGTATTTTCATTCCGTAAAACCACTCCTTTCCTTTATGAGTATCAGGAGACCACAGCTTCTTGTCTCAGCAGTTACCGGAAATTGAAGAGATATATCAAAGCATAGTGTGATACTATTTATTTATTTATTTATTTATTAACAGTTTCTTATATAGCGCAGCATATTCCGTTGCGCTTTACAATTAGAACAACAGTAATAGAACAAAACTGGGTAAAAACAGACAGACAGAGGTAGGAAGGCCCTGCTCGCAAGCTTACAATCTATAGGGAAATAGGCATAGATACACAAGGATAGATGCTACCTATTGCATAATGGTCCACCAGATTGCTAGGTTCTTAATGGGTTGTATGATGATACCCCACAAAGTTATCCAAGTGTCAGGAGGGTGTGAGACTAAAGAAAGACAAGATATGTGATGTTATGAATATTCTACAGAGGATGTAATTAGATAGGGAAGCACTGAAGGTTATGTCGGTGGGTCTGGAATTTGATAGGCTTGTCTGAAGAGGTGAGTTTTCAGGGAACATTTAAAGGTTTGGAGACTAGAGGCGAGTCTTACTGTGCGTGGGAGGGCATTCCACAGAGTGGGTGAAGCCCGGATAAAGTCCTGTAATTTTGAGTGTGAACAAGTAATGCGTGTGGATGAGAGACGTAGATTTTGTGCAGAGCGGAGAGGTCGGATAGGGAGATATTTTGAGATGAGTGAAGAGATGTATGTTGGTGCAGTTTGGTTAATAGCCTTGTATGTGAGTAAAAGTATTTTATATTTAATACGGTAGAATACCGGTAACCAATGGAGGGACTGACAGAGCGGATCTGCAGACGATGAACGTCTGGCAAGGAAGATTAGTCTCGCAGCTGCATTCAAAATGGATTGTAGTGGTGAGAGCCTATGTTTGGGAAGACCGGTCAGGAGACTATTACAATAATCAATGCGGGAGATAATGAGAGCATGGATTAGAGTTTTTGCTGTGTCTTGTGTAAGATAAGGGCGTATTTTGGATATGTTTCTTAGATGTATGTAACATGATCTTGAGACAGATTGAATGTGGGTAACAAAGGACAGTTCAGAGTCAAGAATGACACCTAGGCAGCGAGCTTGTGGGGTAGGGGTGATTGCAGAGTTCTCAACAGTGATAGAGATATCAGGTTGGAAACTACTATTGGCCGGTGGAAATATAATTAATTCTGTTTTGGAAATATTAAGTTTGAGGTGGCGAGATGTCATCCAAGATGAAATGGCAGAAAGGCATGCAGTGACACGGCCCAATACAGATGGTGACAAATCAGGGGAGGATAGGTAGATTTGAGTATCATCCGCATACAGATGGTACTGAAATCCGAAAGAGTTGATTAGTTTGCCAAGAGATGTGGTATAGATAGAGAAAAGCAGAGGACCTAGGACTGAGCCTTGCGTACTCCAACTGAGAGAGGTAGCGAAGGAGAGGTGGAATCAGAGAAACGAACACTGAAGGAGCGATTAGATAGGTAGGATGAGAACCAAGAAAGGGCTGTGTCCTGAATACCTAGGGATTGTAGTGTTTGTATGAGAAGCGAGTGGTCAACAGTGTCAAAAGCAGCAGAGAGATCAAGGAGAATAAGTAGAGAGAAATGTCCTTTAGATTTAGCAGTGACCAAATCATTCACTACCTTAGTCAGTGCTGTCTCTGTGGAGTGTTGGGCACGAAATCCTGACTGAAGTGGGTCCAGTAGGCTGTGTGAGTTAAGCAAGTGTGTGAGGCGAGTGTAGGCAAGTCTCTCCAGTAGCTTGGAGGGGCATGGGAGCTGAGAGATGGGACGGTAGTTAGAGAGAGCGATCGGGTCAGAGTTGTGTTTTTTCAGAATATGAGTAATCACTGCATGCTTGTATAGAGAAGGAAAGATACCAGTAGACAGGGAGAGATTACAGATTTTTGTTAAGGTTGGGATGAGCACAGTAGACAGAGCTTTACTAATTTGTGAGGGTATAGAGTCAAGGGGAGAGGTATTAGAGTAGGCAGATGAAAAGAGTGCAGATACTTCATCTTCATTTGTAGGATCAAAGGAAGAGAAGGTGTTAGAGGGTTCAGGCAGGGAATTGAGCAGGTCACTTGCTGTGGAAGAGCATACCATTTCATTTCGGATCTTGTCAATCTTGTCCTTGAAATAGGAAGCAAGATCTTGCGCACTGACAGTGGCTGGTGGGTTAGGTGAGGGAGGGACAAGAAGTGATTTAAATGTATTAAAAAGTCGCTTGGGGTTAGAGGCTTGAGCAGAGATGAGAGATTGAAAATATGTTTGTTTGGCAGTGTCCAGAGCAGTACGATAAGAGTGGTAGGTGGTCTTATATGTGAGAAAGTCACTTGAACTACGAGATTTACGCCACTGGCGTTCAACTTTTCGTGAGAGTTTTTGTAAGTGTCTAGTGTATTTAGAGTGCCACGGTTGACATCTAAGTCTACGTGCAGTGTGATGGGTAGCTGGAGCCACTTCATCAAGTGCTGTTACTAGAGTTTGGTTAAGGTGTGACACAGCGGTCTCTGGAGAGGTGAACGTAGAAATTGGTGAAAGCAGTGGTTGCAGAGAGGTAGATAGTTGTTGAAAATTAATAGCGTTAATATTTCTGCGGGTAAGAGGTGTCCTTGTAGACTTTATGGACATTGAGTTTGAAGTAATGGAGGAGAGCATGCATGTGATAAGGTTGTGATCTGAGAGAGGGAAAGGAGTGTTAATGAGTTCAGAAACAGAGCATAGTCTGGTGAATACAAGATCAAGGCAATAACAGATTTAATACATAACATCTCACACATTAAAAACACATTATGTACATCACACAGGTTAAAAACAATAACAAAAACAGAAGCCACACAATGATGGCACATACATCCACAGTAGGACCGTCCCCCTCAGGAAGGTGGAAAAAGTGGGCAATTACTGGTTGTCAGGTAGAACTGGCATGTGTCAGTACTTAAAAGCATGTATATCCAGTTTGTCTCCCAGCTGCAGCAAGTAAGCCTTTCAAATTTTTAGATAGCTTTAGGATAGTAACCTATGTATTTGTGTAGTAGACAATGATTATGCAGACAGACTTAAGTAACTCCAGTATAGTGCAGCCAGAATTAAGTCACTGCTAAAATAATAGGCAAATATTTATGCCCTAAATTAATTACATACAGTATGATACTTTGATCTAAGCTGTATGACTTAGGCATTGATTATCCATACATTGGATTAAAGTAAAATTTCATTAATACAAAAAAAAATTAAACACAGACACAAATATTGTCCTTTAACATATATTTAGAATAAGGAGGGGGTGACATACATATAATTATTTACAAAGTCACACAAATCACAATTACTTACCCCTATTATCGTAAGTAAGAATATTAAAAGTTACGTTTTAAAATTAACAATCATATCAATTTAATCATCACATATACAAAATATAAAATAGTGCTCCAAAAAAATCTTTCTTTTTTGGCAACTGCCAATAACTAGATATTAACATGTTTAGACTTACGTAACTCCAATATAGTGATGTTGTCACAGCACTAAGGGGTTGCTGATTCGGTCATACATTTTTGAGAAAAAACAAGAAGTTTAATTGTTCTTGACATATTTATTGTGAAATACGATGAAGTGTAGATGATATCACTGTTTTTTCTTACTTACATAATAAAATAACAATACAATCAAACAATAATGTAAACAAAACCATAATTATTGAAAAAATCATTATTATCTTATTTTTTTGTCTTCACACTTTGTTTTGTTGCTTAGTGCTTATAAGTTTTTTCTGTGTTGTATCTGTGTATCATCCAGCAGTAGTCAGCCATCATGCTGACGTTTCCAACCACTCCCAGAAAATGGTCAGTTACCACCCACAAATGGCTTCTTCCTGTCAATCTCCTTGCGATCGCCCGTGCAAATGGATTCTTCGCACAAACCCATATCTGAGCAGCGATCCGCTTTGTACCTTTGCAACGCGCCTGCGCATTGCGGTGTATATGCATGTGCAGTTCTGGCCTGATCGCAGCGCTGCAAAAAACGCTTACCCCCATGATTGGTTTGTTAAACTGTGCATGTCCTATTTAATATATACAACATAAGGGTGGGTGGGAGGACCCAAGGACAATTCCATCTTGCACTTCTTTTCTTTGCATTATATGCTGTTTGGGGCATTGATGACTGTGACGACAAACATTTGTATAGTTTATTAAACTGCTACCCTATCTGCAGTGCCATTCTGTTTCCTAGATGTGCCATGTTGGAAGCTTAAGTGCCATATGTTTGTGCCACCCACTGCTGTCGCTTAGCTCAGTCATCCAGCTACCTCGGTGCAACCTTTTGGCGTAAACTGGATGAAAACAATATTGTGAGCTGTGAGGTGAACAAAATTGACTGGAAATGAGTGGAAATGAATGATATTGAGGTTACAAATACTGTAGGAATAAAAACAGGCCACATTCTGTGATTTTAGCTGTTTTTATGGTTTAAAAACAAATACAGATCCAAAACTCGCAAGGGAGGTTTTGTCAAAAGAAGAAGGAGATACAGATCCAAAACAGGAACCCAGGACTCGAGATTTGGGCCAGTGCACATCCCTACTTACAGTATTTCCACCAATATTTTCATGTCTGACCTCTGTCTTGAACCTTATCTTCAACAAAATCCCTGTGTCATATCCATGTATTAATTTCCAAATCTACTTGTGGGGTTCCTGGCAAAGACTACCGTTGTGTTAGACTCTATGCCTTTAATGCTTATAGCACTTAATACATAGTAACATAGTAATTGAGTTTGAATAGAGCAAAATGCCCATTGTGTTCAACCTGTATTCTGTATTAAGTTGAGTTGATTATAATGTACCTGCTGAAGTAATGTTTTATGACTATAAATCATGTTACACCCAGATTATCAATGTCAATATTTTAAATGTTATAACCTTGGATATTATTTTCAATCAGAAATTTATCCAATCCATTTTTAAATGCATTTACAGAGTCCACCATTACCACCTTCCCTGGCAGGGAATTCCAAATCCTTATTGCCCTAATATCCAGCATTCCTGAAGATGCATGACATTCTATCATATTCACTATTTACTTTCAGAAGAAAGTTTTGTAAATCATATTAGCATAACACACTGGCATCCCAACCTCCAGGATGACCCATAAATCTGCTTGGTGGCAGATGACTCATACCTCTTCTTTGGCGGCAGATTCTGAGTTGCACGCTATTGTGACCACTTTGGCATCTTTTGCCATAGTCTGTTCCTTTGGGGTCTATTTAATATGCCTTGGTAAGATTTAATTTGTGAATATGGATATAATCCTTATTGTCAAGATGACTCTCTCTTAGGGAAAGATGTACTAAGCCTTGGGCAGTGAAAAAGTGGACGGAGATAAAGTTCCAGCCAATCAGCTTCTATAATTTTTTAAACAAAACCTGTAACATGGTAGTTACAAGCTGTTTGGCTGGTATTTTATCTCTCATTAAGGCTTAATACATAGACCTGTTTATGCTAATGGTAGTATTGACCCCTCACCTAGTGTACAAACAGTGTGCATCTAAATGTAAAAGGACTGAGACACCCACTTTGAGCGTTTTCTGAATCTGTAATACAGTATCACTTGGTGCATCTTTGGATAACACCATTGGTCGCACCATGGAAACTTGCATTAGCTCCATGTTAGGTGCAAATTTTCCATCTGAGTATAGCCTCTGATGTGAGCATTAAACATCTGTATATGCAATCACTTCAGCAACATGCCAGCAACACTCCCATAACATGCCCATAAGACAATTTCCATGCATCTGGAAAGCCCAGGCTCCGTTGCTCAGTCGCTGCCCACAAATGCCCAGCACATTTCCAAATATATGTACAACTACATCTGACATCGACATAGAATGTGACTCAGAATCAGGCTCTTGGTCCCAAAGTTTGACTCAGAAAACATCCACCAAACTCTAACCACTTCAAATGCAAAAAAATGGAAAATCTTTAGTACATTTAAGTTTAAGCTTTCTGTATGCTAAAAGAAAAGGGGAAATTAGCTGAGCTGTCATCTTGAAAATGTAATAGAATGTAATCTTCTAAATGTGCCTCATCAGACAATATTTAGTAAATACATGTATAACAATAAATAAAATGCCAGGAAGACAAGATAAAAAGCTAATTAGCCAAAACATTCCTCCTATTCCTAGTTATTTGTAAGAGTTTATATTCAATAGAAGTTGTTCTTTGACCCTCACTAATCATGAGTATTATATCCAGGAAACAGCATTCTTATCAGCATTGTGTGGAAGGAAGAGGCCAGTATCTCCATCAGAGGATGGAGATTTCCTTGTCTCTGTGTATCAAATGCTGCAGCAACTTGCACAACTCCATGGATCATGCAACTGGCCGAGTGTGTTGAAGATGATCGTCCTAATATGCAATTCGAATCAGTAGTGCATGCAGGTGGCATGCTGCTTCCTGTTGCATTACTATATTAAAGCTATCACTGCTGATTCTATGTAAGCAGCAGTAATAGCAATTCCAACCATATCTGAATGAGAGCCTATATTTGGAGATCCAGTGACAGCAATCACTGACAGTAATTCATAACTCCTGCATCAACTACATTTTAGGTTGAGAAATCAACAAGGACCTTGCATATAACCTGGATAAAGAAGTCAGTGGCGTAAGTCCCAGATGCAGTGGAGACAATGGCCTCCACCAGCTGTCAGGGTGTTGCAGTGGAGCAGGCCCCGGGCCCTGAGGTTGTGACAGCAGATTCCCCAGAACCTGTGTATTTCTCATCCGCTGCTGCTTGATACACATTGGAGCTGCCGCTTCTGCAGTATCACCAGCCACATCCAGGGTGGTCCGCTGATGCTTCTGTGGGGAACGTTAGACCACTTTAGCTGGTAAGCAGTATTCCTTTGCAATTAGTGTGGTGGTATCCCTGCTGCATCTGTGGGATTGGTTACTGAGTCCTGGGGAGTATGGCTAGTGACAGAACAAGCCACAGGGTGCATAACCTGCTGTGGCCTCTTGACCCTGTTACAGTATAATAAAGACACTAGGTAGAGCAGTTCTTGTGGCTACTGCAGACCCACAAAGGTGCCTTTGTGTGAATTCTCATCATTTAAGTATTAGTTTAAGGTACATACTGGAGTTTTACATATTGGATTACCATCAGAAGAGACTGTTCCACAAACTGTTTCCTGGACCTTCACCCAGTATCTGTCCTAGCTCCACCACCCACCTTTCTGTGTGTATACCCTGTGCTTTCTGTGCATTACCCTATGATTGTGTATACTATGTATATACTACATAAGGCATTATCCCTCACACCTACAGCAGCACTTAGATCCTGTTATTTATCAGGAGCTGGAAAAGGAATAGTGGTACCTATATTAATCCCCAATTTTAACAATGTATAACAGGACACCTTGCAAGAGCCATAACTAGGCTTGTGTGGACAGTGTGCTCTGTGGGCAGAACCAGCCACGTCCATCAATGATTTGTGTGTGCAATATATAATAGTAGGGGGAATCAAGATTCAGAGATGAAGGTATGATGATTAGGAGGAGGAATGAGGAGGAGGGGCTTTACTGTGGTGTAATGTGTATAATGGGTACTACATTGTGGCGCAACATGTATAAGGGGCTCTGCTGTGTGGCATAATGTGTGTAATGGGCTCTGCTGTGTGGCATAATGTGTATAAGAGGCTCTACTGTTGCACAATGTGTATAAGGGGCTCTGCGGTTTGGCATAACATGTATAAGGGGCTCTACTATGCAGTGCAATGTGAATAACAGACACTACTGTACAGTGTAATGTGAATAACAGATGAATAACAGATGCTACTGTGCGTTGTTTTGTGAATTGGCAATATTGACACCATTTCTCCACAAGGTCACACCCCTTTAGTGCCTTCAACATATGCTATCCCTGTTTCAAATATTTCATATGTTTTAAATATGCGGGGGCACCATTTCTCTTTCTGACACAGGGCACCAAAATATCTAGTTATGGCCCTGAACTTTGCATTTGTAACTCTTCATACTTCATGGATTTTATGAGTAAGAGGAATGTTGTGGCTAAATAGCCTTTTGTCTGTTTTCATTGCATTTTATTAATTGCTAGTGTATATTGTTATATTTAATATTTTTTGTCTTTTTAGTAACATTAGCATTATATTATTTTATATTTTTAGGTGGTTATACCTTATTCCTATTTTTTTTATATACTGGTGCTTTATGGTTATTTTTTTATCTAAAATGGTGACACTGCTCCAGTGATATTTTTTGTTTGTGTGTTTTCTATATGTAATAATGGTAATATTTCCATATGGAATAATGGAAATGGCAAACACTTCTTAAACCATTTACAGTACTTCAAACATATGTACATTTACATGTATTTAAATGCTGACAATTCTCACAGTCTAAATTGAAGCCCTGACATTGCAGATATGTTAGTGCATATTACTCTGGTATAGGCAGTTGCCAGAGTGAAGAATAGAGCTGTGAAGTCCAGAACTAGGGATGTGAGTATAATTTACACAGCCTCAGTGGAATAGGTGCAAGGTTGCAAAATCTAAATATATTTTCAAATGTAATGAATATGCATTTTGGGTTATAATATTTTTGAGAGAGTTTACTGAAATAGGAAGGCTTGTCAAAAATCACTTGGTTTGAGGCTAGAAAGGTGACAATACATTCAGCTGGAAAGCACAGCATGAGGTCATCTACCTTTTTATCCTGTATGTGATTAGTGATATGGTGTAATTGTAGAAGACAGCAATGAAATTGGGCAATAAAACGGTTGCTTAATATGAGAGAGGTTTTTGGAAGAGAACTATTAAATAAGGAAGCAGACAGACTGCTATATAAATCCAAATAGTATTGCTAAATATTATTAGGCTAATTCTTAGCCAGGTATATCTGTGGTGACTGTGCCATACAGCTGTGGAAATCTGCTTACTAGTATATGCTAATGTGACAGTCCACCTTTATATACTAAAAATCTGTGCTACTGCATTTGGAAGCATATCCCGCCCACTGTTCTTACATCTGCAGCTGCAATCATCATCATTAGTTTCTGGACTTAAACCAGCCCCATGCTGGGTGTAAAAGGTTCAGCTGTAACAGATGTCCCATCATGCCCTGACATTACCATGACACTCACATGAAATAGAAGAGCCAAGCACTCCCATGACAATCACATGAGATAGAAGAGCTAGCCACTCCAATGACACTCAGATGAGACAGAAGAGCCAGCCACTCCAATGACACTCACATGAGACAGTAGAGCCGGGCACTTCCATGACACATGAGACAGAAGAGCCAGGCCCTCCCATGACTCTAACATAAAAGGAAGAGCCAGCCACTCCCATGACACTCAGATGAGACAGAAGAGTCAGGCACTCCCATGACAAATTAAACATAAGACCATGGCACATGCATTACACTCACATGAGACAGAGGAGCCAGCCACCCCCATGACACTCACACAAAACAGAGGAGACAGCCACTCCCATGAGGCAGAAGAGCCAGGCACTCCAATGACACTCACATGAGATGTAGAGTGCAGCACTTCCATGACACTCACATGGGATAGAGGAGACAAACACTCCCATTACACTCATACTAGACAGAGGAGCCAAGCATTCCCACAATACTCACACAAAATAGAAGAGCCAAGCACTCCCATGACACTTACATGACAAAGAAGAGCCAGGCACTTCCATGACATATGAGACAGAGGAGCAAGGCCCTCCCATGACACTAACATGAGATGGAAGAGCCAGACACTCCTATGACACTCACATGATACAGAACAGCCAGGCACTCCTATGACACTCACATGAGACAGAAAAGCTAGGCACTCCCATGACACTGATATGAAACAGAAGAGCCAGGCAATCCCATGAAACTTACATAAAACAGAAGAGCCAGTCATTCCCATGACACTCACATAGGATAGAAGAGATAGGCACTCATATGACAATCACAAGGGATAGAAGAGACAGACACTCTCATGACAATCACATGGGATAGAAGAGCCAGTCACTCCAATGACACTCACATGAGATGTAGAGTGCAGCACTTCCATGACACTCACATGGGATAGAGGAGACAAACACTCCCATTACACTCATACTAGACAGAGGAGCCAAGCATTCCCACAATACTCACACAAATAGAAGAGCCAAGCACTCCCATGACACTCACATAGGATAGAAGAGATAGGCACTCATATGACAATCACAAGGGATAGAAGAGACAGACACTCTCATGACAATCACATGGGATAGAAGAGCAAGGCACTACAATGACACGCTCATGAGACAGAACAGCCAGGTACTTCCATGACACTGACATGAAACAGAAGAGTCAGGCACTCCCATGACACTCCCACAATATGGCACTCACACAAGAAAGAAGAGTCAGGCACTCTCATGTCACTCACATGTGATCACTTGGTCATACCCTGTTACCACCCTGAAACAACCGTTTCAAAGATAGTTTGGTCCAACAGATGGATCAAACCTGCACTCTCCATCTATGAGCAGAAGCTGGTTGCTTTAATTGCTGCATGTGCAGAATGCTGAAATCCACAATACAGTATCTGTGTGCATGCATTTGACTCAGAATCAGCCCTAAAGGGTGTATTCCATCTGAATTATCAGTATACTATGGGTGGTATTCAAATGATATATCACACCAAATCTCCTTTCTAAAATGATCCCTGTTATCACACATATTGCTCCCATAGTAATCAGGTTTAGCTGCGTAAAGCGTTGGATGCCCTCGCTACCCCGGAGGTTATACCACACCTGTCAGCAGAAACAGAATGAGTGTGGAAGGGGGTGAAAATAATTAAATACTGCCCTATGTGTTCTCAAAACCTTAAATTGAGAATGATATAATTTTTAGGGGTGTAGTATGGTTTGCCGGCGGTCGGGGTCCCAGCGACCAGCATACCGGCACCGGAATCCTGACCGCCGGCATGCCGACAACTGTGCGAGTGCAAATAAGCCCCTTGCAGGCTCGCTGCACTCATCATGCTGCGGGTACGGTGGCACGCTACACATGCCACACTATCTATTCTCCCTCCTGGGGGGTCGTGGACCCCAAAAGGGAGAAAAGGTGTCGGTATGCCGGCATTCGGGATTCTGGCCCCGATATGGTGGTCACCGGGAGGCCGGCTGCCGGCAACCTGAAGATCGCCCCCTTTTTAGAACATGTATTTGGAGGAACTAAGCATCATCTTGTTTCCACAAGATGCCTGCTTTTAATCATGTGATCTCCATATAAGTGCATGTTTTTCCATTTTCTGAATGTTCTGATTTGAACTCAGTGTCTCTTATCTCACTTTCTGCTCACTATCAAACCAATCTTGATCCATATAAAGTTGTCAAGTAGAATTAACTATTGCCATCCCAAAATTGAGGAGAAGGAGAAGGAGGAGGAGAAGGAGAAGGAGAAGGTGGAAGAGGAGGAGGAGAAGGAGAAGGAGAAGGAGTTTCTTTTGTAGAGCAGCAAATTCTGTTGCATTTTGCAATTGGGAATAACGATGATAAAACAAGACTTGGTAATAACAGACAGTTATAGAGGTAGGAAGGTCCTGATCGCAAGCTTACAATCTATAGGAAAATAAGCATTGGTACACAAGGGTAGGTGTTATTCATTGAATAATGGTCCATCAGATTGCAAAGCTTTTTGGTGTGCTGCATCACACACAGTAATGTTGGACTGGGGTCAGGAGGAAGGGAAAGTGAAGAAAGAGAAAACATCTGAGGATATATATGGACTGTATAGTGGGGATGCAATTGGTTAGGAAAGTTTATGAAGGTTATGTGAGTGGTTCCTGAATTTGATAAGCTTGCATGAAGAGGTGAGTTTTCAGTGAATGTTTGAAGGTTTGGAGACTAGAGGAGAGTCTTATTGTACATGGGAGGGAATTCCACAGAGTGGGTGTAGTCCAAAGAAAATCCTGCAATCATAAATCAGAGTGAATAATGAGTGTGGATAAGAGACATAGATCTTGTGAAGAGCAAAGAGGTCAGGTTGGGAGATATTTTGAGATAAATGAATAGAGGTTTATTGATGTAGTTTAGTTAATGGCCTTGTGTGTGAATAAAAGTATTTTATATTGAATACAGTAGTGTCATGGATCAGTTTGCCTATGAACCAAACTGGAGTTTTGGGCTGGCCTAATGTCTGTGGGGAACATTGGAAAACTGGATAGCCTTATGAAATCTCTGCTCATGGTCGATGGAAGGACTATGGAGTAATATTAGTAATCTGTGAGAATAGCTGATGGACAGCGGAATGCTGCTTGCAACCTTGGGTGCTGGAGATACAGCTGAGGACCTAAAGGAAGTCCATGTGATGCTTTTCACAGATGGTGAATGATATGGAGTCGGAACATGGGATTCATTGGAATAGACCTGGAATGCTGACATACTGAATGAATAGAACAACTAAATATTCCAGAATGAAAACTAAAGGCAGGATACTCTAGGATGGAGATAAATAGCAGGATACTATGGGATGAAACCGGATTGCTGGATTGCTGAGAATTCTAAAATGGAACTGGAATATCATGATAGCTAAGTGCACTGGAAAGCTACTGGAATTTGGTTTGGAGCTAAATAGGATGTGGAAGAGATGAATATGCTGGCTGGTATGTGGGAATTGACCAAGACCCAGCACAAAGGCACAGAATATAATGCACTGTTGGGATTCACCAGTGACCCCTGTAAGAGAGTTTTGGCTTAGCTGCACCCAATGCACAGGTCACGGCTGGGTTGCTCAGTACTGGTGGCAAAATACCATGGGTGGAAGGAAATAGCAGGAACAGGGATGGTACAATATGCTAAATCACCAGGATCAAACTGGAATAACAGCAGCACCATAATGGAACTGATGGTGCTGGTTACCAGAGTGGCACTCATGGTACTGGTAATTGGACTGGAACCTATGGTATGGGATATCAGACTGGAACCAATTGTGCAGCTAATCAGAATGGAACCAATGTTGCTGGATATTGGACTGGATACAGGAGTCAATAGTGCAGCAAGATGGAGATTGGCACTTAGAGCAAGGTTAAATGCATGAGCTCAATGTAGAGATCTAAACAAAGCTATAGACAACACTGCACTGGCCCCTTCTGTCTCCCAAGGAAGGTCCTTTATACCCTTGGATGATCAGGGATTGGCTTAGGGTGGCATGTGACTGCAGACTGGTCTCCCATTGGTGCTTGGACAGTCACCTGACTCAGACTGTCATGGCTGTGTCCAGCAGATGGAAGCCAGTGAGAATCGTGGGAGTAGCAGAAAAGTGCAGAAGCTGCAGATGATTAGAGAACTGCACCGGGTCACCAGAGTACTGCCACAGAGGCAGAGTCATGAGGGTGCTGACAGGTGAGTAACCCAGCAGCAGTGGAAACTGCAAGGTTTTGTGACAGGTAGTGTCTTGTGTAAGGTACAGTTGTATTTTGAATATGTTTTTAAGGCATGTACTGTAACATGATTTTGAGACAGATGTGGGAAACAAAGGACAGTTCAGAGTTGAGGATGACACCTAGGCAGTGATCTTGTGTGGTAGGATTGATTGCAGAGCTTTCAATATTGATAGTGATATCAGCTTGGTAACTACTATTGGTTGATGTAAATATTAATTCTGTTTTGGAAATATTATGTTTGAGGTGGTGAGATGACAATCAAGGTGAAATTGCAGAATGACATTCAGTGACACGGACCTCTAGGCAAGTCTGTCAAATACAGTAGCTTGGAGTTGCAAGGGAGCTAAGAGATAGACAGTAGTTTGAGAGAGAGTTTGGGTCAGAGTCTTGATTTTTCAGAATGGGAGTAATCACTGCATGCTTGAACAGTGAAGGAAAGATACCAGTAGAAAGAGAGATTACAGGTTTTAGTTAAGGCTGGAATGAGCACAGGAGACAAAGCTTTACGTATTTGTTAGAGTTTAGGATCAAGAGGTGGGTAGTAGAGTAGGAGGATGAGAAGAGTGTTGATACTTTATCTTTATTTATGGGATCAAACAAAGAGAAGGTGCCAGAGGTTTCAGATGGGAAATTTAGCAGGTCAGTGGCTGAGGAAGAGCATACCATTTCACTTTGGATCTTATCAATCTTGTCCTTGAAGTAGGAAGCAAGATTTTTGCCTTGATAGTGGCTTTTGGGTTGGGTGAGGAAGGGTTCAGAAGTGATTTATATGTATTAAAGAGTAATTTGAAGTAAGAAGCTTGAACAGAGATGAGAGTTTGGAACTATGTTGGATTGGCAGTGTCCACGACATTACAATAGGAGTGGTAAATAGTCTTATACACAAGTCTTATACATGAGTAATCACTTGGAGTACAAGGTTTGTACTACTGAAATTAACTTCTGTGTTTTGAAATAACTTTTTTTTTTAATAGATATATTTATTGAGATTTTTCAATAAAAATAGAACAAGACAGTTGAAAACCACATGGTATGCAATTTGAAGATTTCCAGATAAAAATATTAATACAATATCAACCTTAACAGTATATTTTAAAGACTAGAGTAGTGGTGTAAACAAACAGATATATGTGATCAAATTATGTAAGTTGCTATACATTGAATTTGCAAGCAGCAGAAGATCAAGCCTGGATCAGGCCTACTGTTTGCGATAGAAAGTTGTTCACATGTGGGAGTGGATCAGTTACACAGAGTTATAGTCCATTAGAGTATTTATAAAGAAGACAAATATGTCTTAGTAAGTCTGGATTGCATTCAGCCACTACTCAATTGTATTTCTTTAGTCGGAGGTCTTCTTTACTGCATATTTACAATACAAAATATAAAACTTAACATGAAAAATAGAAAATAGGGGGAAATGTAAGGAGGGTGGGAGTACAAAGGGTGAAACATTAGAGAGGGAGGGGAGACTAGGGGAGGGAAATTAGAGGATTGCTAAAGATCCACCTCTATGTAAACAATCATATAATCCATAGATGATAATACAGATCATGTGTCGGGTGAGTTATTATTTTGCATTTCATTTTGGATAGATGTCTGGAAAATAAATTTGTTACAATCTAGGATTTTCAATATATAAATTTTTGTGAAGATATCTAAGGCATCAATGTAGATACACCATTTGGTATAGAGTTTATGCGTTCCAGTATCAGAGTCTGTACATAAGGTTTTTTTCCGATCGTAATTTAAGAGTTGGAGTAACTTTTGTTTCACTTCAGACAAGGAGGGAGCTGTGTTTCACACAGTATATTAAAATACATTTTTAACCTAATGTGAGTATAGTAGTTAGTAGAGGAAGTATAGCCTGTTTGTTAGGTAGTAAAGACCAGTTTTTAAAATTTAAACATAGGCATGCTAATAGGGCAGGGCTTAGTCTAAGGGAAAACAATTGATTGACATGTTCTAAAAGTTTAGCCCAAAAGTGCTTGATTTTTATGCATTCCCACATACAGTGTAAAAAAGAAGTTGAGATTATGCCACATGTAATACAATTACCTGATTCTGTTGGAATCATATGTTTACGCTGTAGAGGGGTGATATATGCCCTATAAAAGGTGCACAAGTGAACCTCTTGTGGGATGCACTCAATTTACCTACAATCAAAATCCTGATGGTCAAAATCCCGACAACCACTGACTGATGGTCTAAATACTGTCAAAGTCGAAAAATATCGTTATTCTCATCGCCATGTACTAACCCCAATGCACATGCCCGCTGCTCGTGCACCCACTCCCCCATGCGTACGCATCCCCTCAGGTTGCGTAAGGGATGCTCCCACGTTGCCTGCGCGTGGGGATGTGCATTTACGGTAGCGTTTGTGTGCGACTAGCGAGCGACTGGATCGCTACATATTTAACCAATATAATATGTTTTGTAGGTATTAATCCCCTTAATAATGTCTGCAAGTATGTTTAGTGTAAATGGTTCAGGGACCTGGGAATTCCTCTTTTCACGATACAAAGGGTCTGACAAAGGTTGAACAGTGGTGTCTGATACCTAACTGAAGAGTATTTTATTAGAAACAATCCGGTGCTGGTTAGGAAGAGATTAATCGCTCCTGCGTATAGTTATGTCTATGAGTAGTTTATGGACATTTACTGTATTTGCGGTTCATTATCCATGCGGCGGGAATCTTGAGGATACCTCCCATCTGAGCAGTTTGAAATAGTCACAGCCCACCTGTTCAAATCCACCTATGACCTTTTGTCATAGTGCAGAGAGACATTCCTGTGTCCATTGAACAATGAGATTGTAGGGCCCATTGTATTGTACAGTATGTTGTGTATATAAAGACCCCCATAGCCAGACCAGCCTCACTTCTCTCCACAAGGTTTTCCCCGCGATGACTGAGAGCTGGTTTCCAGATAGCGCATGCGATTCATTCCCACGTGTGTAAGTTTTTCTCTGTGGCCATTTCGTTACTCTGTATGTATGCAATTGTTCTTTTGTAGCTAACCTATAAGTGTTTGCCATTTATCCTCTTTCTGTGTATTTGCATTTGCAATCGTTTGCTAGTGTTTGTATTTCTGCTTAGTTATTGTGTTTAGGTATTAATGTCAGGTCTGTAGTGTATGAACTGTATCTGTTTTCCCCTTTTTACGTACTAAATATCGTCAGTAAAGGTGTTGGAACCTTATCAAGGAGTGTGTGTTTCACTAGTTAGTATAAAGGGTTTTTGAGCGTCTCAGTCGCTCAAACAGCTTTCATATCATAAAGGTTAATCAGCGTTACATTGTGATAATATTACAGTACTAAGGTTTACAGTAAAAACATACCCTTATAGTGTGTTGTTACAAGGTTGTCTGTGTGTAAATCAGTGAGCGTCAGCGCCACTCGTATCCCGCTCTCGCGGTACAGCGTCTGCTACGCTATTAGCGTAGCATTACGGTACTCGGGCCGCCTATAGCGTGCTCGATACCAAGCGTAAGCTGTAAACGAGCGTGCCGCTCGTGCGTCTCGACCACGGCCTAGCGTCTGCTACGCTAAGTGCGTACCATTACGGCACCTCGTGCGCCTATTTCGTATGTTGTATTTAATAAGTATATTGCTTAGGTTCAAGATAAATAATTAGCTTTATCAATACTGACAAGGTCCAAATACCGACATAGTCAAAACACCGACATTTAAAATACAGACAAGGTCAAAATACCATCATTTAAAATGTCAACATGTCAATAAGTCGACATGATTTTTTCATCAAAACCAACTTGTTTCTACTTTACCATCCTAGTGGACCTGGAGGGGGAATAGAATAGTGTGCCAAGCGCAGCGAGGCATCGTGCCCGAAGCATGGAAAGTGCAGCGAGCCATGCAATGGGACGTGGTACACTTATACGGTGTCCATGCTGACCTATGTCAACATACACAGCAAAAAAAAAAATGAAAATCTTGTGTTTACTTTTTGCCCTGTCAATATTTTAACTGTTGGTATTTTGACTATGTCGACATTTTAAATGTCGGTAATTTGCATTTGTCTGTATTTTGAACTTGTCAGTATTTTGACCATCGGTCAATTGTTGTCGGTATTTTGACCGTTGGGATTTTGATTGTAGGTATTTCATACTGATCCCCTTTTGTAAGTAAGAGGAGTATATGAGCTTGAGAGATCTTTCACATGAGTCGGTAAGGTCTGTAATATCTGTAAAGGTAGGTAAATCAGTTTTCCATTTTTTATATAAAATTTCCCATTGTGGTGTGGTTGAGGTCAAGAGGAGTATGGAGTAAATGGATTTCATCTTAAGGGGATGATTTTGGAGAGTTTTAATGAAATAACTACTTTATTATACTGTATGAACATTCTAACGCAAAGAAAATCAATATGCATTTGATAAAAGTATCACCTACTAATATGAATACAAATATCAGTACTGAATCATTTGACAGTTATTGAGCAAACTTTTCTACTGCATTTTTTGGTGAAATGTAATGTAATGCATTCTGTTATGCAATCAAATATGGTAACTGTTGCTACAATGTAAAAACACATTATACCAGAAAAAAGGAATTTGTTTATCTTTGCAAAAGGCATTTTCTGACATTTAATTTTGCTTCAGAACTGTTCTATGGATTTGTAATTTTCCAAAATTGCTATTTATTGTCATATGCAATGATATCCATCATAGGGACATACTCAATTCAAAGTTGCTAATTGAGCCATGCTACATCTAAGGATTAAAGGAAAATCATGTCAAACTTTTAAATGTAGCCTATTCCCAATTTGCAGGGCCAGATTAACAATGGGATTATGGGGAATAAAACTCCAGGGTTCCACATGAAAATATACCCATCATCATGATGACCAGCTACCCAGCTAGCCACACAGTTGTCCATAAATTATAAGTATTACGTGGCACTGCCCACACACACACACACACACACACACACACACACACACACACACACACACACACACACAACTGGTGACCTACTTCTCTGCTGATCATTTTGAGCCCCAGGTTTACTGTATATAACCCCTAATCTGGCACCGCTCATTTCTTGCCTGATAGAGAAATGTCATGGTCTATTTCTGGTGGCTTTCTAATATTCCTATAGAGTAAAAATTGTACTATGAAAGCCATTGTTGTGTTGGGTAACTGTGACTAACAATAGGGGTCCTGAATATAAAGTCATATTACATTGAGAAAACAAATCAGGGAACTATCATATAAATGTACAAATTTCACCACTTTATCAAATTTTATTTATCTACAGATGGGTCCTCCATTATCTTGACTGTTTCTGCACCTAGACGGAGGTTTAGTCACATCTAGGCGATAGCTAATGTTGCCGAGTTTAATCACGGACAGGCGCGTTGAGGCGCGACTAGATACTCAGCATGCAATACACATGTCCAACACTGGTTGGCTAATGCTCCACTAATCCAGTACTTTAGTTTGAATAGCGGTGGATTGATCTACAGTACAAGCTCTGGCAAATGGTCAGTGATGACTGTAATGTTAATATACAGTCCTGTACTGCATAGTTTACACACAGATGGTGACTGATGGTCAGACGGACAAAGTAAAAAAAATAAAAATTGTTTATTCAGATGCAAATGAACATGTTAAAACACTTATGTATGCAGATACAACTAATGTGTGAACACTTGTGTATGCAGACGCAACTAATGTGTGAAAGGAATAATGTAGCTCATTTACTTTACAGTATGTACAGTGCACAAAATCAGCATCCGAGTCCCCTAATGGCATAAACGAACACCAATGGGAAGGAATCGCTGTTCCATTACTTTTACACATGAACTTGTGTATCTTCCATGCAGCGACGTACAGTAGGCTAGCGGTGAAGGCTCCCACCTCCCACACCGAGGGTCCCGGGTTCAATTCCCAAAGTACCAATTTATATTTTTGTTCCCCTGGCATTCACTTTATTAATTTTTTTCTGTGTAATCCATTGTAAAACATTCAATGGAAGGGTGCACACAGGTTTCACATAAATCAGGGAAATCTGCAGGAGCGACTCATTCCGCTATGTAACAGCGGTAATAAGCAGCTGTAGACATACCAGTAAATATAAATTAGTGCATTCTGACGCAACTAACTGTTCGAGCAACACGGTACTGTAGATTGTCGGCGTTAGAGAATCTCTGTTGTACTTTATACTAGAGATGAGCGCCTGAAATTTTTCGGGTTTTGTGTTTTGGTTTTGGGTTCGGTTCCGCGGCCGTGTTTTGGGTTCGACCGCGTTTTGGCAAAACCTCACCGAATTTTTTTTGTCGGATTCGGGTGTGTTTTGGATTCGGGTGGTTTTTTCAAAAAACCCTAAAAAACATCTTAAAACATTGAATTTGGGGGTCATTTTGATCCCATAGTATTATTAACCTCAATAACCATAATTAACACTCATTTTCAGTCTATTCTGAACACCTTACACCTCACAATATTATTTTTAGTCCTAAAATTTGCACCGAGGTCGCTGGATGACTAAGCTCAGCGACCCTAGTGGCCGACACAAACACCGGGCCCATCTAGGAGTGGCACTGCAGTGTCACGCAGGATGTCCCTTCCAAAAAACCCTCCCCAAACAGCACATGACGCAAAGAAAAAAAGAGGCGCAATGAGGTAGCTGTGTGAGTAAGATTAGCGACCCTAGTGGCCGACACAAACACCGGGCCCATCTAGGAGTGGCACTGCAGTGTCACGCAGGATGTCCCTTCCAAAAAACCCTCCCCAAACAGCACATGACGCAAAGAAAAAAAGAGGCGCAATGAGGTAGCTGACTGTGTGAGAAAGATAAGCGACCCTAGTGGCCGACACAAACACCGGGCCCATCTAGGAGTGGCACTGCAGTGTCACGCAGGATGTCCCTTCCAAAAAACCCTCCCCAAACAGCACATGACGCAAAGAAAAAAAGAGGCGCAATGAGGTAGCTGACTGTGTGAGAAAGATAAGCAACCCTAGTGGCCGACACAAACACCGGGCCCATCTAGGAGTGGCACTGCAGTGTCACGCAGGATGTCCCTTCCAAAAAACCCTCCCCAAACAGCACATGACGCAAAGAAAAATAAAAGAAAAAAGAGGTGCAAGATGGAATTGTCCTTGGGCCCTTCCCACCCACCCTTATGTTGTATAAACAAAACAGGACATGCACACTTTAACCAACCCATCATTTCAGTGACAGGGTCTGCCACACGACTGTGACTGAAATGACGGGTTGGTTTGGACCCCCACCAAAAAAGAAGCAATTAATCTCTCCTTGCACAAACTGGCTCTACAGAGGCAAGATGTCCACCTCATCATCATCCTCCGATATATCACCGTGTACATCCCCCTCCTCACAGATTATCAATTCGTCCCCACTGGAATCCACCATGTCAGCTCCCTGTGTACTTTGTGGAGGCAATTGCTGCTGGTCAATGTCTCCGCGGAGGAATTGATTATAATTCATTTTAATGAACATCATCTTCTCCACATTTTCTGGATGTAACCTCGTACGCCGATTGCTGACAAGGTGAGCGGCGGCACTAAACACTCTTTCGGAGTACACACTTGTGGGAGGGCAACTTAGGTAGAATAAAGCCAGTTTGTGCAAGGGCCTCCAAATTGCCTCTTTTTCCTGCCAGTATAAGTACGGACTGTGTGACGTGCCTACTTGGATGCGGTCACTCATATAATCCTCCACCATTCTATCAATGGTGAGAGAATCATATGCAGTGACAGTAGACGACATGTCCGTAATGGTTGTCAGGTCCTTCAGTCCGGACCAGATGTCAGCATCAGCAGTCGCTCCAGACTGCCCTGCATCACCGCCAGCGGGTGGGCTCGGAATTCGGATTTGGGATTTCGAAGAATGCACAGTTCTTTGCTGTGCTGCTTTTGCCAGCTTGAGTCTTTTCATTTTTCTAGCGAGAGGCTGAGTGCTTCCATCCTCATGTGAAGCTGAACCACTAGCCATGAACATAGGCCAGGGCCTCAGCCGTTCCTTGCCACTCCGTGTGGTAAATGGCATATTGGCAAGTTTACGCTTCTCCTCCGACAATTTTATTTTAGGTTTTGGAGTCCTTTTTTTTCTGATATTTGGTGTTTTGGATTTGACATGCTCTGTACTATGACATTGGGCATCGGCCTTGGCAGACGACGTTGCTGGCATTTCATCGTCTCGGCCATGACTAGTGGCAGCAGCTTCAGCACGAGGTGGAAGTGGATCTTGATCTTTCCCTAATTTTGGAACCTCAACTTTTTTGTTCTCCATATTTTATAGGCAGAACTAAAAGGCACCTCAGGTAAACAATGGAGATGGATGGATTGGATACTAGTATACAATTATGGACGGACTGCCACGGTTAGGTGGTATAAAAAAACCACGGTTAGGTGGTATATAATACAATTATGGATGGACGGACTGCCTGCCGAGTTCCGACACAGAGGTAGCCACAGCCGTGAACTACCGCACTGTACACTGGTTGATAAAGAGATAGTAGTATACTCGTAACAACTAGTATGACACTATGACGACGGTATAAAGAATGAAAAAAAAACCACGGTTAGGTGGTATATATTATAATAATAATACAATTATGGATGGACGGACTGCCTGCCGACTGCCGACACAGAGGTAGCCACAGCCGTGAACTACCGCACTGTACACTGGTTGATAAAGAGATAGTAGTATACTCGTAACAACTAGTATGACACTATGACGACGGTATAAAGAATGAAAAAAAAACCACGGTTAGGTGGTATATATTATAATAATAATACAATTATGGATGGACGGACTGCCTGCCGACTGCCGACACAGAGGTAGCCACAGCCGTGAACTACCGCACTGTACACTGGTTGATAAAGAGATAGTAGTATACTCGTAACAACTAGTATGACACTATGACGACGGTATAAAGAATGAAAAAAAAACCACGGTTAGGTGGTATATATTATAATAATAATACAATTATGGATGGACGGACTGCCTGCCGACTGCCGACACAGAGGTAGCCACAGCCGTGAACTACCGCACTGTACACTGGTTGATAAAGAGATAGTAGTATACTCGTAACAACTAGTATGACACTATGACGACGGTATAAAGAATGAAAAAAAAACCACGGTTAGGTGGTATATATTATAATAATAATACAATTATGGATGGACGGACTGCCTGCCGACTGCCGACACAGAGGTAGCCACAGCCGTGAACTACCGCACTGTACACTGGTTGATAAAGAGATAGTAGTATACTCGTAACAACTAGTATGACACTATGACGACGGTATAAAGAATGAAAAAAAAACCACGGTTAGGTGGTATATATTATAATAATAATACAATTATGGATGGACGGACTGCCTGCCGACTGCCGACACAGAGGTAGCCACAGCCGTGAACTACCGCACTGTACACTGGTTGATAAAGAGATAGTAGTATACTCGTAACAACTAGTATGACACTATGACGACGGTATAAAGAATGAAAAAAAAACCACGGTTAGGTGGTATATATTATAATAATAATACAATTATGGATGGACGGACTGCCTGCCGACTGCCGACACAGAGGTAGCCACAGCCGTGAACTACCGCACTGTACACTGGTTGATAAAGAGATAGTAGTATACTCGTAACAACTAGTATGACACTATGACGACGGTATAAAGAAAGAAAAAAAAATACCACGGTTAGGTGGTATATATTATAATAATAATACAATTATGGATGGACGGACTGCCTGCCGACTGCCGACACAGAGGTAGCCACAGCCGTGAACTACCGCACTGTACACTGGTTGATAAAGAGATAGTAGTATACTCGTAACAACTAGTATGACACTATGACGGTATAAAGAATGAAAAAAAAACCACGGTTAGGTGGTATATATTATAATAATAATACAATTATGGATGGACGGACTGCCTGCCGACTGCCGACACAGAGGTAGCCACAGCCGTGAACTACCGCACTGTACACTGGTTGATAAAGAGATAGTAGTATACTCGTAACAACTAGTACGACACTATGACGACGGTATAAAGAAAGAAAAAAAAATACCACGGTTAGGTGGTATATATTGTAATACAATTATGGATGGACGGACTGCCTGCCGAGTTCCGACTGCCGACACAGAGGTAGCCACAGCCGTGAACTACCGCACTGTACTGTGTCTGCTGCTAATATAGACTGGTTGATAAAGAGATAGTATACAATACATACAACAATATACTACTATACTGGTGGTCAGGCGCTGGTCACCACTAGTCACACTGGCAGTGGCACTCCTGCAGCAAAAGTGTGCACTGTTTAATTTTAAATTAATATAATATTATGTACTCCTGGGGGCTCCTGCTATAACAACCTGCAGTGCTCCCCAGTCTCCCCCACAATTATTATAAGCTTTGCCTTTTATACATTGATGTGCAGCACACTGGGCTGAGCTGAGTGCACACAGACTGAGTCACACTGTGTGACTGGCTGCTGCTGTGTATCGTTTTTTTTCAGGCAGAGAACGGATATAGCAGAGAACGGATATATTATATTAAAATAAATAAAAGTTAACTAACAACAACTGCACTGGTCACTGTGGTAAACTCTGTCTGACTCTGCACAATCTCTCTCTCTCTTCTAATCTAATTTCTAATGGAGAGGACGCCAGCCACGTCCTCTCCCTATCAATCTCAATGCACGTGTGAAAATGGCGGCGACGCGCGGCTCCTTATATAGAATCCGAGTCTCGCGAGAATCCGACAGCGTCATGATGACGTTCGGGCGCGCTCGGGTTAACCGAGCAAGGCGGGAGGATCCGAGTCTGCTCGGACCCGTGAAAAAAACATGAAGTTCGTGCGGGTTCGGTTTCAGAGAAACCGAACCCGCTCATCTCTACTTTATACAACTCAGTAATTTACTAAGAATTTGTATTCTCAATCACTGCCAAAAATAGCCAAACACATCTGGGAAAGCATATAATTCATAAAAATAAAGGAGCTTTCAAATTGACAGCTAATTAGTACCCTAACAGAACATACTGTACAGAGATACTAAGTACGGTGATTTGTCATCCATGAACTTCGGGGGAGCTTTTATCTCTCTCTGCTATACTTAGAAAGATTACAATGGAGAGAGATAAAAGGTCCTCCCTAAGTTACTGGATGCCAAATCACCATCCTTAGTATCTCTGTACAGTATGTTCTATTAGTGTACTAATTAGCACTAACAGCTTGTAACGTACAAAAGAGATTCTCACAACACATATTCTCTAATGCTGGTGGTCTACAGTACTGTGTTGCTTAAACAGTTAGTTGCATCAGAATACACTAAATTATATTTACTGTTATGTCTATAGGTGCTCATTACCACAGTGTATTTTAGATAGCGAATGAGTCGCTCCTACAGATTTACCCCGATTTATGTGAAACCTGTGTGCACCCTTCTATTGAATGTTTTACAAGGAATTACACAGAAAAAAAAATAATAATAAAGTGAATGTCATGGGAACACACACAAAAAAAAGATTGGTACTTTGGGAATTGAACCCAGGACTCTCAGCATGGCAGACAGAAGCCTTCATTGCTAGCCCACAACACTGTATGGAAGATTTAAAAGTTAATGTGTAAAAGTACTGCAGAGAGCGATTCCTTCCCATTGGTGTTCGTTTATGCCATTAGGGGACTCGGACGCTCATTTAGTGCACTGTACATACTGTAAAGCAAATGAGCTACATTATTCATTTCACACATTAGTTGCGTCTGCATACACAAGTGTTTTAAAACGTTCATTTGCATCTGTATAAACTATACACACAGTGATTTGGCATCCAGGAATTTAGGGAGGAGCTTTTATCTCTCCCCATTATGCTTAATACTACGGGGTTTGGACGCTCACATATCCCTAACATCAATAGACCATACTGTATTGGTAACTTGTTTGTATGCATCTGTATATGCTGTACTATTTGCATCTGTACTGTATGTACTGTTATAAACTGTATGACATACTGTAGCATAATGTAGCGTAATGAGACGCACCAGTAAAGTAGTTCTGACGCTGTAGTTCAGTATTGTATTTTAATGGAGACCACACGCATGCTCATTGGTGATTTTAAAAAGTGACATCTGGTGGATGATCTTAGGTATTACACTCAAAGATAACGCCAAACGCTCTGTGCGTCTGCCTTTGACTAGGCGCACCTCCTTGCACCCAGGCACGTTGCGTATGCCTGATCGCGACTAACGCCTCAGTCAGCCAAGATAATGGAGGACCCATCTGTATAATGGAATAAAAAAAAATTATTTTTAATGTTGACACCACAATCTCAACACTTATTAGACATAGTTAAAATCTCATCAGGTAACAGGGCCATATAAAGGCTTGTGGGGGCCTCGGGGGCAACTAGGTTGTGAGGGCAACCACTAACAAAATTGATCTTCCATTGCATCAGATGCTCTCCTGCGCAGAAGGTGCAAGAGCTCCGGGTCCAGGTTGATGGTGTTCATCTGCCTTCTGAATGTGAGTTCCACTGGCAGTGTCTGCAGTGCACACTGCTGCACAGACTTTACATGCATGTCTCTCTGCTGCAATGGAGTTTATACAACAGGCAGCCACCTGGGCCAGGAGCAACTAAAACCCAGCCAAGGACAAAGTTTGCCACAGAGTGATTACCCCTACCCCCATAATCTAGCCCTGTCAGGTAACATGTTGATATTTTCAGAATGTTAACATGTGAAATGCTGACATTGTCAGAATGACAGCATTAAAGTGAGGCTGCGGGATGGGAGGGTTAGAGTTAAGCACTAGTGGTAGGTTTTTTTATGCTATGGGGGTTAGGGGTAGAGAATAGTTTTGGGGATAGGGAGATTGTATTTATGAGAAGTCTACTCCAGATGACTCTACCGGACGTGACACTCATAAAATTGCCAGAAAAAGGGACCTGGAAGATGCTTCTGCAGCATTCGTAAACAGATAATTCATTGCTGAGCCACCAGAGATGTTGTGTTTACATTATAAAATATTGACATTTAATCAGTGTCTACATGATCATGTCAACAATTTCACATCAATGTTAACATATATCAAACCACTAAATAGAAATCAACAAGTAATTGACTAGATACCCCAGTATTATTTGTCTTTTGTCTCCTTTTGCGCTTTGGCAGCTCTGATACTGTTCCCTCACCTACAGTATATAATGAACAAAATCATTGGCATATATTTACCCCACCACCACCAATACCAAATACCAAAGTTCACCAAAAGCCAGCATTCATAGCTTAGACTGGTAGATATAATTTAAGATGAAAGATGAGTATAGGGCTTTGCCCACAAAAGTCACTAATGTCTCAAGGCTATGACAACCTATGGTCATAGCTGTGCACAGCTAATTTTATTAGGGGGTGCACCACTGGAGGGGCGTGTCTAGCATCACCTTTTGGGCATATCTACCACCACCTTTTGGGTGTCTAGCATCAACTTTTGGGCATGTCTAGCACCGATTACTGAATTTTGAAGCCAATTTTAGGATAATATTTTGGGATTGGCGATTCACTTTTTAGCTACATCGATTAGCTGTATTAGGAGGTTGATTATTTTACGTCATTTGTGTATTGATTTTTTAACACGTGCAAATTTTATTGCATTGATAAATGAATTGATAGAATTTTTTACACAGGTCTATGATGAAAAATTAAAAAATAATCAGCATCATTTTAGGATACTGATTTTAGTAAAAATACTAAAACAATTCTTTATCATTTTCTATAAAATTCAAATATTATTTTATCATCCATTGATTTTCTATTCTTACATATAAACCTATTATTTTAATTATCTCCCCTTTGTTTACAGAATTTAGAATCATTTGACAAACCTACTAAAATAATTATTTTAAAAATAGAAAATATGGGGTCAGTAAGTAATTTAACACCTGGATACAAAAATGTAATCCAGGAAAGTTTGGGCCGAAAAAAAACTACTCCTACATCCTCTACACGTAAAACTTGAACTTATGGAGCAGTTTATATACTTTCCTGTAAACCTTGGAGCCATTAGTGGGAAGAAAGGAGAAAGATTCCATCAAAGCATAAAGGAGATGGAACTATGATACCAGGGAAGATATAATGTAAACCTGATGGGAGACTACTGTTGGGTTCTACACAATGAAAACCCGGGTGTAGTATGGTATACCAGCGGTCGGGCTCCCGGCGACCAGCATACCGGCGTCGGGAGCCCGACTGCCGGCATACCGACAGTGTGGCGAGTGCAAATGAGCCCCTTGCGGGCTCGCTGCGCTCGTCACACTGCACTAACCACGCTGTTGCTTACCACGCTGTGCTAACCACGCTGCGGGCACGGTGGCGCGCTAAGCGCGCCACGCTATTTTATTCTCCCTCCAGGGGCGTCGTGGACCCCCACAAGGGAAAATAAGTGTCAGTATGCCAGCTGTCGGGATTCCGGCACCGGTATACTGTGCGCCGGGATCCCGACAGCCGGCATACTGAAGACCACCCTGAAAACCCGACCCACAAGCAGTGTGTTGAAGGAAAATTAGTAATTACAGCTTTAAAGGAAAAAGAAATAGGCAGTCTAGTATAAACACTTGTAGATACAAGTAACATTGTAAAATCACTTGTAGTTGGGATCTTTGAAATTCCCCAAGAACTTCTTTACAACTTCCTTAAAGCATTCAAAGCCTTTCTTTGAACATTTTTTCTAAACTCATTGTCAGAAGTTTTTCAATGTCTGGTGTTCTTTGTTCCATCTTTGTGATAATTTAGCATTTCATCAGAATAAACTAGATTATGCTATTTATCTATATTTTCACATCCATTTAATAATCAGCACACCAAATACCTGTGGAATCAGTTAGAGAATTGCAGAAAATTTTCAGTTAATCATTTTTTGCAGGCATGTGTTATCAGCTCCCCTGTTTGTTATTTTTGTTTCTCATTGTCATGCTAAAATTATTTAAATCAACAACAGTTGGAAGCTAAAGATGCAGGAATCATTCTGAAAATGGTTCTCAAACAAGGTTGTTGAATCTTTGAACAAGGAAATACAGTATTGAAAGACATTCAATACAATTGTTTTTGACACCCAATGAACATGTTCAGCCTTTGGCTACTATTTTAAATTCACTTCAGTTAGATTTTCAGGATGAACCACAACATACTGTACAGTAGTAATAAATAAATAGAATCATTTTTATTATGTTGCATTCATTTTGTTAAATATTTGTCAGTATAATTTCAGTATAATGTGACATTTTGTAACGTTAAGGTACAGTATATGAGGACTAGTGATGAGCGGGTTCGGATCCTCGGAATCCGAACCCCCCGAACTTCACCCTTTTTACACGGGTCCGAGGCATATTCGAACCTTCCCGCCTTGCTCGGTTAACCCGAGCGCGCCCGAACGTCATCATCCCGCGGTCGGATTCTCGCGAGATTCGTATTCTATATAAGGAGCCGCGCGTCGCTGCCATTTTTCACTCGTGCATTGGAAATGATAGTGAGAGCACGTGGCTGGCGTCCTCTCAGTTTTATTCAGGTGGCTGCAAATATCTGTGCTCACTGCTTTATTGTGGGGACTGGGGACCAGCAGTATTATAAAGGAGGAGTACAGTGCAGAGTTTTGCTGACCAGTGACCACCAGTATTATACGTTCTCTGCCTGAAAAACGCTCCATATCTGTGCTCAGTGTTCTGCATATATCTGTGCTCACACTGCTTTATTGTGGGGACTGGGTACCACCAGTTTTATATAGGAGGAGTACAGTACAGAGTTTTGCTGACCAGTGACCACCAGTATTATACGTTCTCTGTCTGAAAAACGCTCCATATCTGTGCTCAGTGTGCTGCATATATCTGTGCTCACACTGCTTTATTGTGGGGACTGGGGACCACCAGTATTTTATAGGAGTACAGTGCAGAGTTTTGCTGACCAGTGACCACCAATATTATACGTTCTCTGCCTGAAAAATACTCCATATCTGTGCTGCATTGTAGTATATATAGTAGGAGTACAGTGCATAATTTAGCTGACCACCAGTATATAATATATAGCAGTACGGTACAGTAGGCCACTGCTCTACCTACCTCTGTATCGTCAAGTATACTATCCATCCATACCTGTGGTGCATTTCAGTTTTGCACAGTTTGCTGACCACCAGTATATAATATATAGCAGTATGGTACAGAAGGCCACTGCTCTACCTACCTCTGTGTCGTCAATTATACTATCCATCCATACCTGAGGTGCATTTCAGTTTTGCACAGATTGCTGACCACCAGTATATAATATATAGCAGTACGGTACAGAAGGCCACTGCTCTACCTACCTCTGTGTCGTCAAGTATACTATCCATCCATACCTGTGGTGCATTTCAGTTGTGCGCAGTATATATAGTAGTAGGCCATTGCTATTGATACTGGCATATAATTCCACACATTAAAAAATGGAGAACAAAAATGTGGAGGATAAAATAGGGAAAGATCAAGATCCACTTCCACCTCGTGCTGAAGCTGCTGTCACTAGTCATGGCCGAGACGATGAAATGCCATCAACGTCGTCTGCCAAGGCCGATGCCCAATGTCATAGTAGAGAGCATGTAAAATCCAAAAAAATAAAGCTCAGTAAAATGACCCAAAAATCTAAATCAAAATCGTCTGAGGAGAAGCGTAAACTTACCAATGTGCCATTTACGACACGGAGTGGCAAGGAACAGCTGAGGCCCTGGCCTATGTTCAAGGCTAGTGGTTCAGCTTCACCTGAGGATGGAAGCACTCGTCCTCCTGCTAGAAAACTTAATAGAGTTAAAATGGCAAAAGCACAGCAAAGAACTGTGCGTTCTTCTAAATCACAAATCCCCAAGGAGAGTCCAATTGTGTCGGTTGCGATGCCTGACCTTCCCAACACTGGACGGGAAGAGGATGCGCCTTCCACCATTTGCACGGCCCCTGCAAGTGCTGGAAGGAGCACCCGCAGTCCAGTTCCTGATAGTCAAATTGAAGATGTCACTGTTGAAGTACACCAGGATGAGGATATGGGTGTTGCTGGCGCTGGGGAGGAAATTGACAAGGAGGATTCTGATGGTGAGGTGGTTTGTTTAAGTCAGGCACCCGGGGAGACACCTGTTGTCCGTGGGACAAATATGGCCATTGACATGCCTGGTCAAAATACAAAAAAAATCACCTCTTCGGTGTGGAATTATTTCAACAGAAATGCGGACAACTGGTGTCAAGCCATGTGTTGCCTTTGTCAAGCTGTAATAAGTAGGGGTAAGGACATTAACCACCTAGGAACATCCTCCCTTATACGTCACCTGGACCGCATTCATCAGAAGTCAGTGACAAGTTCAAAAACTTTGGATGACAGCGGAAGCAGTCCACTGACCACTAAATCCCTTCCTCTTGTGACCAAGCTCCTGCAAACCACACCACCAACTCCCTCAGTGTCAATTTCCTCTTTAGACAGGAAAGCCAATAGTCCTGCAGGCCATGTCACTGTCAAGTCTGACGAGTCCTCTCCTGCCTGGGATTCCTCCAATGCATCCTTGAGTGTAACGCCTACTGCTGCTGGCACTGCTGTTGTTGCTGCTGGGAGTCGATCGTCATCCCAGAGGGGAAGTCGGAAGACCACTTGTACTACCTCCAGTAAGCAATTAACTGTCCAACAGTCCTTTGCGAGGAAGATGAAATATCACAGCAGTCATCCTGCTGCAAAGCGGATAACTCAGGCCTTGGCAGCCTGGGTGGTGAGAATCGTGTTTCCGGTATCCACCGTTAATTCACAGGCAACTAGAGACTTGATTGAGGTACTGTGTCCCTGGTACCAAATACCATCTAGGTTCCATTTCTCTAGGCAGGCGATACCGAAAATGTACACAGACGTCAGAAAAAGAGTCACCAGTGTCCTAAAAAATGCAGTTGTACCCAATGTCCACTTAACCACGGACATGTGGACAAGTGGAGCAGGGCAGACTCAGGACTATATGACTGTGACAGCCCGCTGGGTAGATGTATTGCCTCCCGCAGCAAAAACAGCAGCGGCGGCACCAGTAGCAGCATCTCGCAAACGCCAACTCATTCCTAGGCAGGCTACACTTTGTATCACCGCTTTCCATAAGAGGCACACAGCTGACAACCTCTTACGGAAACTGAGGAACATCATCGCAGAATGGCTTACCCCAATTGGACTCTCCTGGGGATTTGTGACATCGGACAACGCCACCAATATTGTGCGTGCATTACATCTGGGCAATTTCCAGCACGTCCCATGTTTTGCACATTCATTGAATTTGGTGGTGCAGAATTATTTAAAAAATGACAGGGGCATGAAGGGGTTGCTGTCGGTGGCCCGAAGAATTGCGGGCCACTTTCGGCATTTAGCTACCTCGTGCCGAAGACTGGAGCACCAGCAAACAGTCCTGAACATGCCCTGCCATCATCTGAAGCAAGAGGTGGTAACGAGGTGGAATTCAACCCTCTATATGCTTCAGAGGATGGAGGAGCAGCAAAAGGCCATTCAAGCCTATACATCTGCTACGATATAGGCAAAGGAGGGGGAATGCACCTGACTCAAGTGCAGTGGAGAATGATTTCAACGTTGTGCAAGATTCTGCAACCCTTTGAACTTGCCACACGTGAAGTCAGTTCAGACACTGCTAGCCTGAGTCAGGTCATTCCCCTCATCAAGCTTTTGCAGAAGAAGCTGGAGACATTGAAGGAGGAGCTAAAACAGAGCGATTCCGCTAGGCATGTGGGACTTGTGGATGGAGCCCTTAATTCGCTTAACCAGAATTCACGGGTGGTCAATCTGTTGAAATCAGAGCACTACATTTTGGCCACCGTACTCGATCCTAGATTTAAAACCTACGTTGTATCTCTCTTTCCGGCAGACACAAGTCTGCAGAGGTTCAAAGACCTGCTGGTGAGAAAATTGTCAAGTCAAGCGGAATGTGACCCGTCAACAGCTCCTCCTTCACATTATCCCGCAACTGGTGGTGCGAGGAAAAGGCTAAGAATTCCGAGCCCACCCGCTGGCGGTGATGCAGGGCAGCCTGGAGCGAGTGCTGACATCTGGTCCGGACTGAAGGACCTGCCAACGATTACTGACATGTCGTCTACTGTCACTGCATATGATTCTGTCACCATTGAAAGAATGGTGGAGGATTATATGAGTGACCGCTTCCAAGTAGGCACGTCAGACGTATGCTGGCAGGAAAAAGAGGCAATTTGGAGGCCCTTGCAGAAACTGGCTTTATTTTACCTAAGTTGACCCCCCTCCAGTTTGTACTCCGTAAGAGTGTTTAGTGCAGCCGCTCACCTTGTCAGCAATCGGCGTACGAGGTTACTTCCAGAAAATGTGGAGAAGATGATGTTCATCAAAATGAATTATGATCAATTCCTCCGTGGAGACATTCACCAGCAATTGCCTCCAGAAAGTACACAGGGACCTGAGATGGTGGATTCCAGTGGGGACGAATTAATAATCTGTGAGGAAGGGGATGTACACAGTGAAAGGGGTGAGGAATCGGACGATGAGGAGGAGGAGGACATCTTGCCTCTGTAGAGCCAGTTTGTGCAAGGAGAGATTGATTGCTTCTTTTTTGGTGGGGGCCCAAACCAACCAGTCATTTCAGTCACAGTCATGTGGCAGACCCTGTCGCTGAAATTATGGGTTCGTTAAAGTGTGCATGTCCTGTTATACAACATAAGGGTGGGTGGGAGGGCCCAAGGACAATTCCATCTTGCACCTCTTTTTTCTTTCATTTTTCTTTGCATAATGTGCTGTTTGGGGACTATTTTTTTGAAGTGCCATCCTGCCTGACACTGCAGTGCCACTCCTAGATGGGCCAGGTATTTGTGTCGGCCACTTGTGTCGCTTAGCTTAGCCATCCAGCGACCTTGGTGCACCTCTTTTTTTCTTTGCATCATGTGCTGTTTGGGGACTATTTTTTAAATCTGCCATCTTGCCTAACACTGCAGTGCCACTCCTAGATGGGCCAGGTGTTTGTGTCGGCCACTTTTGTCGCTTAGCTTAGCCATCCAGCGACCTTGGTGCACCTCTTTTTTTCTTTGCATCATGTGCTGTTTGGGGACTATTTTTTTAAATCTGCCATCCTGTCTGACACTGCAGTGCCACTCCTAGATGGGCCAGGTGTTTGTGTCGGCCACTTGTGTTGCTTAGCTTAGTCACACGGCGACCTCATTGCGCCTCTTTTTTTCTTTGCATCATGTGCTGTTTGGGGACTATTTTTTTAAAGTGCCATCCTGTCTGACACTGCAATGCCACTCCTAGATGGGCCAGGTGTTTGTGTCGGCCACTTGGGTCGCTTAGCTTAGTCACACAGCTACCTCATTGCGCCTCTTTTTTTCTTTGCATCATGTGCTGTTTGGGGACAATTTTTTTAATCTGCCATCCTGTCTGACACTGCAGTGCCACTCCTAGATGGGCCAGATGTTTGTGTCGGCCACTTGGGTTGCTTAGCTTAGTCACACAGCGACCTTGGTGCGCCTCTTTTTTTCTTTGCATCATGTGCTGTTTGGGGACAATTTTTTTGAAGTGCCATCCTGCCTGACACTGCAGTGACACTCCTAGATGGGCCAGGTGTTTGTGTCGGCCACTTGTGTCGCTTAGCTTAGCCATCCAGCGACCTCGGTGCAAATTTTAGTACTAAAAATAATATTGTGAGGTGTGAGGTGTTCAGACTAGACTGGAAATGAGTGGAAATTATGGTTATTGAGGTTAATAATACTATGGGATCAAAATTACCCCCAAATTCTATGATTTAAGTTGTTTTTGAGGGTTTTTTGTAAAAAAACACCCGAATCAAAAACACACCCGAATCCGACAAAAAATTATCAGGGAGGTTTTGCCAAAACGCGTCCGAATCCAAAACACGGCCGCGGAACCGAATCCAAAACCAAAACACAAAACCCGAAAAATTTCCGGTGCACATCACTAAATTGAGGACACATCTGTATGATTACTGTAGTTTAATATATTATTGTCATGTATACAAATACATTTCTCTAACAATGGAAAAGGACACATGATCTATTATTGTGTTAAAAATATAGTTTGAATGGTACTGTTTAACATTTGGTAAAACAGAGAGGAAATATTTCTTTGGGTCTTACCTGTGTACTATCCATGAGAATAGATAAAAAAAAATGAAACCAAGACACTGACTATATGTATTAGTTTTTCCTCCCACTTCTTACTGTAAAATCCACATTCCAAAAATACCATAACTAAACTGCTAATATTACTATTAACTTATTATTAAAACATGTAATGAGTGGGTAAACAGTATTTAGATTTTTTTTCATCTTGATATTTTAGTACATTTACAAAGCAATTTTTTTGTGTTTCCATCTTGGTGTACACATCCTACTGCACAGCGCAGAAGAGAAATTACATAATATATGGAGAGAAAGCTGCCTGAAGGCTGCTGAACCTTGAGCTAGGATGGGTTGGCAAGCTGTCTCTTAGGAGTGTTTAAATAAATGTAGTCTATGTGGTCTAAGGGCTAGTATATTTGGGGTTGGCCTAACGAATGGGAATCATTATTAAGTAATTCTGCCCCTGATCAGGCCTCTTTGCTGTAGATATTACCACCCTTCCTCACTCATTTTTGTTTCAGTGGTTCTTGTTATGTCTACATTGTTGAATCTGACGAGAAACAGCGGCAGATCAGTGGCATGCTTGTGAAAAGTTTGTCTCTTTCCTTCACAGAAAGCACTTGGCTAAAACCCCCCAACCCACACACACATTAATCCCCTTATCCCACCAATTCATGTGATAGTTGTATCTGTCATACATGGTAAGACATTGACACCTCCCTTTAAGCTTTTATTCAATGCATGTGATAGTTCCATTGTTTAACATGGAAATATTAAATTGAGTAAATTGTGTTATATGTCATCATTAGGCTCAGTTATGTGATGAGGGACAGGATTGTCCACATATTTTCAGTTTTTCCACATATTTTATGACTGACAACCAAAAGCTCTGGTTTTGCCTAAAACATTGACCATATATAATTTGAATTGGTCCTGAACCACTAATCCAAGGCTCCCCTGCAAGTTCCCGAAGGCACCCCTGGGTGTCACGGCACACAGAGGGGGGTCATTTCGAGTTGATCACTTGCTGCTGTTTTTTGCAGTGCAGCGAAGAGGTTACTACTGCGCATGCGTATGCACCGCAATGCGCACGTGTGTCGTACGGGTACAAAGCGGTTCATTGCTGGGCGAAGGATTTAACGAAGAATCCATTTGCACAGCCTATTGCAAGGAGATTGACAGGAAGATGGCGTTTATGGGTGTCAACTGACCATTTTCAGCAAGTGTTTGGAAAAGCGCAGGCGTGATCAGGCGTTTGCTGGGTGGGTGTCTGACGTCAATTCTGGGATCAAAAAGACTGAAGTGATCGCAAGGGCTGAGTAAGTCTAGAGCTACTCAGAAACTGCAAAAAACGTTTTCGTCCCGCTCGGCTGCACACGCGTTCACACACTTGCAAAGTGAAAACACACTCCCCCGTGGGCAGCGACTATGTGTTTGCACGGCTGCTAAAAGTAGCTAGAGAGCAATCAACTCGGAATGAGGACCAGAGTGGGAACCACTATCATAGAGTGACAAAACTTCTGATTAAAATACAATAGTTATATTTAAGGAGTTAAATAGATTTATACTTTGCCAAGAGAAATCTATAACTTATACAAATGTCACAATGACCAAGAAAAATGTTCTTTCTTAAACCATTTAATCTATTCTCTATTAACCAGTCCATCATATTTAATGTTATATAGTATGTCAATTATTAATAGGTGATTTGTCTCAGATTGTCTTACAACTCTACAAAATTTTGTATTGAATATATTAGCTAAACTAAAAAGTGAACATTTTAGAAAACAGTTACAATTTTGCCAATAGTTATAATCAATGCATAATAAAACCATTCATCAAATTTATTTTATGTAACATTTGTGTTTGCTTTTTTGTACTGTATGTTAAGCGTTATTGCAGAATATTTATTTTCTATATTTGTTTCTATAATTATTGGTCTTTAGGGAGCCTTACTAAGCAGCAATTTCATCAAAAGCGGAATGTAGCCCACAGACTACTGTGGCTAATGTTATTTTCTGATGGCATTAGCTGTCAGGGCATATGCATTTCTAAAATACTGTACATCTGCAACGCTGAGCAACACTGCAGTTATATCTGGAATATCAGTGCCCAACTTCCTATAACTATTGTAGTGGATGAGCCTATAACATCAGTAAAGCTAGCTGCAGAAATCAGTGGCCATTCAGAAGCCAGGAACCGGGAATACACAATAGTTTAAACTGACAGCAGTGCTGACAAATGCAGCATTTATGCCTGTATGTGGTAGTCTTTTGCCTGACATCACCCTACAATCCTAAGGTTTAAGGTTAAGGTAGAGAACGGGGGTGGGGTGGTGTTTAGAAATACTTACCTCCTCTAATGTCAGAATATTCAATGTCGGGATGCCACAGTCGGTCATGTTAGGTGTCCTGCTATCCCTCAAATTATACAGTATCTACTTCAATAAGCTTTCACTCTGAAGTCCTGAAATCCTGGGGGAATCTGAGTACTGGTAATCATATTAAGCTTTATGGGAAAGACAGCTGCTATGGTGAAGTTACTAGTTCTGGTTCTCAGGGCTGTCATCAGTAATGATGGGGTCCGGGGCTGACAAATTAGACAGGAGCACCGCACCTTTCTCCTGCCACTACCTTATATTTACACAAAAAAATATAGTCACTCACATTCTGTAACAATGTACATATACTCACTGCAGCCACTGTTATTCCAGCCCAGTTCTACCTCAGTCAGCAAACATACCTTTCTCCTGATCCAGGCTGCTCCACAGGCACCGTGGCTCTTCTTTCCTCCAGTATGGAGGGAGTGTAAATGAGCAATGGGGCAGTGGCAGTAAGACTAAGGCTTTCCTTCACTTTGCTGGGCAGGTGGGCAGGCAGACAAGCAGGTGGGCAGACAGGCAGAGGAATGGGTAACCTTTCACCTTGAGGCAGTAGTGGCGGGCAAGTGGTAGAACCAGGGCCCCCAGTTCATGGAGCACTGGCAGTAGCAGCCGGCAGTATTGGTGGCAGGTGGGTGACCATAGGACCCCATTCACCTTGCAGCAGTTGCAGACAGCAGGAGCAGACAGGGCCCCACATTATTTGGCATTGTGTCCAGGCTGGGACTGTTGTACCCTTATTCATTCCTTCATTATGTGCCTTCCTTATTTTTTTCTCTCACTTTGTTCATGCAGCATTGGCAGTAGCGGCGGTGGGCAGATGTGCGTAAGACCCCATTCACCTTGCAGCAGTTGCAGCCAGTGGGCAGCAGGAGCAGACCATGCTCCCTATTATTTGGCATTGTATCCAGGCTGGGACTATTGTACCCCTATTCATTCCTTCATACTCTGCCTTCCTTATTTTTTTCTCCCTTTGTTCATTCTTTCTTTCTCACTGTTTTCTCTTATTATTTCTCTCTCTCTCTATCTCTCTTTCACCCCTCTCCATTTTCCTTATTGTCTCTTCCCATATGTATGCTCTTACCCCCTTATTCCAGTCTTCCATTCCCATACCCTCTTGCCCGTCTCCACCTATTCTACCTCTCTTTCTATCTAACTCTCCCACTATTAAGTTTATCTCCCCTTATTCATTCCCTCTTTCCCCTCTCTTGACCACAATTCACTATATATTTAGTTATTAATTTATACATTCTCTCTCCCCTTATTATTCTCCCTCTTACCATTATTAATTTTCTCTCTCCCCCTGTATCCATCTATTTTCTTTATCTATATTTATATTTCTCTCCATTTTAGTCATCTGGTCTCTCCCCCCATATTCATTCTCTCTCAAAAATTCATTTTTGGACCCCTTCCTGGGTATAACCAGTTCTAATGCCAGTGACACACAACAGGCACTAGAATAACTGAGTGCCACAGGGGCACAGAGAGAACCACCAGTGCCAGATTTTACACGCAGCCAGTGCACTTGTACACATATTGCATAGGAGAAAAATGCAAATAATGACATAGAAACAGGTTTAATAAGTAAAAACTTTGATAAATTCGAGGACCCCTATTAACAAAGACATTTTTTTATATTAAATTAAATTCAAATAGGGATTCAAAGAAGCAATGAAGCAGCACTCCCAATATGATATACCTTGTTTGGTGCCCCTCCTTAAGAGATCGTAGCAAAGCTCTCACATGTAGAATACAGGAAAGGTGGCACAAGGAGTATATGCTATAATGCAGGTGTAGATATCAACGTTTTGAAGTTTTAATACCACTTCATCATCAGGATACAAAAAGTGAATAATGACATACCTTTAAAAAACCACACCAATACCATGTGAACTTGCTGCGAGGCGCGAATCCGGCATGAGGATGCCCACAGATTACCTCATCACCCACTGTCCGCTGCCATAGCTACAAATCAAATCAAAGTGATGCTGCAGCAACCAGGAAGCAGTGAACAAATACAAAATGTATCAAGGCATTGGAAACACTTGGCTCAAATATCAAACATATGGAAACTATGGCATGCTTATAGAAATGTATCAAAGCACATAAATAACACACTTGTTGAAAAAAGCAGACATTAAAACTAGAGATGAGCAGGTTCAGTTCCCAGAGAACAGACCCCCCTTCCCCCCAAACATCAAGTTCCAAGCCGGGAACCAAGTCCGGCTTGGGACAGCTTGTGACACTCGGAAACCAGAACGAGGGAAAATGCCATCATTCTGCTGTCAGACTCTCACGGGTTTTGGATTCTATATATAATATAAACAGCCGCGTGTCACAGAAGTTTTCACTCCAGACTTGGAGAGTGATGGAGACAGACCTCTGTCTCTCTCTGTGGGTGGTGGTGTGGTGGTGTTGGGTGGGGTCAGTGTGTGCTGTCCTGTCACTCTGGTGTCCCTGTGATGTTAGGGGTGCTGTCCTGTATGACACTGGTGTTTCATGTGCTGTTAGGGTTGCTGCAGCTGTACATGGGTGTTGCTGTCCTGGCTGTCACTGTGTTGTACAGGGGGCATGGACACTGTCCTCCTGTATGCTGTGAAAATACAGGGGTACTGACCCTGTCATGTATGTTGTAAAAATTCAGGGGTGCAGTGACAATATATTTACACTGGCCCTGTCTTGCATGCTGTAAAAATTCAGCGGTGCAGTGAAAATAAATGTACACTAGTCCTGTCTTGTGTACCATAAAAATTCAGAGGTGCAGTGAAAATAAATGTACACTGACCCTGTACTGTATGTTGTAAATATACAGGGGTGCTGTTTTTAAAATAAATGTACTGTATGCTGGCACTGTCCTGTATGCTGTAAAAATACAGGGGTGCTGTGAATATAAAGGGGTGCTGGCCCTGTTTTGTATGCTGTAAAATTACAGGGGTGTTGTGAAAATACAGGGGTGCTGGCACTGTCCCATATGGCGAAAAAATAAAGGGGTGCTGTGAAAATAAATGCACACTGGCCCTGTCCTTTATGCTTTAAAAATACAGGGGTGCTGTTGTTAAAATAAATGTACACTGGCCCTGTCCTGTATGCTGTAAAAATAAAGGGTGCTGTGAATATAAATGGGTGCTGGCCCTGTCTTGTATGCTTTAAAATTAGATGGGTGTTGTGAAAATACAGGGGTGCTGGCACTGTCATGTATGCTGTAAAATAAAGGAGTGCTGTGAATATAAATGTAAATATAAAGGGGTGCTGTCCTTTGAAATGGAAAACAGAAATTTTGAGGAAAAAATAGTGAAAGGTCAGGAACCACTTCCGGTTCCTAGTACTAGTGCTAAAGCTGCTGCTGCCACCAGGCATGGCATTGATGATGCAATTCCATCAATGTCGTCTGGTAAGGTCAGTGCCCAATGTCATAGAGGGCATGTAAAATCCAATAAGCAAACATTAAGAACAAAAAAAATAGAAATTATCTAATAAGAGACGTAAAATTGACAATATGCCATTCACGACACGAAGTGGCTAAGGCCTTGGCCTATGTTCGTGACTGGTGGTTCAGCTTCTCATGAAGATGGAAGCCCTCCTCCTTCTCGAAAAATGTAAAAAATAAAGCTAGTTGAAGCACAGAAAAACAACAACTGTGCATTCAGAGATATCACAAATCCCCAAAGAGAGTCCAAGTATGTCAGTGGCACCGATGTCTAGGACTGACCTTCACAACACTGCATGGGAAGATTAGGCTCCTACCACCATTTGCACGCCCTCTGCAAGTGCTGGGAGGAGCACCGCCAGTCCAGTTGCTGACATTGAGATTAAGGATATTGGTGTAGGTGGCGCTGAGGAGGAAGTTGACAATGAGGATTCTGATGGTGATGTGGTTTGTTTGAATAAGGCACCAGTGGAGACAGTTGTTGTCCATTGGATGAAAAAGCCCATTGTCATGCCTGGGCAAAATACCAAAAAAGCCACCTATTCAATGTGGAATTATTTCTCCACAAATCTGGACAACAGGTGTCAAGCCATCTGTTTCCTTTGTCAATCCATAATAAGTAGGGTTAAGGATGTTAACTACCTAGGAACATCATCCCTTATTTGTCACCTGCAGCGCATTCATCGTAAGTCATTGTCAAGTTCAGAAACGTTGGCTAATAGCTTAACCAGTCCAATGACAGCTAAATGATGTGGTTTGTTTCAATATTATTTCTCTGTGAGTATGAGGATGAGGATTAAAACACTGAATCTGAGGATGAGCACAACATCTTTCCTCTGTAGAGCCAGTTTGTTCAAGGAGAGATTAAGTGCTTATTTTTTGGTGGGGGCCCAAACAAACCAATAATTTCAGCCACAGTCATGTGGTAGACCCTGTTTCTGAAATTATTGGTTTGATAAAGTGTGCATGTCCTGTTTATACAACATAATGGTGGGGGGGGGGGGGCCCAAGGACAATTCTGTCTTGCATGTCTTTTCTTTGCCACATCATTCCAGGAGTGCTGCCCTATGTGGGGTGCTGCCCCTCTGCCCTATCAGTCCAGGGGTGCAGCCCACTGATGTTTAAGTCCAGGGGTGCTGTTGCCTGTCTGCTGTGATGTGTAATTATCCAGGAGTGCTGCCTATGCAGTATAAGTCCAGGAGTGCTGCCATATAATTCCAGGGGTACTTCTTTACTTGATCCTATGTTTAAATGAAAGCCTAGAGCAGAATATGAAACAAGCTTCAACATCAAAAACAGATTTGTGAAAACATAGCCTCAAAGGTGGAAATAGAAATTGCAATTTTGAATAAAGTGTTTTCCTATGAGACCACATTTGTGTCCAAAGTCAGTCAGAATTCGAAGACACTGAATCATAAACCAGTGCAACTGCCAGAGAGGTAAAAGAGAGATTTTCTGCTGGAGCATTAGAGAGAGGTCCTTCTCAATTATTTCATGTTAGGGACTCACTCAAATGAATGGCTCCAATTAGTCAACCTTAATTTTGATTTGTTATTAATGTTCCACATTTTGGGATTATTTACTTACAAAATGCGCATTTGTTGCACAGGGTTCTTTTCATAAGGGTCAGCGTAGGGATATCGCAAGACCTCACAGTTTTAGAAGAACAGAGTTTCAGTGATCTTGCATTGCATCAGCTTTTTATTGCACTGCAGCACTAGATGGGCCAGCTCCTGTGAGGCACAAAGTTACTGAATAATGCCCAGTGTGGAGTCTCATGGTGGCTTACAGCCTGGAAGATGTCTGGCTTGCCATGCTGAGGTATTCTGAGGGCACAGAGGTTAGCATTGCTTCCTCCCACAGTCCTACTTACAGTATGAAATGAGTTTAGAGTGGTAAGCTCCACTAGGGCAAGGGCTCAATAAAAAAAAAATCACTGCACAGTCGTACTTAGTACTTTACCAAACAAACTCAACTTGCCTCATCCAGGGCTGCTGTGGTGCCTCAGGAGATGCCACTTTATTTAATAATAAAATATGAATAAAATAAACAAGACACACATGTATGCTTACATGCGCGTAACTGGGAGCGGTGAAAAACAAAAATAAGGCATCTGCCACAAAACATGTAAATAAAAATGCAATTTAAAAAATGGGAAAAAAAGAAACCCACGAGATTTTCACAAAATAAGTCTCCAGACTCCGTGAAGGGGAAAATATCCAATCTTGATCCTGTGGTATACACCAGTTTATTTGCATCCCGGCATTAAATCTGAGATTATCTTAATACCTGAAAATGGAGAAGGCAGTACAAATTTGGAGGTTTTGGCCCCTAGGTTTTCAGTTTGTCCAGTAATGTGGTAATTATATATTTGCTTGTTTGAAGTCCTTTCCATTCCACACCAATATAGGAGTGGAGGTGAAAGCCTGTGTTTTGTTCCTGATTGCGTGTGCTTCTCTAATTTTTAAACACCTTCTTGACACTGTCCTCTTCCTCTTGCCTCTTCTCATAATGTCAAAAGTCATCAAATATGGAGGTGGTGTGTTTGTAGCTAGCTATGATTCGGGGAAGTTGGTGAGCTTTTTCCAGGCGGTCCACCTGCCGCTGAAATTATGGGTTTATTAAACTGTTCATGTCCTGTATAAACAACATAAGGGTGGGTGGGAGGGCCCAAGTACAATTCCATCTTGCACCTCTTTTTTTCTTTGCATGATATGCTCTTTGGGGCCTAGTTTTCAAAACTGCCATCTTGTCTGCCACTGAAGTGCCCACTTGTGTCACTTAGCTTAGTCATACAGCTACGTCGGTGCAACCTTCTGGCTTAAAAACAATATTGTGAGGTGTGAGGTATTCAGAATAGACTGGAAATGAGTGGAAATGAATGTTGTCGAGGTTAATAATACTGTAGGATCAAAAATACCCCCAAATTCTGTGATTTTAGTTTTTTTATGTTTTTTTCTCATAATAATCCAGATACAAAACTAAAACCAAAACCTGAAAGGGTGGTTGTGGCAAAACCAATCCAAATCCAAAACATAAACGGAGATCCAGATCCAAAACCAAAACACAAATCCCGAAAAGTGTCCGGTGCACAGCTTTAATTAAAACACATAATTACATTATTATTGCACTGGTTGAAAAGAGCAAGCATGAAACTAGTAGATAAATCTTCCCATAGCTGTCACAACCCAATTCATATCACCAGTCAGAGGTATAAAACGTCAAGGGTATCAACATCACAGCATGTACCTACTCTATAAATGATTTCCAAGGACCATCTTAAAGGAAACAATGTAATCCTAATGCCTCACTGAGGCCATCTTGGGCCAATGTTCCAAATCTGAATATCCAATTAGATTCACACCATAATAGACGCAAAGCTCTATCACCTCCATGGATATTCCAAGGTACATGGTCAATAATAATATAACATAAACAGGCTAAACTGTGTCCAGCCTGGGTGAAAATGCCTCGCCACAGGCTGTTCACTGTGTCCTAAAGAAATAGTATTATTTATAGACAAACAATGTGTAGCAATTCGTTCACATAATGTCTGTTCAGTTTTGCCCACATAACATAATTCACACGGGCAAGTAATCAAATACACAATGTACTTAGTTGTGCATGTGACCCTATTTCGTATGTAGTACTTTCTTCCACTGTGTGGATGGCAAAAAAAGGTGCTAACTGTCAAAGATCTACAGTTTGTACAATTTAAACATTTAATACATCCTGCCTTTCCAGCTAGAAAACCAGTTTGTACACTCTATGTATGCTGAACTCCTGTTATATCAGTTCTCATAACCAAGTCTCTTACATTTTTACCCTGCGTATAATAGGGCAGAATGGATTTATTAGCCAGACCAAGGTCAGAATCAGATGCAACCACAGGCAACCATTTCTTTGCTACTTTCTTGATGTCATCAATGGCTACATTGAAATGATTGACCCATGGCATGCGAGATTCCTGATCAATTCTATCTTTTATAAGGAGTAATAGAGTAAAAACTTCTAGACTGTTTGAGAGCTTTATTTTTAGCCTGTAACAACAGCTCACGATCGTAACCTCTTATGAAAAATTTGCTGATCATCAGGTCAATCTGTTCAATAGCCTTCTCAATGTGTGTACTGATACGGACTGCCCTTATAAATTGAGAGTATGGTAGTCCAAATGTTATTGTCTTTGGATGACAGCTTCTAGCATGCAGCAATGTATTACGATAGGTCAGTTTGTTATATAACTCAGTAGAAATCACCCCATTTACAAGGGACAATTTAACATCCAAAAAGTTTACTGTACAAGGGTCAATATTAAAATAAAATTTTACCGGATGTTCTGTGGAATTATGTTGGTCAATCAGTGACTCACACAAGTCCATACTATTGGACCAAATGACAAACAGGTCATCTAAATATCTCACATACTGTAGAAACTTATGTTGTCAGAAAATAATAGATTATTAAAAACAATGTTTTGTTTGATGTTGAACATATACACATTGACATATGATGGGGCCACATTTGACCCAATTGCACAACCAGATATAGTAGCTGCAAGAAAAACTTACCATCAAATAGAAAAAAATTGCATGTTAACACCATTTCCAATAAATCTAAAAACAAATCATCAGGACCTACATACAGTGGGTTGTTACAAATAAGTTACTTTACTGCTTCTAACACCTGTGTATTTGGAATTACCGTATACAAGATTGAGATATCAGTGTTGCATAAGAAACTACCAGCAGCTACAATGCCCATCTCATCCAATTTGTTCAGAAATGAAGTAGTGTCCAATAAGAACATAGGGTGTTTCACTATGCAAGGTTGGAGAATAGCATCCAAATACATAGCCACAGGTTGAAACAAGCTGTTTCCGACTGCAAGGATGAGGTGATCAGGGGTTTTGACAAGAGATTTATGATTTTTTAGTAATGAATATAACAGTGGTACTACTGGATGATCTTGAATTAATACCACCATAAATTCAATGATGATCACCCCATCATCAACAGCTTGTGAAAAATGGCAGCAGAGGTGTTTCGCAAAAAGATGCAAGTAGGATCACTATCTAGTTGTCTTTACACCTTACTATCACACATTTGTCTCTCTAATATAGCTCTATAGTCATGCAAACCTTGAATAACAATTGCCCCGCCTTTAAACCAGAAACCCATGTGCACAATAAATGGATTTCCTTTATGCACACTAACTTCCCTGACACTTTCCAAAATAAGATTGAGCTATATAAATTTGAAAGGAGATTAAGACTCAGAGAACACTTTGGTGAAGAAGGTGAAATGAGTAATATGGGTCAACGTGTATACAAACCATCTAAGTTTGACTCAAATTCATCTAATGATGCTTTAAAATGTTTTACTAATCACATGGAGACTACAATTGATTCATTGGGCAGAACTTAGCCAAAGATACCCATGCACCTCACGAAATTAGAAAGAAGGACTTTGAAGTATTCAACAAAGGCGGGGGCATAGTGGGCTAAGATATTTACAAATACAGGGAAGAAATATATAGTTTCCGATTAATCTGTCTATAGGAAATTGTCACAGGATCCCACTCTATTTTATAAAAAAAGATGTAGATGCATTGTTGGATTGGGCTGAGAAAAATGAAACAATATCCACAAAGATCAAGGATGCACTGGTCTAGGTGTGGCTTAAGATACCAGTATTGTATACAATCCCTAAATTACACAAGGATGCCAAATGCTCACCAGGCAGACCAATTATTTACACCAGGGGTTCTTTATTTTACTCTAGCTCACAGTATCTTGATTGATTTCTTCAGTTTATCATACAATAACAATTCACATATCTCAAGGACACCACTGCATTTATATTGAAATTACAAGCTATAAAATCCTTACTGAATGAATTTCTAATTTGTTCTATAGACATGGTGAGTCTGTACACCAGTAAACCTCATTCACGGGGTCTGGAAACTATAAGTAGTGCACTGATCAATAATCAAGCCTACACGGGACATGACATTAATTGTTTCATGCAATTACTTATTATGGCACTAATTCACAATGATTTGTTGTGGGGTGAGTTTTGGGGTGTAGGACCCCTGAGTTGCTTTGGCTGGGCTACTCCAGGGCATCACAATATACTCACTTTAGCACTATCACTTTTATTGTTTGTTTTTCATATATTTTCATACATTTATTTTTCACCCCTGTAAAACTAACCCATGCAGTATCTATCCAACTTTCTCACACACTTCACTTTCCTCACTAGTGTGATGCCTTGGGGTGGTTCTGGCTGGACTGTTTTTGGAGGTGTCCAATGGCCTAGACTTGAACGCTTAGATTGTTAGGAATTTACCTGACTTTGAGGTTACTGTGAAGTGGTGGGTAAGCTCGTAATTTTGACCATTATTATGCGAAAAGCCTCATTGCAAAATGATTTGCAAAATGTATTATTATTTGAATTAGTAAAGTTTGAATAGTGCACCTGCACTCATTCTCTTTGTGTGTGTCACTACAGGTCTCTGCAAGGTAGCACCTCTCATTACTAGCAGTTAGGATGTGCAGTCTAGGGCCCCTTCCCTATATATTACTACACCCAAATGCTCCCTTTCAGTCAAACACTTTGCGATGAAACCCTCACTGCAAGATGGTACCTTAGCATGTGCACACTGCGATTGTGGCACATTCGCAGTCTGCCAAAAATTGCTCAGTTACATGAACATCAGCATTGCGCACAAAAATGAATTAAGCCCTGAGTACCAATGAGTCTCCTTTTATACTTATCCTGATTATGCTCTGATTATCTACCAGTTATTTAAGTATATTTTGAGACACTAGATAATGAGCAGTATTAGGTGCACAGAGTTTTATTAATTATGCAATATAAACAAAATTGTATTTTTTATTAATATAAATATTCATTCATATTTTATGTGTTTTACTGTAATTATAGCAGTACATATAGGATTTGAGCACCACATACTGTATTTTCTTATTTTTATGTACTACAATATAAAATTGCAAAAATATATACTTTAATTTTAAATAAGTATATACAGTACATGCCCAAAAGTATATGGACCCCCTTTAATTAATGTTTGTCCTTTTCAGCTACACCCAGGGGCATAAAATCAAGCATATCTCCACCTTAAATTATTAGCAATAGAATGGGTTCTACTGAAAAGGTCAGTGACTTTCAATCTGCCACAGTCATATGACACAGTCTATATATTCTATATATGAATATACAGCAACAAATTATATTCCATAAAATTGCAGGAAAATATTACCAGCAGATACATCAGAGGGCAACTGTTAAATGGAATTTGCCAATCCCACAAATGCAGGAAAGTTGATTAATAAAATTCAACAAAACTCATCTCTATATGAAAACCACCAAGGTAAACAGACATTTTGAATCTGGCTTTTATCAAGACCAACATATACATTTCACTTAAGGGCAGATGTATGACCAGATGCTATTGGGTTTTCTGGTAACTACACACGCTATGTGCAGCAGTTATTGTTTCCCTATGTATTATTGAGGGGTTTTGTATTAAATGACACAATGCTCACCTGTCGTATTCAGTGCTTTGCTGAGGTGAGATAGGAAGCAATGCCGTTGACATGTATTACCAATCCATGCCACTAGAGTACATCTTCCACAGCATTTACCAAAATTAATAACAGCTAAAAATACACTTATTGTACCTGGGTATAAATGCAACCTGCTACAGGTGTGCTTCCCCACCACTTGAAATACAGTAATTTATTGATATTAAATAGCAGAGTTCCAGGTAAAGCAGTATAACATTATAGCACCTTTATATGTTGCAGGGTTGCACATAACTGGGCTTGGTGAAAGCATGAAACTGTTCCATGTACAGTACCCTTCTTTTTTTACTGTGGCATGTACTACCCAGCAACAATTATTAATAATTCAGCAAAAATAAAAATAAAAATAAAAAAGAACCGTTGACTGTATAGTATGCATTCCAATGTGAAATGTATACTGGAAGCTCCTCTCAATCTCATCTCTTGAAAAGTAATTTAAGAAGGAATAAAGCTATATCATAATTTATAATACTACCCCTTTACACAGTAGATACATATTCAAAGTCACTGTGGCCAAAGTCTGATTCCCTGTTGTCTACTCCTCACTTATTAAGAGAAAGTTCCTAAATATAAATTGCCTAATGCATTTTGTCTAAATGTGTCTTTACAAAGCCTCATCTAAATTTTAAATTTTAACAGTTACATTTCTCTTACTGCCTTCATCAACAAATATTATTGATGTTAACAATAAATGATGTAATTTTTGTAAACAGATTAAATTACAAATAAACTGAAGTTTGTCACTAGATGTCATTCAGTAAATATGTTTCCAAACTCATTTCAAGATTTTACTTTTCTGAGCCATCCCAACCACCCGCATAGTTTGTGCTTTCTAAAAAAAAAAAGAACTAAACAAACATCAATCAAAGTGGTAAGATATATGATCCCTTCCTAATATTTGATTTCACCTATCTATCAAAACAACATAATCCAAGCTGAACAGCCTTGATTTTTTAAGAGAAAACAATTCATCATGTGTCAAGAGGAAACGTAAAACTTATATTTAGAAAAGTACATACTGTATAACAACCATTAACTTCTTGAAAATTTTAATTCAAAAATCTAAGTTTCATAACATGGCATAACATATTTAAATTGGGAAGCACTTTAATTGGGAAGCATATCTAATGCTCTAATAAAGATGTCAAACATTTATATAGTTTTACGAAAACTGATTTCCATTTTATATCACAAAGTCAAAATATATAGAGATAAAGTATAATTAAGAATAGTTAATAGAATGAGGTTAATTGTGTTTGAATTAGGCAAGATATAAGTAGAATATTTCAATATTCTTTAGAATTTCCATTTCTCTACCCATCTTGCCATGGGGCCTAATTCAGAGTTGATCGCAGCAGCAAATTTGTTAGCAGTTGGTCAAAACCATGTGCACTGCAGGGGGTGGGGGAAATATAACATGTGCAGAGAGAGTTAGATTTTGGTGTGGTGTGTTCAAACTGAAATCTAAATTGCAGTGTAAAAATAAAGCAGCCAGTATTTACCCTGCACAGAAACAAAATAACCCACCCAAATCTAACTCTGCAAATGTTATATCTGCCACACCTGCAGTGCACATGGGGGGTCATTCCGAGTTGTTAGCTCGTTTTTTTTTTGTCGCAAACGAAGCGAATAGTCGCTAATGCGCATGCGCAATGTCCGCAGTGCGACTGCGCCAAGTAAATTTGCTATGCAGTTTGGTATTTTACTCACGGCATTACGAGGTTTTTTCTTCGTTCTGGTGATCGTAATGTGATTGACAGGAAGTGGGTGTTTCTGGGCGGAAACTGGCCGTTTTAAGGGAGTGTGTGAAAAAACGCTACCGTTTCTGGGAAAAGCGCGGGAGTGGCTGGAGAAACGGAGGAGTGTCCGGGCGAACGCTGGGTGTGTTTGTGACGTCAAACCAGGAACGAAGCTGACTGAACTGATCGCAGATGCCGAGTAAGTCTGGAGCTACTCAGAAACTGCTAAGAAGTGTCTATTCGCAATTCTGCTAATCTTTCGTTCGCAATTTTGATAAGCTAAGATTCACTCCCAGTAGGCGGCGGCTTAGCGTGTGCAAAGCTGCTAAAAGCAGCTTGCGAGCGAACAACTCGGAATGACCACCATGGTTTTGCCCAACTGCTAACAAATTTGCTGCTGCGATCATCTCTGAATTATCCCCCTTGTCTCAAAATCTTTCTTCAGAGAGCAAATAAATCTTTTTGTAGTAAATATATACTCAATGTCTTTGATACATTTTTTATTTTTATTTTACTTGTCTACCAGTGTTTACTAAAGTTTTAGTCTTCTAACTAACATTACCAAGATTCAGTTGCTACTTAGCTTTATGTAGTCATTTGTAATTATCTTTTTATTTAGACAATGCTGAATTTTTTTTATTTAATTTTCTATTATGTGAATTCAAATAAGGTCAATTAAATAGGAACAAAACAATTACATGTTGTGATGCACTTACATTATGTCAAGGAATGTAAGTGATGTCATGGGGTGAGGATGCACTGTTAACTGAAGACTGACTCTTGCTTGTCTAAGGAATACACCCTTAATAGATGCACTGTTTACAACAAGGACACCCATGTGATGGATTTTAGGATGCTGTAATCCGGGGATGTTTGGGAACCACTAATACCATGGATGCTATAAAATCATGATCCTTTTTAACATAAGAGATATCAACATATGGTCATATAGTAATTATGTTTCTTATCTCTCTTATATCCTATTAAGTGTTAATATAAATTATTTAGTTCCTATATACCAGATTACAATAGAAAAGTAGATGACATAAATGTGTTGTGAAAAAAACTGGGGGGAGACATAGGGGTTCCCCATATTTTTTAAACCAGTGCCATACTCCACTAGCCAGGGAGGTAATGCCACATCTGGGATACACGGTTATATTGGTCCCGCCAGCCATAGCCTTACCCACCAAACAGTTTCAGCCCTGGCTGGGGATTTCTGGGGGAGTAGGGACCCCCCAGTAAAGGTGTTTGCTTCCTCTAGGGCACATAAGGCCAGGACTGAAGGCCCAGGATAGTCCAAGCTTCCCTTAGAAGTGGATGCCAAGTTGATAGCTTCTAAGTGTAAAAAATAGAAATAATGTACCACAGCTCCTAATGAGTAACTTTGATTCAGTATACAGTACTCTAGAAACAGTTAAGGACTAAAGGGTGACTGACAATATGTGGCACCCCACAGCTGTGGAACTACATGTCCCAGCATGTCCATGACTGAAAGTCACTGGAGACATACAGCCCACAGTATACAGGCTTTGCTACACAAGCTGTGGGGATGACGGGTTAACCAAGCTAGGGGATAATACATTGTTGCTAGTTACAAGCTAGGGATAATACATTGTTGCCAGTTACAAGCTGATTAATTGTTACAAGAGTGGGAATCCCTGGGATTGGAATGTTGCCATGGATCCAGAAAATAGAAAATATACCCTGCACAGGATAGGAAGCTGTGAAGTGCAGAGTGGCAGTACAGAGAAAGTGTCACCGTGAGGTATGGAGAGAGTCAGTGAGGTGTGCCAGAGTGAAGAGAGCCAGCGTGGCTGCCGTGGAAGGTAGAGAGTGCTGTCCAGCTTAGAAAGGACAGTTGCAGAGTCAGGGGCCACAGTTCCCAGCAGCCCAGCATGTGTGGAGACCCCGGCTAGGAGTGAGCAGCAGGTATGCATGGGGACAGCCAGTAGGAGCCGTAACAGTAGCAGCCTGGCCCGTGTGGAGGCAGCCCAGCATCGGCAGAGACCTCGGAGTGTCTGATTGACCAGAGCTTATGGGTGAAGAAGCCGCAGGAGGTACAGCAGGGTCAGAGAGTTGGGTCCAGCAGCAGCAACCAGGAGAATGGTGGGGTAAGCAAACAGTGCCCTTTGATAGGAGCTCACAGTGCCCTGTACCCCAGTCAGACCTAAGTCTGTTTACAGCCACCCCGTCTCTGACAGATAACAGCCAGCAAGGTCCTGTTACACTAACAGGCATAAGAGTGCCCCAATTAAGTAGAGACTATTCCCTGTATGGTCTACCATCCCACGCCAGCTCTAATCACCCACCACAACTACTCCACATACATTTAGAGAGACTAAGGGTGTGGAAGTATTAAATTCACCAGGACTTATTATACACAATTCCTTTTAAGAGGGACCTTTACTACCTAAACTGTGACCAATGCTAATTGCCCAACACTGATAGTGTTAAAGGGAGCAACACCTTCTGCTGTTCAGAAGTACATGCACTACCTTGTTCATTTAAGGGACCAAGTACAGGTCCAAGGGTTTTATGTATATGCATATACATCTCTGCTTACATTGGGATCCTAAACCCTGAGCTCAGGTACCCTGAAACTATCTTCCAGGAACATTGCTACCGTGAACATGTTAGAATTATATTATACAGTACTTATTGCATACATTTTGATTTTTGCCAATATGTTAGAAAATGTTATCTTTATTGCATAGAGTAATTGAAGGTGCTTTATATCGTGAATAGTTGAGAATATTTAAAGGTATCTGATGCAATCACAGGTATTAGTAGGAAGTGATTTGTGATGTATATTTAAAGACAATTTATATAGTCAGACCATTGTTGAAGTGATTATTGTTGATCTTGACTAATTTGCATAGCAGGTGTCTGTATTGCCTGATATTGTGGTGGTCACATCTTGTGGGCAGTGTTTCCATTGCTTAGCCTTAACCTCATTAGTTTAATTAAACAACCTCACTGTAGTTTTGCACGACATCCCAGGGACTGGTCCAGTACTGTCATCTCTCCGCCATCGCCCGCGGAAAACAGCAGAAGCAACTCGGCTGAAGAACTTAATGAGGGTAATGAAATTTGCATACACTGTGAATTATTCCTACCAGGGTATAACAAATACACCTTTAGAAAAGAGTTCAGTGTATATTACTATAAATATAGATTATTTTAATTAGAAAAATAACAAGCATACAGTACATAAAACTACACATATTGCATAAAAAGCAAACAAGTTTCCATAGTGTGATAATTAATAAATAAACACATGTATAGGAAGGGATTTTAAATAAGTCTCAAGTTATGTGAAGTCCTGCTAATTCAATGTGTTTAGTAATAAAACATCTTTGGAACGTGCCTTTAATGACAGACCACTGTTTATTCACTACAAACACTCTTCACTTGGTGCCTAAAATAATTAGTAATTCCAATAACAAATAATTGTAGTGCACTGCAATTAAATTGTGTTGTAGGTTGCCATAAGACCCGTGAAATTTAATTGTCAAATAACTTCATCACAGGAGCCAATAGCAATGTGCTCGCTCAACCTCCACCCATATAACAATCACTGTAGGTCAGCTGTATGGCCACACACAGCCTACCGCTGGCACTTGTAGTGACATTTATTGTGACAAAACAGGAGGTCCCTTATTGCACATATATGCTGTAGCTTCTTTAGCACAAGGGTGAGTGACTTCTTTTTATTCCTGGTTCACATGTCAGATGTTAATGTAAGTTAGTATTATATGGTGTCCATTATATTTGTGATGTTGTTTATTTGGTTACACTGTGTTCAATGTGAGCATAATTGTTAATTAGGAATAGTTCTATGCCAGAGGATTTCATAGACAAATAGCAGCTGACATCCCTTGCATGTCACAAAGGCTTGTAAGGGTTAATTCTGGTAGTTACTGGAAACTGAAAATTGGAGAAAGGCTACTTTAATCAGCACCTATTGTTCTCTCCTAGATGTGTAGACAAGTGGCAGGGGAACAGCAGGTTTTAACCTGCACTGAACTTGGCCTTTCACGCTCGTACCTCCAACCCCGATTTCTGCAGCTCTAAAAAGTGGAGGGCACTGTTGGCGGGATGCAGTGCCGCCCGTGTTTGGCGGCTGTGCGGGATGCTGGCCGAACTCGGCTGTTTTTTTAAAGGAACAATCACTTACAGTACATGGTTTTGCCTTGTAAGTGATTGCCCCTTTAAAAAAACATTCCAGTTCGGCATCATCCTGCATGGCTACTGAACTCGGGCGGCACTGCATCCCGCCCCATGTCTTGGACAGCCCTTAATGACAGGCAGGTACCCTTGTGGCTATGTGAGACTTTCAAAGGGAGCAGTAAGCTTGTCTGGGGTGTGTATATCTGCAGAAAAGGTCTACAGAGAGGTATTTGGACTTCTGGCATGTGGGTGCATTGACGAGGTATTATGGTGCCTTCAGTGGGGAGTGTTCGTGGTGTAGGATGCTGTGTGAGCTGGTATCTAGGAGGCACAGAACTACTACCGGCATTTAACAGTTAGAGAATGCAGGCATCCATAATCATATATTACTGCAGGTACCTAGTAAGTGAAATACCATCCTGGCTGGTAACTGCTAAAGTTATAGTGTACTGTGTGTGTACCGTATATTTACAATAAAGCACATTTGCAATTTTACTAAACTGTTTGCCTTAGTGATCAGAACACTCATTTCATCACAATGCTCACATTTGCTTGGGGAGAATAGATATACTTCCAATCTTTGTAATCTGATCACCCATGGCATGAATAAGGTAGTGCTCCATTAGTGAGGGACAGTCTGTCTCCACAGGATCACTAGCAGGAAATTTCCAGGGTATTGAAGTGGTGGAATCACATATAATTGTGACCCTGATGGGTTTTTCCCGCTGCACAAAACAGTGTTGTTGTTTTTTCAAAGCAATTGACAAGTGTTGTCTGAGTTACCTGGGCTCCATATATAAATATCTATTAGCCAGTAGCAAGGTCTCATTAATTTTCCACACCAGGGCCTAGGTTACAAAATAAATAAAAGGATCTACTAGATCATTGGTAGATTGTTATTTTCTTAATATTAAGTTAGAAAAACATATAAATATACTTAAATATCAAAATTTACAGTATATAGACCTTCATATAAAAATGAATGTGTTGTGATATGAAACGGAAATGCTGGACTTGAATTTTGTATTTATATGACTGACAGAGTAATGCTTTTTTATGGTTTCAAAATATTATGTAATGTCTCTGTAAGAATGAGAGTTACAAGTGTGGAATTCCACTGTGAAAAGTAGAAATGAACAATGTTGTAAAATTTATTTTATCCAGAAAAAGAACTCTTTAACAATGCATAAACTGACAAGAATAAATGTACTGAGTCAGTTGTTGCCCTTCATGAGTAAAATCAAAATGTGGCATACCTGTCAGCACATCCTCTGTATCTTGGATGGACCTGAACACTGGGAAATCTACTGTAAAACCAGTGTCCGGAACTCAGCAGTGGTTTTGCTTACTGGATATTTATCAGAGATGTCAGGTACATGATTTGCAATGTTTGCAGGATGACGAGATTGTAGCATGAACTAGTGCAGGCTTACCCCAACCTCAGTCCTCAAGGCACAATAGCAGTCCACATTTTAGTGATATCCGTGTTTGACCACAGGTGACTTAATGAGTACCACAGTTACCCACAGAACCCTGGATATCGCTATAGCTTGCACTGTTAGTGTGCCTTAGCCACTGAGGCTGGGAATACTCGATATATTGTATCACCTCTGAGATATTCATGCAAACTTACAAGATTTGTCATATATGTTATGGTCTTCTTTAAGAGCTAGTGACCGTACCAGTGATGCCGCTGTAGTATTTGCAAATGACAATATGTGGATGATGCATCCAATTTCTGTAAATAAATTATGAACAGAGTACTTAACTTTTATTTATATTTATATTGAGCATAATTTACCTCGAATACACCCAACAGCCATAACATTAATACTGCTGAAAAATTAAGTGAATAACATTGATTATCTTGTTACAATGGCACCTGTCAAGGAGTGGGGTATATGAGGCAGCATGTAAACAATTCATTCTTGAAGTTGATGATGTGTTGGAAGCAGGAAAAATAGTCAAATGTAAGGATATGAGTGACTTTGACAATGGACAAATTGGGATGACTAGACAACTGGGTCAGAGAAACTACTTGACTTCCAAAGTCCCCAAATACCAATCCGATCAAGAATCTGTGGTACAGTATGTGCTGGAAAAATAAGTCCAAACCATGGAGGCTCCACTTTGCAACTTACAGGTCTTAATGGATTTGCTGCTAAAATCTTGGTAAGATATTAATTAAAGATGAGCGGGTTCGGTTCGTCGAGATCCGACCCTTCGCCCCCCGAACTTCACGTGGTTTACACGGGCACGGGTCCGAGGCAGCCTCGGTTCTTCCCGCCTTACTCGCAAAATCTGAACAGGGAAAACATCATCATCCCGCTGTCGGAATCTCGCGAGATTCGGATTCCATATAAAGAGCCGCGTGTTGCCACCATTTTCACTCGTGCATTGTAGATTGAGCAGAGAGGACGTGGCTATGTTCTCTGCCTGAATAGCCCAATATCAGCTAAATATCAGCTCAATATCTGTGCTCAGTATCAGTGCTGCATTGTGGTGACCAGTATATAGTAGTACAGTACAGTAGTCCATTGCTGTATTTTGCTGCTCCGTGTCAGTTCTATTATCCTGAACAGTGCTCAATATCTTTGTTCATTATTATCATTGCTGCATTGTTGCGAGCACTGACCAGTATATAGTAGTACAGTACAGTAGTCCAGTGCTGTTCTCGCTGCCCGGTGTCAGTTCTATTATCCTGAACAGTGCTCAATATCTGTGCTCATTATTATCATTGCTGCATTGTGGTGACCAGTATATGGTAGTACAGTACAGTAGTCCATTGCTGTACTTTGCTGCTCCGTGTCAGTTCTAATATCCTGAACAGTGCTCAATATCTGTGCTCATTATTATCATTGCTGCATTGTGGTGACCACTGACCAGTATATAGTAGTACAGTACAGTAGTCCAGTGCTGTTCTCGCTGCCCAGTGTCCGTTCTATTATCCTGAACAGTGCTCAATATCTGTGCTCATTATTATCATTGCTGCATTGTGGTGACTAAAAGTCCAGTGTCTTGTGCTGCATTTGCTGCTGTAGGGTGCTGTGGTAGTGTCCTGTCACTGTGCATAGGTCATCATCATTCCAGTCACAGTGGTATCTGGTATCTATCTAGTGGTATCTAATTCCAGACATTACTGCAGTATAATTCCAGATTTATTACTAGCATATAATTCCACACATTAAAAAATGGAGAACAAAAATATGGAGGGTAAAATAGGGAAAGATCAAGATCCACTTCCACCTAGTGCTTAAGCTGCTGCCACTAGTCATGGCAGGGACAAAGAAATGCCATCAACGTCATCTGCCAAGGCCGATGCCCAATGTCATAGAAGAGAGCATGTAAAATACGAAAAACAAAAGTTCAGTAAAATGACCCAAAAATCGAAATTAAAAGTGTCTGAAGAGAAGCGTAAACTTGCCAATATGCAATTTACGACACAGAGTGGCAAGGAACGGCTGAGGCCCTGGCCTATGTTCATGGCTAGTGGTTCTGCTTCACATGAGGATGGAAGCACTCATCCTCCCACTAGAAAAATGAAAAGAGTTAAGCTGGCAAAAGCCCAGCAAAGAACTGTGTGGTCTTCTAAATCACAAATCCGCAAGGAGAGTCCAATTATGTCGGTTGCGATGCCTGACCTCCCAACACTGGACAAGAAGAGGTGGCTCCTTCCATTATTTGCACGCCCCTGCAAGTGCTGGAAGGCGCACCCACAGTCCAGTTCCTGAAAGTCAAATTGAAGATGTCACTGTTGAAGTACACTAGGATGAGGATATGGGTGTTGCTGGCGCTGAGGAGGAAATTGACAAGGAGGATTCTGATGGAGAGTTGGTTTGTTTAAGTCAGGCACCCGGGGAGACACCTGTAGTCCGTGGGATGAATAAGGCCATTGACATGCCTGGTCAAAATACAAAAAAATTCACCTCTTCGGTGTGGAATTATTTCAACAGATATGAAGACAACTGGTGTTAAGCCGTGTGTTGCCTTTGTCAAGCTGTAATAAGCAGGGGTAAGGACATTAACCACCTAGGAACATCCTCCCTTATATGTCACCTGGAGCGCATTCATCAAAAGTCATTGAAAAGTTCAAAAACTTTGGGTGACAGCGGAAGCAGTCTACTGACAACTAAATCCCTTCTTCCTCTTGTACCCAAGCTCCTGCAAACCACACCACCAACTCCCTCAATGTCAATTTCCTTCTTAGACAGGAACACCAATAGTCCTGCAGGCCATTTCACTGGCAAGTTTGACGAGTCCTCTCCTAACTGGGATTCCTCCGATGGATCCTTGAGTGTAACACCTACTGCTGCTGGCGCTGCTGTTGTTGCTTCTGGGAGTCGATCGTCATCGCAGAGGGGAAGTCGGAAGATCACTTGTACTACTTCCAGTAAGCAATTGACTGTCCAACAGTCCTTTGCAAGGAAGATGAAATATCACAGCAGTCATCCTGTTGCAAAGCGGATTATTCAGGTCTTGGCAGCTGCGTTGGTGTTAGACGTGCATCCGGTATCCGACGTTAGTTCACAGGGACTTAGAGAATTGCTTGAGGTAGTGTGTCCCTGCTACCAAATACCATCTAGGTTCCACTTCTCTAGGCAGGCGATACCAAAAATGTACACAGTCATCAGAAAAAGACTCACCAGTGTCCTAAAAAATGCAGTTGTACCCAATGTCCACTTAACCACGGATACGTGGACAAGTGGAGCAGGGCAGACTAAGGATTATATGACTGTGACAGCCCGCTGGGTAGATTTATTGCCTCCCGCAGCAACAACAGCAGTGGCGGCACCAGTAGCAGCATCTCGCAAATGCTAAATCGTTCCTAGGCAGGCTACGCTTTGTATCACCGCTTTCCAGAAGAGGCACACAGCTGACAACCTCTTACAGAAACTGAGGAACATCATCGCAGATCGGCTTACCCCAATTGGACTCTCCTGGGGATTTGTGACATCAGACAATGCCACCAATATTGTGCGTGCATTACATGTGGGCAAATTCCAGCACGTCCCATGTTTTGCACATACAATTAATTTGGTGGTGCAGAATTTTTTTTAAAGACGACAGGGGCGTGCAAGAGATGCTGTCGGTGGCCTGAAGAATTGCGGGCCACTTTCGGCATTCAGCCACCGCGTGCCGAAGACTGGAGCACCACCAAACACTCCTGAACATGCCCTGCCATCAGCTGAAGCAAGAGGTGGTAACGAGGTGGAATTCAACCCTCATAATGCTTCAGAGGATAGAGGAGCAGCAAAAGGCCATTCAAGCCTATACATCTGCTACGATATAGGCAAAGGAGGGGGAATGCACCTGACTCAAGTGCAGTGTAGAATGATTTCAACGTAGTGCAAGGTTCTGCAACCCTTTGAACTTGCCATACGTGTAGTCAGTTCAGACACTGCCGGCCTGAGTCAGGTCATTCCCCTCATCAGGCTTTTGCAGAAGCAGCTGGAGAGATTGAAGGAGGAGCTAAAACAGAGCAATTCTGCTAGGCATGTGGGACTTGTGGATGGAGCCCTTCATTCTCTTAACCAGGATTCACGGGTGGTCAATCTGTTGAAATCAGAGCACTACATTTTAGCCACCATGCTCGATCCTAGGTTTAAAGACTACATTGTATCTCTCTTTCTGGCAGACACAAGTCTGCAGATGTTCAAAGACCTGCTGGTGATACAATTTTCAAGTCAAGCGGAACGTGACCTACCAACAGCTCCTCCTTCATTTTCTACTGCCACTGGAGCTGTCAGGAAAAGGATAAAATTTCCAAAACCACCCGCTGGTGGTGATGCAGGGCAGTGAGGAGCGATAGCTGACATCTGGTCTGGACTGAAGGACCTGCCAACGATTTCTGACATGTCGTCTACTGTCACTGCATATGATTCTGTCACCATTGAAAGAATGGTGGAGGATTATATGAGTGACCACCTCCAAGTAGGCATGTCAGACAGTCCGCACGTATACTGGCAGGAAAAATAGGCAATTTGGAGTCCCTTACACAAACTGGCTCTATTTTAACTAAGTTGCCCCCCCACCTCCAGTGTGTACTCCGAAAGAGTGTTAAGTGCAGCCGGTAACCTTGTCAGCGATCAGCGTAGGAGGTTACTTCCAGAAAATGTGGAGAAGATGATGTTTATCAAAATGATTATAATCAACTCCTCCATGGAGACATTTACCAGCAATTACCTCCAGAAAGTACACAGGGACCTGTGATGGTGGATTCCAGTGGGGACGAATTATTACTCTGTGAGGAGGGGGATGTACACAGTGAAAGGGGTGAGGAATCGGACGATGAGGAGGAGGTGGACATCTTGCCTCTGTAGTGCCAGTTTGTGCAAGGAGAGATTGATTGCTTCTTTTTTGGTGGGGGCCCAAACTAACCAGTCATTTCAGCCACAGTCGTGTGGCAGACCCTGTCGCTGAAATGATGGGTTTGTTAAAGTGTGCATGTCCTGTTTATACAACATAAGGGTGGGTGGTAGGGTCCAAGGACAATTCCATCTTGCACCTCTTTTTTTTATTTATCTTTGCATCATGTGCTTTTTGGGGACTATTTTTTTAAGTTCCATCCTGTCTGACACTGCAGTGCCACTCCTAGATGGGCCAGGTGTTTGTGCCGCCTACTTTGGTCGCTTAGCTTAGTCATCCAGCGACCTCGGTGCAAATTTTAGGACTAAAAATAATATTGTGAGGTGTTCAGAATAGACTGGAAATGAGTGGAAATTATGGTTATTGAGGTTAATAATACTATAGGATCAAAATTACCCCAAAATTCTGTGATTTAAAATGTTTTTGAGGGATTTTTGAAAAAACACACCCGAATCCAAAACACACCCGAATCTGACAAAAATTCTTAATGGAGGTTTTGCCAAAATGTGTCCAAATCCAAAACACGACCGCGGAACCGAATCCAAAACCAAAACACAAAACCCGAAAAATGCCCAGTGCACATCCCTAATATTAATATTACTGCACTTATGAATACAAAAACCTGATTGGCTGATATAATATCAGCACACTCATATGTAAAGAAAATTGAATTTATTCATTAATACTGTAAATAACATTTAGCATATAGTAGGCAAACAATTGTATCCAAATATGAATATATATATATATATACAACCAACTGCAGGTGCGGCACTCCGTGCGACAAAATCAACGGGACACTTACTTCAAGGTGGTGACAACGTTTCAATGCGGTTTATTCGTGCATTTTCATCAGGTCAGATAACAAACAAGTAACAAGTGCTTACCGAAATAGTGTGTATGCCGGACGCCATATCCGCACTTCCGGATCCCAGACACGCGTCTGGTCCGTCGGCGCTCACCAGTGACGTCACTACCCGCTGCCGGTAGTCATGGAGACAACAACAGAAACAAAACAAAAAAACTTGTACATATGTGCATAGTGCCTGTCATCAAAACACCATAGTTCAACTGGAGACTATGCACGGACATAATCAGTGCAGGTCTGGAGCTATAATACACAATCTAATCTAATATGGCACTAGCATACATGACACATCTCTACACTGCATGAATAACATACATGCTATCTATAAAAATACAATGCAAAATATCTTAGAGATGTATTAACGAAATGCTTACTAATCACAGGGGCTGATGGTATAATCTTATGTAAATGTAGTCGAGGACTACCCCAAAATTACAGTTCCTATTGTGAGTAGTAATGGGTTAGTAAGCGTATAATATCATATCATATCTAACGCAAGGATATACCCGGAGGCAATAATATGTCACAGAAAGAGCGCTACATTAATGAAGGAGTGGTTATAAAAATGCATTTAAACCCAGATGCTCATTCAACCCTCTGGGATGTAATGTCCCCAGTCGGTGTATCCATCTTGTTTCTAGCTGAAGCAATTGCATACCCCTATCACCACCCCGGGTTAGGGGGGGAACATGATCTACCATGCGGTAACGCAACGATACCAAAGGGTGTCGAGCTAAGGCAAAGTGCCTGGCAACTGGTTGGTCGCTCGTACCTTTAGCAATAGCTGCCTTAATGGTCGAGCGATGAGCTGCCATCCTTTCTTTAAACATTCTAATGGTTTTGCCTATATAGGACATGCCGCATGGGCACAGAAGCTGGTAGATTACAAATTTGGATGAACAGGTCAAGGTGTAGTTAATGGTCAACATTCTACCTGTGAGTGGGTGAGGGAAGTTATTGCCACTCAACATGTATTGGCATGTAACACAAGTGCATCTGATACAGCCTTTAGAGTTAGCCTGCATCAACACCCTGGGGTTGGGCGCAATATCAGCTTTAACAAGCATATCCCTGATGTTCCGTCTTCTAGTGTAGCATGGCATAAGTCTGGTCTGGCCTAAATTCAATTCTTTGTCAGACTGGACAATATTCCACAGTTTCTTAGAAATTTGGTTAATGCCACTACTAGCAGGGCTAAATTGCCCAACCCAGGGCAAGATGTTAGTGGATACAGTGTTTGCTGGTTTAGTTAATAGTAAACTGGACCTATCTATGGCCAAGGCCTTAGCTTTGGCCTGTTGAAGTAACAATCTTGGGTAGCCCCTAGCTAAAAATTTGCTGATCATCTTATTCATTTGGATCTCAGCTAGTGCAGGGTCAGATGTAATGCGTCGGACTCTGAGTAGCTGGGAAAAAGGTAAACCTTGCTTAAGAGGTGTGGGATGAAAGCTAGAATAGTGCAGTAGGTTATTCCTATCCGTCGGTTTCGTAAAAACCGAAGTGTGGATTTCACCATCTCTTATAGAGATCTCCACATCCAAGTAGTTGACAGACTCAGTGCTAAGATTGTACGTCAATTTGACTGGGTGGTTCCGACTATTGTGTGTCTCTAGTACCTGTACTAGTTTAGACTGTGAGCCCTTCCACAAAATTAATAAGTCGTCAATGTAGCGACAGTACATGACGATATCTGATGTAATACCAGGGTCCTCAAAGAATATCTCCTGTTCTACTTTGAACATATATATGTTCGAGTACGATGGGGCCACTGGGGACCCCATCGCACACCCTGTCTGTTGTAAATAGATCTTCCGATCAAACATAAAGAAATTCCTGATAAGGGTTAACTGAAGAAGGTCCAGACATAGTTGTAGGTCTGGTCCTTTGAATTCGGGGTGGCCCTGTAGAAATTCACGGGCTGACTCAATACCCACCTCATGGGGGATTATGGTGTATAAGCTCTGTACGTCAATGCTACACAGGACAATTTCATTGTCAAATTTATTCAGCATTTGTAGTTTACGAAGCAAACTACTAGTGTCAAGAAGGTATCTAGGATGTGACTGAATACAGGGTTGGAAAATGGCGTCCAAGAATAGGGCTACAGGCTGAAACAGAGATTTGTTGGCAGATATAATCGGCCTGCCCGGAGGCTTAACCAGACTTTTATGAATTTTGGGGGTGGTGTACAACAGTGGTATAACTGGGTATTTAGGTAATAATGCATTGCTAAGCTCTACTGAAATGATACCCATATCAACAGCACCCTTAAGCATATTGGCTAATTCATTAGAAAATGCAATAGTAGGATCTTCAGATAGCAATTTATAAACAGATACATCATCAAGTTGCCTTAAGATTTCTGCTCTGTAATCATTTATGTCCTGCAACACTATAGCTCCACCCTTGTCAGCAGGCCTGCAGATGAGATTAGGGCAAGTGGATAAGCGCTCCAGGGCCAATCTCTCATTTTTAGTCAAATTGTTCCTAGGTTGAGCTAATGAGGTAATATGTTGATCAGTCTCAAATTCTAAAAGTCGCATGAAAGTCTGGGGTTCAAACGTAGATTTAGGCAATATTTTACGTAATTTCTCTGGTATATCCATCTTTGGTATTGTCACGATTGAACTCTTAGCAAAATGCTCCTTCAGCTTCAGCTGACGGTGTAGCCGAAATTTGTCCACCTTCCATTGTAATGGATCTTGATTGCAGATTGGTACAAAAGATAACCCTTTAGCCAATACTGTTTTCTCGGTATCATTAAGTTCGTAGCTGGACAAATTAATAACTACATTTTCTGCTGTCGCGGATTCTTGGGCGGACGCCCTACTCTTCCCCTTCCTCTGCCATTGGTGCCCTCGTCTGGTGTATCGACGTTGTCTTTTGCGCCAGGGATCTTGGCCCTGGTTGCTACCCCTAAAGGGTGGTCACCACGGGTTGATAGTGTCGCAGATTCGGAGTCACTGGTAGTGGAGGTGTGTTCATTTGAAGACTCAAGGTTCCGGGTGCGATGGACTTTGCGTCGGAAGAATGGTCGCTTAGATTCACGTCTGGGAGCCCCATCAGTCCACCTATAGACGTTGTGTTGCTCATAGTCTGCATCCACTTTAGAGCGCTTGTTTGCTTTAAATTTAATAAGGTCCCGTTTATGTAGCTGCAGTTGGTCATTTAGTTTAGCGAGCCAGTCAACAGTTGTGTCGGCTTGTAAATTGGCTTTATGCTGTTGTTCAAATTCAGCTGCCTTGGATTTGTAAATGTTCATCTCTTTCGTGGACTGCTCAATTATGAGCAACATGAGATCCATAGAGCAGCGATTTAAAATGCCGACCCACTTGCGGCAGAAATTGGGGTCATTGCGTCCGATGGTAGGGGAGTTGCGTACTCTCAAACCACGAGGGATCTTCTTTGCTCTGTAGTAGTCGGATAGAGATAGACAGTGGTAGAGATAGTCTATTTCTTTCCGCTTGATTTTTAATAATGTGTGGTATATATCTTCAGGTAAGAGCGCCTCCTTTTGATCACTGAGTAGTGCTGAGTATAGAATTGCATCTGCTTCAGCATCCGTGTATCCATGTATATATCCAATAGGGTATTGTGTCGGTGGAATACCAGACACATGTAGATCGGACAGATCTTCAGCCATGTTAATTCTGTCAGCGATGACACACTCACCATGCACAAATAAGTGACTAGAGTGACCTTACTGATCTACTCAGATAGCCGTCACGTCGAAAACCAGCAGCGGGCAGTAAAGTGCAAGTGAGAGAAGTTAATATTCAAGGTGCTGAGAAGACAATGGTATCAATGGTATATACCAAAAAAGTGCTGGTGCCAAAGTCAATGTGCATTAAATAAAGTGCAATAGTGCATGCAGCAGACACTGAGGATAATACATAGCAGCATTCATAAATGAGGAGCCTTGACAAATGGTCACTACCCTGTAGTGAGCATGGATATCCAAACAACAAGCGAGTCCGGCTCTCCCAATAAAGCAAACAAAAGCGCTGGGTGCCTCCACAAAGATTCAAATACAACCAACTGCAGGTGCGGCACTCCGTGCGACGAAATCAACGGGACACTTACTTCAAGGTGGTGACAACGTTTCAATGCGGTTTATTCGTGCATTTTCATCAGGTCAGATAACAAACAAGTAACAAGTGCTTACCTAAATAGTGTGTATGCCGGACGCCATATCCGCACTTCCGGATCCCAGACACGCGTCTGGTCCGTCGGCGCTCACCAGTGACGTCACTACCCGCTGCCGGTAGTCATGGAGACAACAACAGAAACAAAACAAAAAAACTTGTACATATGTGCATAGTGCCTGTCATCAAAACACCATAGTTCAACTGGAGACTATGCACGGACATAATCAGTGCAGGTCTGGAGCTATAATACACAATCTAATCTAATATGGCACTAGCATACATGACACATCTCTACACTGCATATACCATTGATACCATTGTCTTCTCAGCACCTTGAATATTAACTTCTCTCACTTGCACTTTACTGCCCGCTGCTGGTTTTCGACGTGACGGCTATCTGAGTAGATCAGTAAGGTCACTCTAGTCACTTATTTGTGCATGGTGAGTGTGTCATCGCTGACAGAATTAACATGGCTGAAGATCTGTCCGATCTACATGTGTCTGGTATTCCACCGACACAATACCCTATTGGATATATACATGGATACACGGATGCTGAAGCAGATGCAATTCTATACTCAGCACTACTCAGTGATCAAAAGGAGGCGCTCTCACCTGAAGATATACACCACACATTATTAAAAATCAAGCGGAAAGAAATAGACTATCTCTACCACTGTCTATCTCTATCCGACTACTACAGAGCAAAGAAGATCCCTCGTGGTTTGAGAGTACGCAACTCCCCTACCATCGGACGCAATGACCCCAATTTCTGCCGCAAGTGGGTCGGCATTTTAAATCGCTGCTCTATGGATCTCATGTTGCTCATAATTGAGCAGTCCACGAAAGAGATGAACATATACAAATCCAAGGCAGCTGAATTTGAACAACAGCATAAAGCCAATTTACAAGCCGACACAACTGTTGACTGGCTCGCTAAACTAAATGACCAACTGCAGCTACATAAACGGGACCTTATTAAATTTAAAGCAAACAAGCGCTCTAAAGTGGATGCAGACTATGAGCAACACAACGTCTATAGGTGGACTGATGGGGCTCCCAGACGTGAATCTAAGCGACCATTCTTCCGACGCAAAGTCCATCGCACCCGGAACCTTGAGTCTTCAAATGAACACACCTCCACTACCAGTGACTCCGAATCTGCGACACTATCAACCCGTGGTGACCACCCTTTAGGGGTAGCAACCAGGGCCAAGATCCCTGGCGCAAAAGACAACGTCGATACACCAGACGAGGGCACCAATGGCAGAGGAAGGGGAAGAGTAGGGCGTCCGCCCAAGAATCCGCGACAGCAGAAAATGTAGTTCTTAATTTGTCCAGCTACGAACTTAATGATACCGAGAAAACAGTATTGGCTAAAGGGTTATCTTTTGTACCAATCTGCAATCAAGATCCATTACAATGGAAGGTGAACAAATTTCGGCTACACCGTCAGCTGAAGCTGAAGGAGCATTTTGCTAAGAGTTCAATCGTGACAATACCAAAGATGGATATACCAGAGAAATTACGTAAAATATTGCCTCAATCTACGTTTGAACCCCAGACCCATAATGCATCGGTCCGCACTTTCATGCGACTTTTAGAATTTGAGACTGATCAACATATTACCTCATTAGCTCAACCTAGGAACAATTTGACTAAAAATGAGAGATTGGCCCTGGAGCGCTTATCCACTTGCCCTAATCTCATCTGCAGGCCTGCTGACAAGGGTGGAGCTATAGTGTTGCAGGACATAAATGATTACAGAGCAGAAATCTTAAGGCAACTTGATGATGTATCTGTTTATAAATTGCTATCTGAAGATCCTACTATTGCATTTTCTAATGAATTAGCCAATATGCTTAAGGGTGCTGTTGATATGGGTATCATTTCAGTAGAGCTTAGCAATGCATTATTACCTAAATACCCAGTTATACCACTGTTGTACACCACCCCCAAAATTCATAAAAGTCTGGTTAAGCCTCCGGGCAGGCCGATTATATCTGCCAACAAATCTCTGTTTCAGCCTGTAGCCCTATTCTTGGACGCCATTTTCCAACCCTGTATTCAGTCACATCCTAGATACCTTCTTGACACTAGTAGTTTGCTTCGTAAACTACAAATGCTGAATAAATTTGACAATGAAATTGTCCTGTGTAGCATTGACGTACAGAGCTTATACACCATAATCCCCCATGAGGTGGGTATTGAGTCAGCCCGTGAATTTCTACAGGGCCACCCCGAATTCAAAGGACCAGACCTACAACTATGTCTGGACCTTCTTCAGTTAACCCTTATCAGGAATTTCTTTATGTTTGATCGGAAGATCTATTTACAACAGACAGGGTGTGCGATGGGGTCCCCAGTGGCCCCATCGTACTCGAACATATATATGTTCAAAGTAGAACAGGAGATATTCTTTGAGGACCCTGGTATTACATCAGATATCGTCATGTACTGTCGCTACATTGACGACTTATTAATTTTGTGGAAGGGCTCACAGTCTAAACTAGTACAGGTACTAGAGACACACAATAGTCGGAACCACCCAGTCAAATTGACGTACAATCTTAGCACTGAGTCTGTCAACTACTTGGATGTGGAGATCTCTATAAGAGATGGTGAAATCCACACTTCGGTTTTTACGAAACCGACGGATAGGAATAACCTACTGCACTATTCTAGCTTTCATCCCACACCTCTTAAGCAAGGTTTACCTTTTTCCCAGCTACTCAGAGTCCGACGCATTACATCTGACCCTGCACTAGCTGAGATCCAAATGAATAAGATGATCAGCAAATTTTTAGCTAGGGGCTACCCAAGATTGTTACTTCAACAGGCCAAAGCTAAGGCCTTGGCCATAGATAGGTCCAGTTTACTATTAACTAAACCAGCAAACACTGTATCCACTAACATCTTGCCCTGGGTTGGGCAATTTAGCCCTGCTAGTAGTGGCATTAACCAAATTTCTAAGAAACTGTGGAATATTGTCCAGTCTGACAAAGAATTGAATTTAGGCCAGACCAGACTTATGCCATGCTACACTAGAAGACGGAACATCAGGGATATGCTTGTTAAAGCTGATATTGCGCCCAACCCCAGGGTGTTGATGCAGGCTAACTCTAAAGGCTGTATCAGATGCACTTGTGTTACATGCCAATACATGTTGAGTGGCAATAACTTCCCTCACCCACTCACAGGTAGAATGTTGACCATTAACTACACCTTGACCTGTTCATCCAAATTTGTAATCTACCAGCTTCTGTGCCCATGCGGCATGTCCTATATAGGCAAAACCATTAGAATGTTTAAAGAAAGGATGGCAGCTCATCGCTCGACCATTAAGGCAGCTATTGCTAAAGGTACGAGCGACCAACCAGTTGCCAGGCACTTTGCCTTAGCTCGACACCCTTTGGTATCGTTGCGTTACCGCATGGTAGATCATGTTCCCCCCCTAACCCGGGGTGGTGATAGGGGTATGCAATTGCTTCAGCTAGAAACAAGATGGATACACCGACTGGGGACATTACATCCCAGAGGGTTGAATGAGCATCTGGGTTTAAATGCATTTTTATAACCACTCCTTCATTAATGTAGCGCTCTTTCTGTGACATATTATTGCCTCCGGGTATATCCTTGCGTTAGATATGATATGATATTATACGCTTACTAACCCATTACTACTCACAATAGGAACTGTAATTTTGGGGTAGTCCTCGACTACATTTACATAAGATTATACCATCAGCCCCTGTGATTAGTAAGCATTTCGTTAATACATCTCTAAGATATTTTGCATTGTATTTTTATAGATAGCATGTATGTTATTCATGCAGTGTAGAGATGTGTCATGTATGCTAGTGCCATATTAGATTAGATTGTGTATTATAGCTCCAGACCTGCACTGATTATGTCCGTGCATAGTCTCCAGTTGAACTATGGTGTTTTGATGACAGGCACTATGCACATATGTACAAGTTTTTTTGTTTTGTTTCTGTTGTTGTCTCCATGACTACCGGCAGCGGGTAGTGACGTCACTGGTGAGCGCCGACGGACCAGACGCGTGTCTGGGATCCGGAAGTGCGGATATGGCGTCCGGCATACACACTATTTAGGTAAGCACTTGTTACTTGTTTGTTATCTGACCTGATGAAAATGCACGAATAAACCGCATTGAAACGTTGTCACCACCTTGAAGTAAGTGTCCCGTTGATTTCGTCGCACGGAGTGCCGCACCTGCAGTTGGTTGTATTTGAATCTTTGTGGAGGCACCCAGCGCTTTTGTTTGCTTTATTGGGAGAGCCGGACTCGCTTGTTGTTTATATATATATATATATATATATATATATATAATAGCTATAAAGATTATATATATATTTGTGGAGTGATAGGTAATATGGATCAAAGTCACTGACTTAGGGGGTCATTCCGAGTTGATCTCTAGCTGCCGTTGGTCGCAGTGCAGCGATCAGGCTAAAAATCTGCATTTCTGCGCATGCGTATGCACTGCAATGCGCAGGCGCATCATAAGGGTACAATGAGCATTGTTGGTTTGCACAGAGTCTAACGAACATTCCAGTCGCACGGCCGAACGCAGGAAGATTGACATGAAGTGAGCGTTTCTGGGTGGCAACTGACCATTTTCAGGGAGTGCTTAGAAAAATGCAGGCATGGTTGGGCGTTCGCTGGGTGGGTGTGTGACGTCAAAAGCCGTCCCTCCATCGTTAGAATCAACACACACAAAGAGTAACTACAGGGCTGGTTTTGTTTTGCACAAAAAGATTTTGCAGGCGCTCTGCTGCACAAGCATTCGCACTTGAGCAAAGCAAACATACACTCCCCAGTGGGCGGCGACAATGCGTTTGCACGGCTGCTAAAAACTGCTAGCGAGTGATCAACTCGGAATGACTCCCTTAGTGCAGTAAATTCAATTCTAAAGCCCAAGAAAGGTGAGATCACACTTCCACTGTATATAATTGATTTATGTACACAAACAAATGTCTGAATAAAACCTGGCATGGAGTATTTTCAATAGATAACTGGCCTATGTTTTTTCACTTCTCATATAAGTATATCCAACAGGATTTAATTTCTGTTTCACAGATGAATAACAATTTAGAATACCAATTTATTTATCAGTGTCCTCTGTATATATACCTTCATGTAAGATCCGCACCACAGGATTTTTAAATGGCTATAATATTTAGCCGTAAAGCACACACTGGAAGCTGCCTCCTGTGGTATAGCTCACACTCTACATGCTGTATAAGGGAGGGAGACCGCTTGCAGCTATAACCGGATTACCACAGTCTGGATTATTTAAAATCAATGTTCAAACAGTGCACACTGAGAGCTGCCTTCCTTAATATTCTGTTATCGTTTATTGGATAACATTTCTTACTGTGGTGTGCAGCCACAGGCATACCTGGGTGTCTGCAGCTGTCTATCTATTTATCTATCTATCCATCTATCTACCTATGGTGCATAAATATATATATATATATATATATATATATATTAGTGATGAGCAGGTTCGGTTCCTCGGAATCCGAACCCCCCCGAACTTCACCCATTTTGCACGGTTCCGAGGCAGACTCGGATCTTCCCGCCTTGCTCGGTTAACCCGAGCGCGCCCGAACGTCATCATCCCACTGTCGGATTCTCGCGAGATTCGTATTCTATATAAGGAGCCGCGCGTCGCCGCCATTTTCACTCGTGCATTGGAGATGATAGGGAGAGGACGTGCAGCGTTCTCTCAGTTTCTGTGTTCAGTGTGCTGCAAATATCTGTGCTCAGTGTGCTGCAAATATCTGTGCTCAGTGTGCTTGCAAATATCTGTGCTCAGTGTGCTGAAAATATCTACGTTCTCTGCCTGAAAAACGCTCCATATCTGTGCTGCATTGTAGTATGTAGTACGAGGACAGTGCAGAATTTTGTTGACCAGTGACCACCAGTATTATATAGCAGTATGGTACAGTAGTCCACTGCTCTACCTACCTCTGTGTCATCAAGTATACTATCCATCCATACCTGCGGTACATTTTTGTTGTGCGCAGTGTAAATAGTAGGAGGACAGTGCAGAATTTTGCTGACCACCAGTATATAATATATAGCAGTACGTTACAGTAGTCCACTGCTCTACCTACCTCTGTGTCGTCAAGTATAATATCCATCCATACCTGTGGTGCATTTTAGTTTTGCACAGTATATATAGTAGGAGGACAGTACAGAATTTTGCTGACCACCAGTATATAATATATAGCAGTACGGTACAGTAGGCCACTGCTCTACCTACCTCTGTGTCGTCAAGTATACTATCCATCCATACCGTGGTGCATTTTAGTTGTGCGCAGTATATATAGTAGGAGGACAGTGCAGAATTTTGCTGACCACCAGTATATAATATATAGCAGTACGGTACAGTAGTCCACTGCTCTACCTACCTCTGTGTCGTCAAGTATACTATCCATCCATACCTGTGGTGCATTTTAGTTGTGCGCAGTATATATAGTAAAAGGACAGTGCAGAAATTTGCTGACCACCAGTATATAATATATAGCAGTACGGTACAGTAGTCCACTGCTCTACCTACCTCTGTGTCGTCAAGTATACTATCCATCCATACCTGTGTTGCATTTTAGTTGTGCGCAGTATATATATAGTAGGAGGACAGTGCAGAATTTTGTTGACCACCAGTATATAATATATAGCAGTACGGTACAGTAGTCCACTGCTCTACCTACCTCTGTGTCGTCAGGTATACTATCCATCCATACCTCTGGTGCATTTTAGTTTTGCGCAGTATATATAGTAGGAGGACAGTGCAGAATTTTGCTGACCACCAGTATATAATATATAGCAGTACGGTACAGTAGACCACTGCTCAACCTACCTCTGTGTCATCAAGTATACTATCCATCCATACCTGTGGTGCATTTTAGTTGTGCTTAGTATATATAGTAGGAGGACAGTGCAGAATTTTGCTGACCACCAGTATATAATATATAGCAGTATGGTACAGTAGGCCACTGCTCAACCTACCTCTGTGTCATCAAGTATACTATCCATCCATACCTGTGGTGCATTTTAGTTGTGCGCAGTATATATAGTAGGAGGACAGTGCAGAATTTTGCTGACCACCAGTATATAATATATAGCAGTACGGTACAGTAGTCCACAGCTCTACCTACCTCTGTGTCGTCAAGTATACTATCCATCCAAAACCTGTGGTGCATTTTAGTTGTGCGCAGTATATATAGTAGGAGGACAGTGCAGAATTTTGCTGACCTCCAGTATATAATATATAGCAGTACGGTACAGTAGTCTACTGCTCTACCTACCTCTGTGTCGTCAAGTATACTATCCATCCACACCTGTGCTGCATTTTTGTTGTGCGCAGTATATAGTAGGAGGGGACAGTGCAGAATGTTGCTGTGACCACCAGTATATATATAGCAGTACGGTACAGTAGTCCACTGCTCTACCTTTGTGTCAACAAGTATACTACAAAAGTTCAGTAAAATGACCCAAAAATAAAAATTAAAAGCGTCTGATGAGAAGCGTAAACTTGCCAATATGCCATTTAAGACACGGAGTGGCAAGGAACGGCTGAGGCCCTGGCCTATGTTCACGGCTAGTGGTTCAGATTCACATGAGGATGGAAGCACTCATCCTCTCGCTAGAAAACTGCAGTGCCACTCATAGATGGGCCAGGTGTTTGTGTCGGCCACTTGGGTCGCTTAGCTTAGTCACACAGCTACCTCATTGCACCTCTTATTTTCTTTCCATCATGTTCTGTTTGGGGACTAATTTTTAAATCTGCCATCCTGTCTGACACTGCAGTGCCACTCCTAGATGGGCCAGGTGTTTGTGTCGGCCACTTGGGTCGCTTAGCTTAGTCACACAGCTACCTCATTGCACCTCTTTTTTTCTTTGCATCATGTGCTGTTTGGGGACTATTTTTTAAATCTGCAATCCTGTCTGACACTGCAGTGCCACTCCTAGATGGGCCAGGTGTTTGTGTCGGCCACTTGGGTTGCTTAGCTTAGTCACACAGCTACCTCATTGCACCTCTTTTTTTCTTTGCATCATGTGCTGTTTGGGGACTATTTTTTAAATCTGCAATCCTGTCTGACACTGCAGTGCCACTCCTAGATGGGCCAGTTGTTTGTGTCGGCCACTTGGGTTGCTTAGCTTAGTCACACAGCTACCTCATTGCACCTCTTTTTTTCTTTGCATCATGTGCTGTTTGGGGACTATTTTTTAAATCTGCCATCCTGTCTGACACTGCAGTTCCACTCCTAGATGGGCCAGGTGTTTGTGTCGGCCACTTGGGTCGCTTAGCTTAGTCACACAGCTACCTCATTGCACCTCTTTTTTTCTTTGCATCATGTGCTGTTTGGGGACAAGTTTTTTAAATCTGCCATCCTGTCTGACACTGCAGTGCCACTCCTAGATGGGCCAGGTGTTTGTGTCGGCCACTTGGGTCGCTTAGCTTAGTCATCCAGCGACCTCGGTGCAAATTTTAGGACTAAAAATAATATTGTGAGGTGTGAGGTGTTCAGAATAGACTGGAAATGAGTGGAAATTATGGTTATTGAGGTTAATAATACTATGGGATCAAAATGACCCCCAAATTCTATGATTTAAGCTGTTTTTGGGGTTTTTTTGTAAAAAAACACCCGAATCCAAAACACACACGAATCCGCCCAAAAAATTTCAGGGAGGTTTTGCCAAAACGCGTCCGAATCCAAAACACGGCCGCGGAACCGAATCCAAAACCAAAACACAAAACCCAAAAAATTTCCAGTGCACATCACTAATATATATATATATATATATATATATATATATATACATATAGTATACAGTATGTATATATATATATATATATATATTCCATAAACAAAAATCCTTACAGTTTTACACATCCCATAAAGGTTTCTTGGACATGATTCAAAATTTCAGAAACCTGTTATAATAACTCTTCCACTCAAACTCCACAAAGCAATGAAATTCCGATCATTAAGGCTAATGCCTTAATGGATATGTTCCTTGCGCAATACAGATATGGTATGCCTTCACACCCTGTGGGTAACTGCAGATTCAGCACTCACATAGAGTGAGATTGCTGTCACTCATAAAATGGAGTAGCTAATTCACAGATATGTGTGCTCATTGAATACACACATGCAGTCTATGCAACTAAAGGTCTGAGCAGTTATGTGGCACATCCATCCCACTCAGTGCCCACAACCATCCCATTCGGTTGCAGTCCTACTTGGTTTAAACATCTTTCTCACTCCATACATTTATCTCATTCAGTATACACATGCAGCTCCCACAAACATCTTGTTTAATAGCTAAAACTATAATACTCCGTCAACTGTCTACACATGTACACTTTCATCCCCTATACACCTCCAAGCTGCTCTGTCTTCCCCAATCCCCCCTGCTGTGTGTTCTCCCATCTGTGCTAGTCTGTATTTCCTCATCCACATTAATCTGTCTCTACCCTTCCACGCTGCCGTCTTCCCCCCATCCATGTTACTCTGTCTCCTTCCAACATTCGCTTTGCCTCCCCTCCATACCACTCTGTCTCCCCCACTCCATACACTCTGTTCCCTCTATATGTTCTGCTTAGTGTTCCCTCATCCACTCATTTCTGGTTTCTCATCCACCATGCTTAGTCTTTACCCCCATCCACACATTTCTGTCCCCCTCATCTGCTCCTCTCTGTCATCCCCACAACATTGTCTTCCCCCATCCATGCCACATTGTCTTCATTCCATTCACACCACTGTCTTCCCACCATCCATGTTGCTTTGTCTTTCCCCATCCACGATTTTCTGTCTCCCCCTATCCGCAATACTCATCCCACTTATCTGTATTACTTTGTCTCCTCCCCATAAGTGCTGCTTAGTCACTATCTATGCCTTTTACCATACCCCCATGCACGCTGCTATATCTCCCCCCCCATCTATACCACTCTTAGCCCATCTGGGCAGTTTATGCTTTAGCTCAGTTGTTTAGTTGCATAGACTGCATGTGTGTATGCCAATGAGCACATAAATCTTTGAATTAGCAGCTTCACTATTTTGTGAGTGACAGCAATCTCACTCTGTGAGAGTGCTGACTCTGTAGTTACCTTGAGGGTATGATGGCATACCCCATCTTGATTGTGCAAGAAATACGTCCATTAAGGTGTCAGCCATAATGATCGGAATTTCATTGCTTTCTGGAGTTTAAGTGGAAGAGTTACTGTATAACAGATTTCTAAATGTGAAATGTAAGGTTTTTTGTCTATGCAATTTCATTTTATATATATATATATATATATATATATATATATATAGAGAGAGAGAGAGAGAGAGAGATTTGTCATCTCTCATCACCCTCTGCCCCTCTACATTTATCTAACATGCTTTCCCTGGTCAGTGGATGCTCTTGGATCCAACAGTTCTTCAACAAATAGGGGGGTGTTTTTAGTACCAGCACCAGGCTGCACTAGCAGGGGTGTAATGCTGCAGCTGGGGTACACACTTCATGTGTTCCCTTCATCAAAAGCATTTGCACTACTCAACCTATCCCAGAGATCCCTGGGGAGGTGGGTATCCCCACATAAAGGGCTCCCCCTCTTCTAAGCCTAACCAGCCCTGGTCCTTTTGACCTGGTCCTGGTTCTAAAATTACAGGTGAAAAAATGCATGAGGTCCCCTGTATTTAAAGAACCAGCACTGGGCTCTTGGACCAGTCCTTGTTCCAAAAATACAGGGAGAAAAGGAGGTAGGGGGTCCCCCATAATTTTTAAAACCAGCACCAAGCTCTACTAAGGAGATAATTCCACAGCTGGAGAAAACGTTTATACTTGTCCCTGCAGCTGTGGCATTACCCCCCAACTAGTCAGCCCTGGCCTGGGTTTCTTGGGGGAGTGGGGACCCCCACAATAATGGGGTACCACACCTCCAGGGCACCCAAGGGCCAGGGCTGATGACCAACACCATAGCCGCTCCCCCTGGGCTCTGTGAGGCAAGTTCTTTCTTTTACTCGGAGAACGACAATGACCAGCAGGGAGCATTAAGGGCCCTGCTGGTACTTATAGTTTCCCTGTAAAATAAATATTAAAATAAAGACACAACGCTCATTGTTTAAATATTTTATTAGGCAGCACTTCACCTGGGGGAGTGGTGACCTATAAGCTCTTTTGCATGGCCACTGTTCCCCCTCAGGACTTCCATGGCATCCTCATCTGGAGGGCATTGCCATTTAAGCTCTTGTGCATGGCCGTCACCCATCCAGGACTTCCTTAGCATCTTCTTTTATCAGAAGCACTTCTCGCTTCTCCTTCGCAGACAGACTGCCAACCCCGGCCTTGCGCTGGCTTGTATAAGCCAATGTAAGTTGCAAGGAAATGATGTGGCAAGCTGTGATTGTTTAGTTGCAGACAATTAGAATTTTAAAAATGACACCATTTTATCAATGGAAATGCCACCCCTGCCCTACCACTGCCTAACTCTGCATTTATGTCAGACAGGGCCCTGCTGCCACTGCTGCCTCCTGATGCCACCTTGCCCTCCACCACCTCTGATGCCATGCCCTTTGTCACGTACTCCACTGTCTCCAGCTGCCACCTTTAGGATGTTTGGCCGCAGCTAACATGGCTGCTGCATCCTCTACCTTCCACTACAATTATGCCCTCCACCAACGCCATGCCCTCCACCAACGCCATGCCCTCCACTGCCCTCCACATCAGGGAGATGTTGGCCATATTAGTGCACCCAAGTGAAGCCACTTGCAGTACACCCCCTGCAAGTGGAAACTGCGCAGGCTCAAGGAATTATCTCTAATTATTTAAAATCTGTACCTCTGTCAGTTACCTGAACCCCAAAAGGCCCTATACTGGACCAAGAGCTACCTAATAAAAAACAAACCTCTAGTCTTAAATTGACATCTACCTTGAGTTATGCCTTCCCAAATATCCCTGATTGGCTACAGCAGAAATGTGTCAGTTTTGACCAAACAGGAAGGGGAATAAAAAAAACTGACAGTTTAAATTTAGATTACTCCCAATTACAAATTTCTAACTTTTTTGTCCTGAAATGTGTCATGCAGCACTGGGTGACAGTCCTACTCATATAGAACAAAAAAAGTTCTTAAGAGCCCCTGTTTACGTGTTGGCATGGCAACCAAACTCCGCAACCAATGTATGAAAAGGGCTTATAAAACCCCTGTTTACGTATTGGCATGGCAACCAAACCTCGGGATTAACATAGCAAAGTATTTCCCTTTCTTTTTAATATAAGGCTACAGCAGATGTATGTTTTAACTATATTAGATAGTATGGTATAGAAAATAATAATAAACCAAACACATGTTTAGCTATATTAGATAGATTCATATAAAGGGATACACTTCTTGGCATAGTGAAAAGATTTCTAAATTCCAGACATGTTAATTCGCTGGGATCAATTCCTGTTGCTAAGCAACCTAATGTCACAGAGACCTTCATAATTGTCCCTTATATTTAGTATTACGAATAATCAATCAAGAACAACAGAGCTAGACCTTGTTATTTGACACCTATAGTATTACTCCGAACACCAATATACTGTCTATTCATATCATAACATAGAGTCACACCAACGTCACCACCAAGAATCACATAATAAAGAGATTTCTAAATTCTATATACTTAATCATTAGGATTATTTATTGTTGTTAAACAACCTGATATCACAAAATCCTATGTTACTGACTCTTATAACTTACTACTGAGAATAATCAGTTAAGAACAACAGAACCCGGACTTAATTTGTAAGTACCTGTAAACTTACTCCAAATGATAAATTACGGTTTACCAAAATCGTAACAATGTAAATTACAGATATAAAATGTTCATTTTGATATATTGTTACTTATTGCAACATCCAGAATCAATGTAGGGCTGCAACCTATGGTTTTATACTAAATACACATGGATAAACAGAAAAAAAATATATATAAGGTATGTATTAAATTATCGTATTGAGTTCCATCGCTTCATGTAAGCCATACGGGTATAACGTATTTAGTTTAAATATCCAGTAAACCTCTTGTTTACATAATTTTTTATAACGGTCACCCCCCCCCCCGCCTAGTAACTGGGATATGTTCTAATGCTGTTACCTTAAGGGAGCTAGGATCACCTCCGTGTTTCTCACCGAAGTGTCTGGGGACACTGTGGTTTTTAATTTTATTAACTATATTTCTCCTATGTTCCATTAGTCTCACCTTCAGATTACGCGTGGTTCTTCCCACGTATTTTACAGTGCAGCCACACTCTAATAGGTATATAACCCATTTCGAGTCACAGTTCATGAAACTTTTCAGTAGATAGGTTGATCCATCTGTTGTTATATATATATATGGACTGTAGTCCACAGAACTGCACCAAAAGTCCCTGATATTTGACTTTGGAGAGAGGATATTATATGAATGCTGTATGTTTTAGCGATTCTTTTAGCTGGAATGCACATGTGAACTCCAGCTTTGTAAATTTGGGGATGTTAATGATTATACATATTTTTATCAAAAAATATTCTTCTTAATAAATTAAGGTTTTTAGATCACCTTGTTCTTTTTAATGTACTGTATACAATTAAGTTAGCGCTGTTCACTATTCTTTTTTGTTCTATATATGTATTGTGGGGAGTGGCTACCTCATAAAAACAGCTGCTAGGAAAACCTTCTCAGAGTAGCGCCTGTTTAGATTAGTAATGAACGGGTTCGGTTTCTCGGAAACCGAACCCCCCCGAACTTCACCCTTTTTACACGGGTCCGAGGCATACTCGGATTCTCCCGTATGGCTCGGTTAACCCGAGCGCACCCGAACATCATCATCCCGCTGTCGGATTCTCGCGAGATTCGGATTCTATATAAGCAGCCGCGCGTCGCCGCCATTTTCACTCGTGCATTGGAAATGTTAGGGAGAGGACGTGGCTGGCGTCCTCTCCGTGTATTGTTGATGCAAATATTTGTGCTTGCTTTACTTATTGCTTAATTGTGGGGACTGGGGAGCAGCTGTATATTAATATAGGAGGAGTACAGTGCAGAGTTTTGCTGATCAGTGACCACCAGTTTTATCTGTTCTCTGCATGAAAAAAACGCTCCTTATCAGTGCTCAGTGTGCTGCATATATCTGTGCTCACACTGCTTAATTGTGGGGACTGGGGAGCAGCTGTATAGCAGGAGTATAGTGCAAAGTTTTGCTGACAGTGACCACCAGTATACGTTGTCTGCCTGAAAAACACTCCATAGCTGTGCTCAGTGTGCTGCTTTATTGTGGGGACTGGGGACCACCAGTATAATATTATATAGGAGGAGTATAGTGCAGAGTTTTGCTGACCAGTGACCACCAGTATACGTTTTCTGCCTGAAAAACACTCCATATCTGTGCTGCATTGTAGACAGTATATAGTAGGAGTACAGTGCATAATTTTGCTGACCACCAGTATATAATATATAGGAGTACGGTACAGAAGGCCACTGCTGTACCTACCTCTGTGTCGTCAAGTATACTATCCATCCATACCTGTGGTGCATTTCAGTTTTGCACAGTTTGCTGACCACCAGTATATAATATATAGCATTACGGTACAGTAGGCCACTGCTCTACCTACCTCTGTGTCGTCAAGTATACTATCTATCCATATCTGTGGTGCATTTCAGTTGTGCACAGTTTGCTGACCACCAGTATATAATATATAGCATTACGGTACAGTAGGCCACTGCTCTACCTACCTCTGTGTCGTCAAGCATACTATCCATCTACATTCTATACCTGTGGTGCATTTTAGTTTTGCAGTTTGCTGACACAGTAACCACCAGTATATATAGCAGTACGGTACGGAAGGCCACTGCTGTACCTACCTCTGTGTCGTCAAGTATACTATCCATCTAGATTCTATACCTGTGGTGCATTTCAGTTGTGCAGTTTGCTGACACAGTGACCACCAGTATATATAGCAGTACGGTACGGAAGGCCACTGCTGTACCTACCTCTGTGTCGTCAAGTATACTATCCATCTAGATTCTATACCTGTGGTGCATTTCAGTTGTGCAGTTTGCTGACATAGTGACCACCACTATATATAGCAGTACGGTACGGAAGGCCACTGCTGTACCTACTTCTGTGTCATCAAGTATACTATCCATCTACATTCTAAACCTGTGGTGCATTTTAGTTTTGCAGTTTGCTGACACAGTGACCACCAGTATATATAGCAGTACGGTATGGAAGGCCACTGCTGTACCTACCTCTGTGTCGTCAAGTATACTATCCATCTACATTCTATACCTGTGGTGCATTTTAGTTTTGCAGTTTGCTGACACAGTGACCACCAGTATATATAGCAGTACGGTACGGAAGGCCACTGCTGTACCTACCTCTGTGTCATCAAGTATACTATCCATCTAGATTCTATACCTGTGGTGCATTTCAGTTGTGCAGTTTGCTGACACAGTGACCACCAGTATATATAGCAGTACGGTACGGAAGGCCACTGCTGTACCTACCTCTGTGTCATCAAGTATACTATCCATCTAGATTCTATACCTATGGTGCATTTCAGTTGTGCAGTTTGCTGACACAGTGACCACCACTATATATAGCAGTACGGTACGGAAGGCCACTGCTGTACCTACCTCTGTGTCATCAAGTATACTATCCATCTACATTCTAAACCTGTGGTGCATTTTAGTTTTGCAGTTTGCTGACACAGTGACCACCAGTATATATAGCAGTATGGTACGGAAGGCCACTGCTGTACCTACCTCTGTGTCGTCGAGTATACTATCCATCTACATTCTATGCCTGTGGTGCATTTCAGTTGTGTGCAGTATATATAGTAGTAGGCCATTGCTATTGATACTGGCATATAATTCCACACATTAAAAAATGGAGAACAAAAATGTGGAGGGTAAAATAGGGAAAGATCAAGATCCACTTCCACCTAGTGCTGAAGCTGCTGCCACTAGTCATGGCAGAGACGATGAAATGCCATCAACGTCGTCTGCCAAAGCCAAGTCCCAATGTCATAGTAGAGAGCGTGTAAAATCCAAAAAGCAAAAGTTCAGTAAAATGATGACCCAAAAATCTAAATTAAAATCGTCTGAGGAGAAGCGTAAACTTGCCAATATGCCATTTACGACATGGAGTGGCAAGGAACGGCTGAGGCCCTGGCCTGTGTTCATGGCTAGTGGTTCAGATTCACATGAGGATGGAAGCACTCATCCTCTCACTAGAAAAATGAAAAGACTTAAGCTGGCAAAAGCACAGCAAAGAACTGTGTGTTCTTCTAAATCACAAATCCCCAATGAGAGTCCAATTGTGTCGGTTACGATGCCTGACCTTCCCAACACTGGACGGGAAGAGCTTGCACCTTCCACCATTTGCACACCCCCTGCAAGTGGTGGAAGGAGCACCCGCAGTCCAGTTCCTGATAGTCAAATTGAAGATGTCACTGTTGAAGTACACCAGGATGAGGATATGGGTGTTGCTGGCGCTGGGAAGGAAATTGACAAGGAGGATTCTGATGGTGAGGTGGTTTGTTTAAGTCAGGCACCCGGGGAGACACCTGTTGTCCGTGGGACGAATATGGCCATTGACATGCCTGGTCAAAATACAAAAAAAATCAGCTCTTCGGTGTGGCATTATTTCAACACAAATGCGGACAACAGGTGTCAAGCCGTGTGTTGCCTTTGTCAAGCTGTAATAAGTAGGGGTAAGGACGTTAACCACCTAGGAACATCCTCCCTTATACGTCACCTGGACCACATTCATCAGAAGTCAGTGACAAGTTCAAAAACTTTTGGTGACAGCGGAAGGAGTCCACTGACCACTAAATCCCTTCCTCTTGTAACCAAGCTCCCAAGTGCAAACCACACTACCAACTCCCTCAGTGTCAATTTCCTCCTTACACAGGAAAGCCAATAGTCCTGCAGGCCATGTCACTGGCAAGTCTGACGAGTCCTCTCCTGCCTGGGATTCCTCCGATGCATCCTTGAGTGTAACGTTTACTGCTGCTGGCGCTGCTGTTGTTGCTGCTGGGAGTCGATCATCATCCCAGAGGGGAAGTCGGAAGACCACTTGTAATACTTCCAGTAAGCAATTGACTGTCCAACAGTCCTTTGCGAGGAAGATGAAATATCACAGCAGTCATCCTGCTGCAAAGCGGATAACTCAGGACTTGGCAGCCTGGGCGGTGAGAAACGTGGTTCCGGTATCCACCGTTAATTCAGAGGCAACTAGAGACTTGATTGAGGTACTGTGTCCCCGGTACCAAATACCATCTAGGTTCCATTTCTCTAGGCAGGCGATACCGAAAATGTACACAGACCTCAGAAAAAGAGTCACCAGTGTCCTACAAAATGCAGTTGTACCCAATGTCCACTTAACCACGGACATGTGGACAAGTGGAGCAGGGCAGACTCAGGACTATATGACTGTGACAGCCCACTGGGTAGATGTATCGCCTCCCGCAGCAAGAACAGCAGCGGCGGCACCAGTAGCAGCATCTCGCATACGCCAACTCGTTCCTAGGCAGGCTACGCTTTGTATCACCGCTTTCCAGAAGAGGCACACAGCTGACAACCTCTTACGGAAACTGAGGAAGATCATCGCAGAATGGCTTACCCCAATTGGACTCTCCTGGGGATTTGTGACAGCGGACAACACCAGCAATATTGGTGGTCATTCCGATTTGTTCGCTCGCAAGCTGCTTTTAGCAGCTTTGCACACGCTAAGCCGCCGCCTACTGGGAGTGAATCTTAGCTTATCAAAATTGCGAACGAAAGATTCGAAATATTGCGAAAAGACTTCTCTGTGCAGTTTCTGAGTAGCTCGAGACTTACTCTTCCAGTGCGATCAGTTCAGTGCTTGTCGTTCCTGGTTTGATGTCACAAACACACCCAGCGTTCGCCCAGACACTCCTCCGTTTCTCCATCCACTCCCGCGTTTTTCCCAGAAACGGTAGCGTTTTTTCAAACACTCCCATAAAACGCCCAGTTTCCGCCCAGAAACACCCACTTCCTGTCAATCACACTCCGATTTCCAGAACGAAGAAAAAACCTCGTAATGCCGTGAGTAAAATACCAATCTTCATAGCAAATTTACTTGGCGCAGCTGCAGTGCGAACATTGCGCATGCGCAATTAGCGGAAAATCGCTGCGATGCGAAGAAAATTACGGAGCGAACAACTCGGAATGACCACCATTGTGCGTGCATTACATCTGGGCAAATTCCAGCACGTTCCATGTTTTGCACATACATTTAATTTGGCTTTGCAGAATTATTTAAAAAACGACAGGGGCGTGCAAGAGATGCTGTCGGTGGCCCGAAGAATTGCGGGCCACTTTCGGCATTCAGCCACCGCGTGCCGAAGACTGGAGCACCACCAAACATTCCTGAACCTGCCCTGCCATCATCTGAAGCAAGAGGTGGTAACGAGGTGGAATTCAACCCTCTATATGATTCAGAGGATGGAGGAGCAGCAAATGGCCATTCAAGCCTATAAACCTGCCCACGATATAGGCATAGGAGGGGGAATGCACCTGAATCAAGCGCAGTGGAGAATGATTTCAACGTTGTGCAAGGTTCTGCAACCCTTTGAACTTGCCACACGTGAAGTCAGTTCAGACACTGCCAGCCTGAGTCAGGTCATTCCCCTCATCAGGCTTTTGCAGAAGAAGCTGGAGACATTGAAGGAGGAGCTAAAACAGAGCGATTCCGCTAGGCATGTGGGACTTGTGGATGGAGCCCTTAATTCGCTTAACCAGGATTCACGGGTGGTCAATCTGTTGAAATCAGAGCACTACATTTTGGCCACCGTGCTCGATCCTAGATTTAAAACCTACGTTGTATCTCTCTTTCCGGCAGACACAAGTCTGCAGATGTTCAAAGACCTGCTGGTGAGAAAATTGTCAAGTCAAGCGGAACGTGACCCGTCAACATCTCCTCCTTCACATTCTCCCGCAACTGGGGGTGCGAGGAAAAGGCTAAGAATTCCGAGCCCACCCGCTGGCGGTGATGCAGGGCAGTCTGGAGCGAGTGCTGACATCTGGTCCGGACTGAAGGACCTGCCAACGATTACTGACATGTCGTCTACTGTCACTGCATATGATTCTCTCACCATTGAAAGAATGGTGGAGGATTATATGAGTGACCGCATCCAAGTAGTGAAAGTGGTGAGGAATCGGAGGATGATGATGAGGTGGACATCTTGCCTCTGTAGAGCCAGTTTGTGCAAGGAGAGATTGATTGCTTCTTTTTTTTGGTGGGGGCCCAAACCAACCAGTCATTTCAGTCACAGTCGTGTGGCAGACCCTGTCGCTGAAATGATGGGTTCGTTAAAGTGTGCATGTCCTGTTTATACAACATAAGGGTGGGTGGGAGGACCCAAGGACAATTCCATCTTGCACCTCTTTTTTCTTTCATTTTTCTTTGCATCATGTGCTGTTTGGGGACTATTTTTTTGAAGTGCCATCCTGTCTGACACTGCAATGCCACTCCTAGATGGGCCAGGTGTTTGTGTCGGCCACTTGGGTCGCTTAGCTTAGTCACACAGCTACCTCATTGCGCCTCTTTTTTCTTTGCATCATGTGATGTTTGGGGACAATTTTTTTGAAGTGCCATCCTGCCTGACACTGCAGTGCCACTCCTAGATGGGCCAGGTATTTGTGTCGGCCACTTGTGTTGCTTAGCTTAGTCACACAGCGACCTCATTGCGCCTCTTTTTTTCTTTGCATCATGTGCTGTTTGGGGACTATTTTTTTGAAGTGCCATCCTGTCTGACACTGCAATGCCACTCCTAGATGGGCCAGGTGTTTGTGTCAGCCACTTGGGTCGCTTAGCTTAGTCACACAGCTACCTCATTGTGTCTCTTTTTTTCTTTGCATCATGTGCTGTTTGGGGACAATTTTTTTGATAAGCCATCCAGTCTGACACTGCAGTGCCACTCCTAGATGGGCCAGGTGTTTGTGTAGGCCACTTGGGTCGCTTAGCTTAGTCACACAGCGACCTTGGTGCGCCTCTTTTTTTCTTTGCATCATGTGCTGTTTGGGGACAATTTTTTTGAAGTGCCATCCTGCCTGACACTGCAGTGCAACTCCTAGATGGGCCAGGTGTTTGTGTCGGCCACTTGTGTTGTTTAGCTTAGTCACACAGCGACCTTGGTGCGCCCCTTTTTTTGTTTGCATCATGTGCTGTTTGGGGACAATTTTTTTGAAGTGCCATCCTGCCTGACACTGCAGTGCCACTCCTAGATGGGCCGGGTGTTTGTGTCGGCCACTTGTGTCGCTTAGCTTAGTCACACAGCGACCTTGATGCGCCTCTTTTTTACTTTGCATCATGTGCTGTTTGGGGACAATTTTTTTGAAGTGCCATCCTGCCTGACACTGCAGTGCCACTCCAAGATGGGCCAGGTGTTTGTGTCGGCCACTTGTGTCGCTTAGCTTAGCCATCCAGCGACCTCGGTGCAAATTTTAGGACTAAAAATAATATTGTGAGGTGTTCAGAATAGACTGAAAATGAGTGTAAATTATGGTTATTGAGGTTAATAATACTATGGGATCAAAATTACCCCCAAATTCTATGATTTAAGCTGTTTTTTAGGGTTTTTTGTAAAAAAAAAACGAATCCAAAACACACCCGAATCAGACATAAAAATTTCAGGGAGGTTTTGCCAAAACGCGTCCGAATCCAAAACACGGTCGCAGAACCGAATCCAAAACCAAAACACAAAACCCGAAAAATGTCCGGTGCACATCACTAGTTTAGATATCATTTTATATATCTTCTTTGCTACCACAGACAGTCCTACTTATCCCTGTCAAATTTCAGCTCAGCACATCCAAGAGCTTTTGAGGTGAATCTCCTCAAACACCATGCCCCCATCTCAGGAATTCCCAATGGGAAAATTCAGTTTATTCGATTCAACTTTAATATAAGGACTAGAGATGAGCGCCTGAAATTTTTCGGGTTTTGTGTTTTGGTTTTGGGTTCGGTTCCGCGGCCGTGTTTTGGGTTCGAACGCGTTTTGGCAAAACCTCACCGAATTTTTTTTGTCGGATTCGGGTGTGTTTTGGATTCGGGTGTTTTTTTCCAAAAACACTAAAAAACAGCTTAAATCATAGAATTTGGGGGTCATTTTGATCCCAAAGTATTATTAACCTCAAAAACCATAATTTACACTCATTTTCAGTCTATTCTGAATACCTCACACCTCACAATATTATTTTTAGTCCTAAAATTTGCACCGAGGTCGCTGTGTGAGTAAGATAAGCGACCCTAGTGGCCGACACAAACACCGGGCCCATCTAGGAGTGGCACTGCAGTGTCACGCAGGATGTCCCTTCCAAAAAACCCTCCCCAAACAGCACATGACGCAAAGAAAAAAAGAGGCGCAATGAGGTAGCTGTGTGAGTAAGATTAGCGACCCTAGTGGCCGACACAAACACCGGGCCCATCTAGGAGTGGCACTGCAGTGTCACGCAGGATGGCCCTTCCAAAAAACCCTCCCCAAACAGCACATGACGCAAAGAAAAAAAGAGGCGCAATGAGGTAGCTGTGTGAGTAAGATTAGCGACCCTAGTGGCCGACACAAACACCGGGCCCATCTAGGAGTGGCACTGCAGTGTCACGCAGGATGTCCCTTCCAAAAAACCCTCCCCAAACAGCACATGACGCAAAGAAAAAAAGAGGCGCAATGAGGTAGCTGTGTGAGTAAGATTAGCGACCCTAGTGGCCGACACAAACACCGGGCCCATCTAGGAGTGGCACTGCAGTGTCACGCAGGATGGCCCTTCCAAAAAACCCTCCCCAAACAGCACATGACGCAAAGAAAAAAAGAGGCGCAATGAGGTAGCTGTGTGAGTAAGATTAGCGACCCTAGTGGCCGACACAAACACCGGGCCCATCTAGGAGTGGCACTGCAGTGTCACGCAGGATGTCCCTTCCAAAAAACCCTCCCCAAACAGCACATGACGCAAAGAAAAAAAGAGGCTTTTTACTGATATTTGGTGTTTTGGATTTGACATGCTCTGTACTATGACATTGGGCATCGGCCTTGGCAGACGACGTTGCTGGCATTTCATCGTCTCGGCCATGACTAGTGGCAGCAGCTTCAGCACGAGGTGGAAGTGGATCTTGATCTTTCCCTAATTTTGGAACCTCAACATTTTTGTTCTCCATATTTTAATAGGCACAACTAAAAGGCACCTCAGGTAAACAATGGAGATGGATGGATTGGATACTAGTATACAATTATGGACGGGCTGCCGAGTGCCGACACAGAGGTAGCCACAGCCGTGAACTACCGCACTGTACTGTGTCTGCTGCTAATATATAGACTGGTTGATAAAGAGATAGTATACTCGTAACTAGTATGTATGTATAAAGAAAGAAAAAAAAACCACGGTTAGGTGGTATATACAATTATGGACGGGCTGCCGAGTGCCGACACAGAGGTAGCCACAGCCGTGAACTACCGCACTGTACACTGGTTGATAAAGAGATAGTAGTATACTCGTAACAATTAGGATGACACTATGACGGTATAAAGAATGAAAAAAAAAACACGGTTAGGTGGTAGGTATATAATAATAAATAATACAATTCTGGTCGGACGGACTGCCTGCCGTGTGCCGACACAGAGGTAGCCACAGCCGTGAACTACCGCACTGTACACTGGTTGATAAAGAGATAGTAGTATACTCGTAACAATTAGGATGACACTATGACGGTATAAAGAATGAAAAAAAAACCACGGTTAGGTGGTAGGTATATAATAATAAATAATACAATTCTGGTCGGACGGACTGCCTGCCGTGTGCCGACACAGAGGTAGCCACAGCCGTGAACTACCGCACTGTACACTGGTTGATAAAGAGATAGTAGTATACTCGTAACAATTAGGATGACACTATGACGGTATAAAGAATGAAAAAAAAACCACGGTTAGGTGGTAGGTATATAATAATAAATAATACAATTCTGGTCGGACGGACTGCCTGCCGTGTGCCGACACAGAGGTAGCCACAGCCGTGAACTACCGCACTGTACACTGGTTGATAAAGAGATAGTAGTATACTCGTAACAATTAGGATGACACTATGACGGTATAAAGAATGAAAAAAAAACCACGGTTAGGTGGTAGGTATATAATAATAAATAATACAATTCTGGTCGGACGGACTGCCTGCCGTGTGCCGACACAGAGGTAGCCACAGCCGTGAACTACCGCACTGTACACTGGTTGATAAAGAGATAGTAGTATACTCGTAACAATTAGGATGACACTATGACGGTATAAAGAATGAAAAAAAAACCACGGTTAGGTGGTAGGTATATAATAATAAATAATACAATTCTGGTCGGACGGACTGCCTGCCGTGTGCCGACACAGAGGTAGCCACAGCCGTGAACTACCGCACTGTACTGTGTCTGCTGCTAATATAGACTGGTTGATATTTAAAGAGATATTAGTAGTATACAACAATACTATACTGGTGGTCAGGCACTGGTCACCACTCCTGCAGCAAAAGTGTGCACTGTTAATTAATATAATTGTACTCCTGGCTCCTGCTAACAACCTGGAGTGCTCCCCAGTCTCCCCCACAATTAATTATAAGCTTTTAATTTATACATTGATGACTGTGCAGCACACTGGGCTGAGCTGAGTGCACACAGACTGAGTCACACTGTGTGACTGACTGTGCTGTGTATCGTTTTTTTTTTCAGGCAGAGAACGGATATAGCAGAGAGAAGTGAACGGATATATTATATTAAATAAAAGTTAACTAGCAACTGCACTGGTCACTGACTGTGGTAAACTAACTCTGTCTGCGACTCTGCACAATCTCTCTCTATCTAATCTATCTATCTCTATTCTAATGGAGAGGACGCCAGACACGTCCTCTCCCTATCAATCTCAATGCACGAGTGAAAATGGCGGCGACGCGCGGCTCCTTATATAGAATCCGAGTCTCGCGATAGAATCCGAGCCTCGCGAGAATCCGACAGCGTCATGATGACGTTCGGGCGCGCTCGGGTTAACCGAGCAAGGCGGGAAGATCCGAGTCGCTCGGACCCGTGGAAAAAAAAGTGAAGTTCGTGCGGGTTCGGATTCAAAGAAACCGAACCCGCTCATCTCTAATAAGGACACGACCGTGCCCACACATTCCACAGCACTTTACAGTGAATATTTGGCCATTGACATCAGACTCTGCCCCAGTCAATCTATATTCCCTACCACATGTACACGCATACACATTCGTGCTAGGGTTACAGTTTTGGGAGAACCAGTTAATTTACCAGTATATTTTTGGATTGTGGGAGGCAACCAGAGATCCCGGAGGAAACCCACACAAACATGGAGAGAATATACAAACTCCACACAGTTAGGGCCATGATGGAAATTGAACCCATGACATCAGTGCTGTGAGGCAGTAATACATTATTCCATCTGTTATATGTATACCATTTATATACACCGTATATACAGTAAAAGCCCCCAAATAGCACTATAAAAGATCTTCTGGCATCAAACGCTGATATATTGCAGTATAATTGTGTATGCTCAGGATTAGTTATTTAAATACTAATGCAGAGTTGTAACTTATATCTACATATGTAAGAAATGTACTGAACTAGTGTGTCCTTAAAGTATGGTGCTTGCATATGAATAATTCAATCCAACACTTGAAGCACCATGTGCCACACGGAGGGTCAGGCCTCAGTATAAATGCGAGTTGGAACTGTGTGTTGGGAATGTGACCATATCATTCAAAATTAAATCTAAAAATTAAAATACAGTAATATCAGGGCACCCAAGCACTGCTGCTGACCGTTGGTCACATGAATACCACCCAATTGATTGCACTCTATAATACCTTAAACAGTATAATACGAGTACTGTACATACAAATAATGTTCCAATAGTGCTGTGAAAACATTCTTGGATGAAAGAGATAAAAAGCACAATAGTGCAATATCATACATATAATGATCACCTAATGTGTACAAAATATAAATAGAAAGTAAAGTGTTGAAAACGGAACCATTTTCTTTTAATTATACACATTAGGTGTTTAATATATGTATGCTAATGCATGTCAACAGAGAAATACAATTATCTTGATTTGCCAAGTCACAGAGCCTAAGAAATTTCTACAGGTGTGTGATTTTAGTAGTCACAGTTTTTGATAAAATAGCAAAAACTGTAATCAACTCTGAATAACCCCCTAAGAGTGTGGAAATTTGTGCCCATGGATGAAAAGGAGTTAGAAGGGGATGCAAATGGGCTATAGGAGCTCTCGTATGGCTGGATTTTAAGCTAAGGACAATTAGAGCTGCCAAAAAACTTTCCATCAGGATGTACTGATGGTCACCAGAAGTTCCTAATAATCAGGTCCAACATTTTTCTTTCATGCCCAGAAAAAGTTAGTGCATGTGCCCACTAGAGTTTTGGATGAAGTTCAGCTGGAACAAATAACCTTCTAGGAGGTTTTTTTTTTTTTTTCATTTTAAAAAGGAAGCAAGCCAGATTCATAATTGGTTGATCCTTGCAAGGCACTTCCTCTTCATTAGTACAGAATGCGAGAGACAACACATCGGCTTTAATATATTTGTTTCCTGAACAATATGTGAAAACAAGATTAAAACAATCTTAGAACAATGGGGGTCATTCCGAGTTGATTGCTCACTGGCTAGTTTTAGCAGCCGTGCAAACGCTATGCCGCCGCCCACTCGGGAGTGTATTTTAGCATAGCAGAAGTGCGAACGCATGTGCAGCCGAGCTCTGCAAAAACAGTTTGTGCAGTTTCAGAGTAGCTCTGAACCTACTCAGCGCTTGCGATTACATCAGCCTATTCGTGTCCGGATTTGACGTCATACACCCGCCTAGCGAATGCCCAGCCACGCCTGCATTTTTTCAGACACGCCTGTGTTTTTGCAAACACTTCCTGAAAACGGTCAGTTGACACCCAGAAACGCCTCCTTCCTGTCAATCTTCTTGCGGCCGTCAGTGCGACTGAAAACTTCGCTAGAACCTGTGCACAACCACAATGGGCTTTGTATCCGTACGACACGCATGCACATTGTGGCGTATGCGCAGAAATGCAGATTTTTCGCCTGATCGCTGTGCTGTGAACAACAGCAGCTAGCGATCAACTCGAAATTACCTCCAATGACCATTTAGCCTGATGATAAAGACCATCACAGGGAATTTTGCTACTCCTGTGCTGCCACTCCTGAATGCAAGTTTTTTTCTGCTGCATAATTCTTCTCGCAATCTGAAAACTTGCAAAAGAGGAAACCACAGGAGCACCACTTCCTGGCTACATCTTTTCAAGAGAAAACAGCCCCAACTCCAACTGTAGAGGCAACCACTTCTAATAAAAGAGGCTGTTCAGTACTTGGTTGTCTTAGAAGGGTGTGGTTCATACGGTCAACCACACTTAGTTACTGTCGACTAATAGTGGTCAAACTAAGTCAACACCTAAAATAGGTCGACACAAGCATTAGGTTGACATGAGCAAGGTCGACATGACAAAAGGTCGACATAAGTTTAAAAAAAAATGTTGTTGTTTTCTTCGTAGAGTGACCAAGAACCCCAGTTAGTGCACCATGTCTCCTCGCATGGCTAGCTTTGCGTGCCATGCCACAGGTTACCATTCCCAATTGTAGTCCACGTGGATCGTAAAGTATGAAAAAGTTAAAAAGATGAAAAAAATTATGAAAAACTCATGTCTGCCTTTTGTCATGTTAACCTAGAACATGTTGCCCTAGTAACCATGTTGACATAGAAACCATGTCAACCTAATGCATGTTGACCAATAGAGGTTGACCTAATGCATGTCAACCTAAGTGTAGTTGACCTAGAGACCGGATACCGTCTTAGAATTGGTGCAGATGGGAAAAGTTGCTTTAGTTGAGAAAATGCATTCTCAGGCTCAGGATGCCAATCCTTAGTGTTCTGTGACTTTTTTTGTAATAGCTGTGAATAGCTCCTGTTGCATTGACTGTTGAAGCTGCTGAATCCAAAGAATTGCTGAATAGCATATAAACCCTGTAGGATGAGGTATATTTCTCAAAGTTACAGTAAAATTTGCTAACCCAGAGTCGGTTTAAGACTTCCCTTACATGCTTGTGATAAGAGATCAAATAACGTACTTAGAAAGGGTGTGGTATGGAAGGTAGATAGTAACTAGGTTAACAGTGTCTAGGTCGACCACTATTGGTCGACAGTAACTAGGTCAACAGGGTCTCTAGGTCACCATGTTCTAGGTCAACAGGTCAAAAGATTGACATGAGTTTTTTATGTTTTTTTTGTGTCATTTTCTTCGTACAGCGACCGGGAACCCCAATTAGTGCACTGTGTACCCTCGCATGGTTCGCTTTGCTCGCCATGCTTTGGGCAAGGTGCCTCGCTCCGCTACCGCTGCGCTCGACACAGGTTACTGTTCTCAATTGTAGTCCACGTGGATCGTTAAGTATAAAAAGGTTCAAAAAAAGAAAAATAATTGTGAAAAACTCATGTCGACCTTTTGACCTGTTGACCTAGAACATGTCGACCTAGAGACTCTGTCGACCTAGTTACTGTCAACCAAAAGTGGTCTTCTGTTTGGAACAACTGGTGCAAAGGTGTCCTGACTTGCAGTATATGCAGAGCTTGATCTGATACCTCCTTCTTTTGCCGCTCAGGAGGGAGACATGTTTTCCCACTTTGCATGGACTCTTCAGAGGTCACAAGGGGAACTGAAAACCAGGGGGTCAATCTGTAGTTGGAGCGACAGGACTATTCACTTTCTTGAGCACTTTCTTTGTGGCAAAGATCCACTTTGATACACAGGGTTATTAAATCATCCAAGGACAATGGCAGCCCCCTTGATGCTAATTCATTCTTGAATTATTCAGATAACCCTGCCAGAAGGTGACGACAAGGGCCGCATTATTCCAATGGAGCTTGTAAGCAGTAATCATGAAATGTACAGCATAAAGGCCCATGGATTGGGTCCCCTGTTCCAGGTGCAAAATGGCAGAGGCTGCAGACGTCACTCATCTTGACTGGTGAAGAAGCTTTTTAAAGGCATCCAGAAAGTTTTTACTATTGTGCATCACAGGATAATTTCTTTCCCATAAGGGAGAGACCCAAGCTAAAGCTTGTCCTGACAGCCAAAAGATGATATTTCACCTTTGTTTTCTCCTTCGGTAAGCTGGTGACCTGCTTTTCAAACTGTATTGAAAACTTTCACATTTTAGGGTCCCCATCAAACTTCACAGGGTTTTATATCCACAGCTGTGATGAGGCTCCTGTGGCTTGAACAAGAGCTGCAGGAGTTATTTTAATATTTCTTTCTAAATTTCTTCAATAAGAAACTTTTGACCTAGGGGTGCCGTGATGAAAATTCTGATACTCTAGGATGCCGTGATTCAAAAAAGTTTGAGAACCACTGCTATAGAGTTTAACTGCAATGTACAGTATACAGTGATTGGCCATCAAATGTTAGCCAATGTGGGCTGAACCCCCCCCCCCACAGTAACATAAATGCACTCAATGCCTGATATTTCCTATAAGCTGTGAGAAGGTCAAATCTAAAAGATTGTTCCTCTATTTGAAATTATGTAGGGATCATTACTCTGACATTAGAATTAATTTACTTTATTTACTTATTTCAATTGCACTATTTGCTGTTTTACAATTAATGGGGGTAATTTAGATCTGATCGTAGGTGTGTTAAATTTAACACATCTACGATCACTTTCTTAGACATGGGGGGGGAGGGGACGCCCAGCACAGGGCTAGCCCATCCAGCATGTCTGGCTCTGCCCCTCCTCCACCCCTGCACGGGTGCAAAAGCATTGCACAACGGCGATGCTTTTGAACCCAGCAAATAGCTCCCTGTCTGCACAGGTCCTGTGTGCTATCAGGGGTCTATCCGCTGCATACCGGGTCACAGCGGCTGCATGTGACGTCACACTGCCGCTACGGCCCGTGCCCGCAATGGTTTGGGCATGCCTGCTTTGTCCAGACCGTGCACCGCCAACCGCATTCTAACGCTGTTGGCACACCCCCTCCCACACCGCGACCGCCTCTGCCTGTCAATCAGGCAGAGGTGATCACAGCCCTGAGATGCTTTTAGCATCTCACTGGGCTCCTGGTGCGCACTGGACTCCCGGGGTGTGGACGCACTCCACAACTGGATTCAGACTGTGATTGCTGCCACTGCAGCACTCCAGTTTGAATTAGCCCCAGTGTCACTAGTCCTGTCATGTTTTACATTTTTTTTTTCAATTCACACTTGAGAATTGTAGCAGTGTTAACCAGCTATGCAGATTCTCTTAACAGATATGACATTTGGATTTCAAGATACACAGGACTTGACAAAGAGTGAGTACAAAAGCAGACGAATTTCTGAATAGAAATGAGGAAGTATAAGAATCCTAGGTGTATTCCTATTGGTTAGTGTGACAGCCTTGTGCTGGGCTAAATTAGTGGTTAGAGGATCTACCACTTTAGTGATGGTGGCCTATAGTGTGCAAGTAAAGGATGGCCCTGTTAGGGTATTTAAGGAGAGGCTGGTCATGTGGACAGCCTCTTTGTGATTCATTTTGGAGTCGGTTAGAAGCTAAGTAGACTCTGTCTCTCTCTCTCTACTTTTGCTTCTGTCTGTTATTTGCTAGTTTTATTTTCCATTCTCTCTTTACTTTTCCATTAATTCCCCCTTCTATTTCATGCATCTGCACCTTTAGGTGCATACACACGGAGCGATATAACTGAGCGATTTTGACTATATAGTCAAAATCGCTCAGAAAGTAAGTGCATATTGCTCTGTGTGTACACAGCCAGCGATAGCGATGCGCGTCCCCGTCAGGTCGCTATCGCTGGGAAAAAGTCAGTGCAGGCAAGTCAATTTTCACTAGGTCGCTGTTAAAGTAAATGCAAATTGCTCATTTTTTGTCCCCCAGCGATTTTTCCCAGCGATAGCGATCTCTTTAATTCTAGCCACTCCCCGCCGCCCACTTTGTTACCTCAGTGCGTGCCGAACGGAGGCTGAAGAGGGAGAGCCAGCAGCATTCTGGAGACACTGAAAAATGTGAGTATGTGCACTTCTCCCCAGTGTAGCACATAGTGTCCGGACGGGGGCGGGGTGAAGGCGCTGAGCGTGTCCCTGCAGTGTCCCGGCCGAGGGGGGAACGTATGGCCGCACAGTGGGATGGCGCCCAGTGGAGCGGTATATCTGCACAGTTGGATGGTGCGGGGGGGTGGGGTATGGCTGCACAGTGGGATGGCGCCGTGGGGGGGGGTATTTCTGATCATTGGGATGGCGCCCAGGGGGGGGGGGTTTATTGCTGCACAGTGGGATGGTGCCCGGGTGGGGGTGTATTGCTGCACAGTGGGATGACACTTGGTCCGGAGCTTCCCGGAGCGTCTTGCAGGCTGGCATATAGGGAGAGACAGGGAGCAGCTCCTGTCAGGCTGACGTGCTGTGAGAGGTGACAGCCATGGGGAGGGAGCAAGGTCCATGAAGGGGAGTTGTGATAGTGCCATGGTGTCAGACTTTGGGGAAGGGGAAAATGATGGCGCTGCCCTGTCTATGGTGGAGGAATGGGGGGGGGAGGGAATGATGGTGCTGTTGTGTCTGTCTATGTGGCTGGGCTGGATGGTACTGTCCTATCTGTCTGTGGGGAAGAAGGAGATCGTTCCACTGGCCGGCCATCTGTCTATTTAGGGGGTGGGGTGATTGTTGATAGTGTACTGTCTGTCTATGGAAGGCAGGGGGCTGCTGGGGGTGGAATAATAGCTTTTTCATAGCTTTCAGTGCAGTCTGTGTGTGGTGAGAGGGGGTGCCTGCGCTATCTGTATGTGGAGGGTGCGGGGGTTGCCTGCGCTATTTGTATGTGGAGGGAGCCTGTGCTGTCTGTATGTGTGTGTGTGTGTGGGGGGGGGGTGCCTACGCTATCTGTGTGTGGTGGGTGCCTACGCTGTGTATGGATGATGTAATATTAAACACTATGTGCACCGCCCGGCTACAGGGACACACTCAGCACCATCCCACTGTGCAGCCACTCCCTCCACCCCCGGACCGACCACTGGAACGAACTTCACCGGATAGTAGGTGAGGGGTTTTTTTTGTTTGTTTTTTACAGGTACCCCTATTGGATTCTACTGGACAAGTGGACGTGATTCTCGGCGTGGGATGTAGGTAAGTAATCTGTCTCTCATTTTTACAGGTACCCCTATTGGATTCTACTGGACAAGGGGATGTTATTGGCGGCGTGGTATGTAGGTAAGTATGTGTGAGTGTGTAAGTGTGTTTAAATAAAGTTTTACTTTCACGGTGTGTGAGTTGTGTTTTTATTTGGGTATTTCTTTTGTTGTGGAACTACAGGTACCAGCGGGCCCATTATTTCCCCGCATGCTGGTACTTGTGGTTCTCCAAGTACAAGCGTGTGGGAGAGGCTTGCTGGGACTTGTAGTTCCACAGCAATAGACAATATTCTTTTTATGTCATTTTGAAAGGCTATCAGCCTCCCATCCATCGCCCACGGATGGGGGAGAAAGCCTCGGGCTTCTCCCCTGGCCCTTGGGTGGCTGGAGGGGGGGACCACTTGATTTAAGGAGTCCTCACTCCTCCAGTGTATCCCGGCCAGGGGTGACTAGTTGGGGGGGTAATGGCACGGCCGCAGGGACCAATATAAAAGTGTTCCCCGGCTGTGGCATTATCTCCCTGGCTGGTGGAGCCCGGTGCTGGTTTTAAAAATACGGGGGACCCCTATGTCTTTTGTCCCCCGTATTTTTTAAACCAGTACCGGACGCAGAGCCCGGTGCTGGTTGTCTAAATATGGGGGAACCCTACTCATTTTTTCCTCTGTATTTTAACAACCAGGACCGGCTCAAAGAGCCCGAGGCTGGTTATACATAGGAGGGGGGACCCCAGGCAATTTTTTTTAACTTTTAGCTATTTAAATACCAGCCACCCTGTAAAATCGTCCTATATATGACACTCCCCCACTCATCCCCTTATTTAAATGAGATAGCCAAAATCTCCCATAGCCTAAATCTCTTGCATAGTTAGACAAAATCTCTGGTAAAGTTAGTCAAAATCTCCTACTGCCAGTTCAAGGGAAATCTCTCAGTCAAAATCTCTCATAGTCAAAATCTCCCCGTGTGTATGCACCTTTTGACATTTTCCTCCCCCTTGTTTTTATTTGTTTGTTATTCTTCTGTTACCCTTTCCATTTTCTCTCACTTATTTTGCCCCCTCCACAGCCCCGCCCCCTCCCCCACCTATCACGTCACAGCCCTGGCGCTTGGTGTCCCGGCACCTAGGGCGGAGGTGGCTCGTCCATCATATGCATTGGGCTTCCACCGCACCCGCCCTCCAGTGGTCGCAGCGTCTTCCGTGGCATAAGAGGGAGTCGCGCTGAAGCAGGCGTCTCTGTCCGCGGCTCCCCTCCCATCAGCAGCAGCGGCGGCTTGCAGCCCCGAGTTTTCTGCATCTTGTGGGAGTGACCCAGATGCCGCTTCCTGGTGTGTGTCATGCAGCAGGGACTGGGCATCCCCGGCCGCATCCCTGTCTCTGCACATGGGGGGTGCGGGTGCAGACAATCCTCTGCAGGGATTTTGGGACCTGCGCCCAGCGCTATTGAGTTTACGAGCCTCCCTTGGCCGCAGGCAGACCCAGCAGGGCTCTGGTGGCCGGTGGGGAAGGCGGCCTCAATGTAGCCCAGACATCCACATGGATGTGTCTGGTCCCTGCTGTGACAATTCCTGCAGGGGGTGGCAGTGGCTTGCCAGGCTCCCTGCAGATAGTGGATATTGTGTTTGGTCTAGTCAGGCTGCTCCCTGCTGGGCTGGTGGGGCAGCACCAGCTTTGTCCACTCCATTTCCCTTTCCTACTACTGTGACCCCTCCAGGACAGCCTGCGGCCTTTCCGGTTTATTGCAACGTGTTCCCGGGGTTTTCCCTCCATAGCCCCCCCCCCCCCCCCCAGGTCAGTGCAATAGTCCCATGCGCTTCTGTGGCCCCTCCCTCTGTTCTCTGTTTTTCCCCATTCCATGCCTTATGCAAGTCCTTTGCCTTGGGTCCCCCCCCTTCCACCCTGCTGGGGACGGCAGGCCCCTCTGTCAAGTCGCCCGTCTGTACCTCTGACCCTCCTTCCTCTATTTTTCCTCTTGCCCCCCTCCCCACCTCTCTCTCCTCCTTCGTGGTCAGTGACTCCTAGCCATCCTGCCCCTCCCCTGCCGATAGGCCCACCTCCCCCCATTACCTCCAATTTCCTTTCCAGCCACTCCCCCGATGGATTCCGGGTCTGTTCTTGTTGTTTCTCTTTCCTCTGATGCTTCACTTTTTGTTTCAGCATTGGGGTTTGATTGGAGGTCCACCTGTTGCTGCTGGGTTGGTTGTGGTGGAGGTTACTGTGGGTGGTAAAGTGGCCCCTTCAGGTGGAGTACGGCTCCTCTGCCCTCGCTCCTGCAGTTTTGGGTCTTCTGTCAGATTGCGCGGCAATGTGCTTTCGTTTTTCGCTCCCTGCAGACCCTAAAACATAGTTTACCACTCAGTTGCGTAATGGATAGCATTCAGCAACTGAAGGTGTGCGGGGTGCCTTTTTATTTTTCTTCCCTTGTGCCATGATTTGACTCCTTTGGTTCACGAGAGGTTGTTTAGTTTTGCCCCCTCACTCGAGTTCTGTTTCCCTTTCCCTGCAGGTTGTTGTTTTCATGCTTTTGAGTTGTTTTGTTATGTTTATAATGTGTTTTTGGTGTGGTTACTCCAGGTTTATGTTCTGGTTAATTTTGCTTTTTGGGTGGAGCCCGGACTAATGCAGAGGTCTGCGGTATAGAGGGGCCCGGGTTTCGGGCCCAGTGTCACCTAGTTGATTTCTATTTCTATCATTCGTATGTGGTATTTGGTATGTGGTATTTTGTTGTTGTCTTTTGTTGGATGTGTGGGGTTCCTACAGGGTTAGCCTTCATGTGGGGGCGTCGCCTGGGTCAATTTTTCATGGAGTGTGGTTCCTTGCCTGTCTGTTGTCGGCCGTATTGGCTGGTCTTATTGTGATACCTAGATTGGTCCAATAGGCTCTAGTTTAGCCCCGCCCTTTTATCATTTGTGCGTAGGTTATCTGTTTTGGATTGACGTTGGTTTTGGTGGTGGGTCAGGGCCTTCGACGCCTGCCTGTGGCGGGAGAGTGCTGCAGTCTCAGTGGCCTATTGATGACATTGTGCGGCATCTACCCTCCGATTACTTTTCGAGTTTGTCCTGCTCAGTGCGGGGGACCTGGACGCCCTTTTTGTGGGGGCAGTTCAGTCTTGGCAGGAAGTGTGGTGAGTCCCCGCGATGCTAGTGCATCACTGCAGGGGAAGGGGGGGTGACAGTCGTCCCCTAGGGCCCGATACAATAGTTAAGGCTAGAACTGAGATTGCAGAGTCTCCTGGCCACCTTTACCTCGTAGGTCAATCAAATTTGGAATAAATAGCTGTGACTTTTAAGCCAAGACGTTTATGTTTCAGTGTCAATTATTTGTGTCTGTGTCATTTATTTTAGGGTTAAGCTTATCATAACAGTATGTCAAAAGGGTAAAGGTTGTGATTTGTATATGTTAAGTACCACTTTATTAGAAAATGAGGGTCAATGGTCACAAGGCTTTAATGATGTTTAGAAAACACCTATGGAGATCTTATACTGGTATGAATAGGATGAATTGCATGATTTAGATGAGTCTGCTAATGCTTGTGCATGTATTGAGAGGTCAAGACTAGAAGAGACAGGGCTCTCTTGCAGGCCAAGGGCCTAATTCACACCTGAACACAGCAGCAAACTCTTTCTCTAATGTGCAAAACCATGTGCACTGTAGGTGGAGCAGATGAAACATGTGCAGAGAGAAATAGATTTGGGTGTTTTTTTAGTTTCTGTGCAGGGTAAATACTGGCTGCTTTTTTTTTAGATTTCAGTTTGAGCACACCCCACCCAAATCTCACTCTCTCTGCACATGTTATATCTGCCCCACCTGCACAGCACATGGGCCCTCATTCCGAGTTGTTCGCTCGTTGCCGATTTTCTCCATAATGCGATTATTCGCTTACTGCGCATGCGCAATGTTCGCAGAGCGCATGCGCTTAGTTATTTTACTCAACAGTTAGGTATTTTACTCACGGCATTACGAGGATTTTTCTTCGTTCTGGTGATCGGAGTGTGATTGACAGGAAGTGAGTGTTTCTGGGCGGACACTGGCCGTTTTATGGGTGTGTGTGAAAAAACGCTGCCGTTTCTGGGAAAAACATGGGAGTGGCTGGAGAAACGGGGGAGTGTCTGGGCGAATGCTGGGTGTGTTTGTGACGTCAAACCAGGAACGAAACTGACTGAACTGATCGCAGTGGCAGAGTTAGTGTCGAGCTACTCAGAAACTGCTAAGAAATTTCTATTCGCAATTTTGAGAATCTTTAGTTCGCAATTCTGCTAAGCTAAGATTCACTCCCAGTAGGCGGCGGCTTAGCGTGTGCAATGCTGCTAAAAGCAGCTAGCGAGCGAACAACTCGGAATGAGGGCCATAGTTTTTCCATTAGAGAAAAATGTTGCTGCTGCGATCAGGTCTGAATTAGACCCTAAGTACAATAAGGAAAGCTTTGTACATTTGCAAACAGATGCATACCAGTAAAAAAATGCTTATGAGCCTGAGGTAGACTTGCTATTTGCAGGTGGTCAGAAGCAGACAAAATTAGTGGACAATGACCACTTCTGATTGGTTATTCTTCTTATACTCCACGTGTGTGGTTTGTTGCATTAGTGGGGCTTGTTACTTTTTTCTTCATACATGAGATACGAGTATTGTTTCTGTTGTAATTAGAGTCTTATTTATGCCTAATACAATCCAGTTTCTCATTTTGGGGGTCATTCCGAGTTGATAGCTCGCTAGCAGTTTTTAGCAGCCATGCAAACGCATGTCGCCGCCCACTGGGGAGTGTATTTTCACTTTGCAGAAGTGCGACTGCTTGTGTAGCAGAGTGCCTGCAAAATCTTCTTTTGTGCAAAACAATGCCAGTCCTGTAGTTACTCTTCGTGTGCGTTGATTCTAATGATGGAGGGACGGCTTTTGACGTCACACACCTTGCCAGCGTTTGCCCAGCCATGCCTGCGTTTTTCCAGACACGCCTGCATTTTTCTAAGCACTTCCTGAAAACGGTCAGTTGCCACCCAGAAACGCCCATTTCATGTCAATCTTCCTGCGTTCGGCCGTGCGACTGGAATCTTCGTTAGACCTTGTGCAAACCTACGATGCTCATTGTACCCGTACGACGTGCATGCGCATTGCGGTGCATATGCATGCGCAGAAATGCCGATTTTTAGCCTGATCACTGTGCTGCGAACAACAGCAGCTAGCGATCAACTCGGAATGACCCCCTTATGTCTTGCGTAATTGCTGCCAACTCTGCATCAGTACCACAATGTTAAATGGTGAATAATTTTTCAAAGCTTGATGACAACAAAAAATGTATAAATAGAAATAGCAATATTTCTGTATTTAATTGGCATAAATATTTACCACTGAATCAAAATTTAAAATGAAATAGCAATAATTATACATGCTGCAGAGAATGATTTATTTTATAAATCTAACAAGTCCATCACATTATGAGTTTAATAGAAGTTTATAAAATACCACTCCAGTGTACTAAATCTAAATTCAATGTAGTCTTGGATGCATCCAAAACCTACATGTATTATGTGTGCTGTTATGTTCAATTGTTCGTAATTTAATTTATAAGTCAATCTAAGCATATTGGGCCTGGTTCAGAGTTATACGCTTTTAGCATAGCCACTACGTGTTTGTATGCACTCATGAGGCATCTTAAGTAAAAAGGTACCCACTGCAGGCTTTTTTAAACTGCTGCTGCATCCGAATATGCTGAACCAACTGAATAGCCATTGGACATCTGAGTAACCTTGGGGTTAATCAGAATGTCTTGATAATCCACGCAGCCTGGGTCAGTGAGGCTGCATCCAAGGACGCCAATGTCCCAGTTTTCTGAAACAGTCAAACGCCATGCTCCAAATGGCTGCAGACTGTCACTCACCTGAATTCTGCAGCTGCACTTCATCAGACATAGGCCCTTATTCCGAGTTGAACGCTCGCTAGCTACTTTTAGCAGCCATGCAAATGCATAGACGCCGCCCATGGGGGAGTGTATTTTCGCTTAGCAAGTGTGGGATCGCATGTGCAGCTGAGCAGTACAAAAATATTTTGTGCAAAACAAGACCAGCCCTTTAGTTACTTACCCTGTGTGATGATGCCAGCGACGGAGGTCCCGCAGGTGTGTCCATGTGTTTGCAGGGTGGGTGTCTGACGTAAATTTGGGGCGATCACTTTAGCCTGTTTGTGTCCGGAATTGACGTCAGACACCCACCCTGCAAATGCTTGGACACGCCTGAGTTTTTCCAAACACTCCCAGAAAATGGTCAGTTGACACCCATAAATGTCTTCTTCCTGTCAATCTCCTTGCGAGCGGCTGTGCGAATGGATTCGTCGCTAGAAGCATTGCACAGCAACGATGCTGTTTCTACCTGTACGACATGCGTGCGCATACGCATGCGCAGTTTTGACGTTTTTTTAACCTGATCACTGTGCTGCAAACTTCGGCAGTGTGCGATCAACTTGGAATGACCCCCATATCTAGTCCTGATCTGCACATGTGCAGTGGAGCTCCTGCACATGCGCAGATCAAAAAAATCTGAAAACTGTCCCGTTGTGTTAAAAGCATCTGTGTGGAGATAAATGTAAATTGCTAGCTGTTTTTAGCAACCGTGCGAAAGCTTAGTCGCTGCCCACAGGGGAGTGCACTTTAGCCTTGCAAGTGTGCGATCGCATGTGCTGCCATGCTGTGCAAAAACATTTTGTGCAGTTTCTGAGTAGCTCTGAACTTACTCAGCCCTTGCAATCACATCAGCCTGTCCAGGGCCGGAATTGACGTCAGACACCCACCCTGCAAACGCTTGTACATGCCTGCGTTTTTCCAAACACTCCCAGAAAACGCTCAGTTGACACCCACAAACGCCTTCTTCCTGGCAATCTCCTTGCGATCGGCTGTGCGAATGGATTCTTCTTTAAATCCATTGCACAGTAATGATCCGCTGTGCACCCGTATGACGCGCCTGCGCATTGCAGTGCATATGCAACGCAGTCCTGACCTGATCACAGTGCAGCAAAAAAAACTAACGTGCAATCAGGTCAGAATGACCCCCTAAGAATCATATTGGGCTGCGATCTGTAATTGCCTCTTATTGCCGGAATGTCTTTCACAGCAAATCGCAAAGTTACTAAGAATCGTGTTGGGCTATATCGTGTTGCCCGATGGTGATAGGAATGATGTTGTATCGTTTTGGAGGTGGGATTTTAGCTGCAATAAAGCAGCATGTTTGCTGCGAAGCCAGCAAGGAATAGTGAGATCTTGAGCTAGTCCTGGTGCTGGAAATACAGGGGAAAAAATGCTTAGAGGTTCCCTGAATTTCTAGGTCTAGCACCAGGCTTTTACTAGCACAAGGGTAATGCTACTGCATGGGTACACAGTTCATTGTTACACCCGGCCGAAACTTGCATCCCCCCTAACTAGTCATCCCATCCCTGGGATGCCCTGGAAAGTAGGAACCCCAATATAGGGTTCCCCACTCCTGAGAATCCCCCAAGCCAATGGAGATGCCCAGGGCTGTCCCGGACACCTCTGGTTGGGGGGTGCCATGTTGTATAGCTTTTGTGTAACAGTAAGAGAAATATTGTCTTTTACAAGAGCACTACAGGTCCCTCCAAGCCCCCCTAAATGCTGTTATTTGGAGTACCACAAGTAGCTACAGTCCCACTGTAAAATAAATATTAAAAAAATCCACAAAATACACACACCATAGGTGTCAGTGGCGGCGGGTGTTGTGGGACGTGCCGGCTTCCAGCCGTTGCTAGGCAATAGGGCCGGCGCATCACTTCCGCCACTGAGCGTATGTCTCAGGCCAGTTGCCTGGCAACCGAGGACGCCCGCCGGCCACCCTGTACTCCCGTCCTGGCTGTTCTTGAGAGGCAGTGTCCCTGCCGAGTTTCATGATAACAAGGTTGCTGGCCATCTTGGTGTTGCTAAAATGTTGGAGTTACTCTCTCGCTCGGTGTGGTGGCCTAATATTTCCAAGGATGTTAGGGAGTTTTTCCTCTCCTGTCAAGATTGTGCTAGGCACAAGGTGTCCCGGTCTCTGCCCATTGGGCAGCTCATGCCTCTAGCTATTCCAGTCAGGCCATGGTCACACATTTCCATGGATTTCGTGGTGGATCTTCCACTCTTTTCTGTTTTTTCAGGTGATCTGGGTGGTCGTCGATAATTTTAGCAAGATAGCCCGATTTACCCCGATTGCCATCCGTACAGGTTTTGGCAGTCTTTTTCCCCCACCATGTTTTCAGGGTCCATGGATTACCCGTTGATATTGTCACGGACCAGGGACCGCAGTTTATTGCCCGTTTCTGGAAGCTCTTTTGTACCTCGTTAAACATGAGACTCAGTTTAACTTTGGGATACCACCCACATTCCAACGGGCACATGCCCCATGTTAACCAATCGCTGAAGCAGTATCTGCATCTTTATACTGCCATGCTTCATAACGATTTGTCGAATTATCTTTCCCTGGCCGAGTTTGCTTACAATAACACCTGTCATTCATCCACCAAGGTGTCTCTATTCTTTTCGGTCCTTGGCTTTCATCCTAGAGCTAGTTCCTTGACTCCTAATTGTCCATCTTTTCCTTGGCCTTATCTTCCTGCCTCAGAGCTATTTGGAGGAAGGTAAACCTTGCTCTTAAGAAAACTGCCTTCCGGGAGAATTTTTTTTCGGATAGGTTCCGACGTCCATGCACCTTTAAGGTAGGAGACAAGGGACAATATTTACTAAGAATTCAAGTTTGTCCGTTTTGTGTTTTTTTTTCTAAGTCCCAATCCGGGAATTCACTAAGCACCAATCTCGGCAGTGTTTGGACTATTCGTAATGGTTTGATTTACAAAGTTCCGAAATACGAATGAATAGACCATCGGTCAAACGCGGCTGTTATTTCATACAATACGGGAATTCACTATTCATTAGTATTTGGGTGTTAGTTTCTGAGTGTTCAATTGCGGTCGTATTTTTTTGTGAATCGGTAAAAAAAGCGGCAAAAACATAGACCTGCTTTTTTCAATCGTGTTTACATGTGTTGCAACTCAAAAATCAATCACACCTGAATTAGGATGCCTATAAAAGGATGTTAGGCCCATTTCAATACACCTACACTCAGAAATGGCAGCAGGACTGTGGGCCAGTGATCTTTTGTGTGCTGTGGGATTCCTCAGACTCAGACATCAGGCTGTAAGTACCCAGGGCCAAGAAACTGAACATGGTCAGCAGGTTGTACAGGTTCCGCGGAGGCTGCGCAGGCCTCGTTTTTTTTAGGGGGCGTTAAAACTTGAATGCATTGTCCGATGATAAGGTCATACAGATGTTCCATCTAAATCGTAACAACATTTTCCGTCTATATGACCTTGTCAAACTGGGTCTAGACCCTGAGACAGCACGCTCTCGCTCTGTCTCAGGCCTGCACAAACTCCTGGCTGTGTTGCACTTTCTGGCTACTGGCAGCTTTCAGGCTGTGTCTGGGGATGTCATAGGAATCTCACAGCCCTCATTTTCCAGAATCTTAACACAGGTGATGTATACCTAACTACCTCTTCTGTTTTGTGTTTGTTTTAATTTCTCGGTGGCCAGTTCTGTCCTAAAATCTCATGTTTATTGTTCTTTAAAATATACACACAGGTGTTGGCTGTTTTGCAGCCCCACATCGAGGCCTCAATCTGCTTCCCTACCCAGGAGTCTCAGTGGCATGCCATCAGTGTAGATTTCTATGAGCTGGCTGGCATGTCCAATGTGCTTGGAGCCATAGATTGCACACACATTCAGCTGAGACCACCTAGGGGCAGGCAGCACATATATACGAATCGCCATTTCGAACACTCCACAAATGTGCAGGTGGTTTGTGATGCAAATCTCAAAATAATGAGTGTTGTTGCTGGTTACCCTGGGGCTGCCATGACTCCTTCATCCTCAGTCAGTCATCCCTCTTTGATAAGTTTGAGGACGGACAAATGCCAGATGGATGGCTGCTGGGTATGTAATTTGATATGTGTAGGCCTGCGTATACTTTGTCCAAATACAGGGGCAGATGTATTAACCTGTAGAAGGCATAAGGAAGTGAGAAACCAGTGATCTGTGCAAGGTGATAAAGGCACCAGCCAATTATCTCCAATATGTAAATGAACATTTAGGAACAGATTGTCTGCTGCCTTTATTACCTTGCACATATCACTGGTTTTTCACTTCCTTATGCCTTCTACAGGTTAATACATCTGCCCCACAGTGTGTTACTTATCTGTTGCCCTATCTTAACATGAATCACGTTACTATATCTGTCTTTTAGGTGATGGAGGATATGGCTGTTTCTCTTGGCTTCTAACTCCATTGTCCCGACCTGATACCCCTGCTGAACACAATTACAATCATGCACATAAGTCCACTCGGAATGTGATAGAAAGATGTTTTGGTGTGCTGAAATATAGGTTTCGGTGTCTGGATAAGTCTGGTGGCCTTTTGTTGTATAGTCCCTCCAAGGTGATTCAAATTGTGTTCTGCTGCTGCTTTCTTCATAACATGTGTTTGCAACAACATCTGCCACATGTTGAGGAGGAGGAGGAAGAGGAGGAGTAAGAAAGCAGCCAGCAAGCAGAGGAATTAGAGACATCTGGTGATACTTGGAGTACAGATGTAGGGAGGCAGGTTAGGCAAGAGATCATCACTCGCTATTTCTAAGGTAAGTTTGGTTTGCTTATTTCATTTGTTGTGTAATCATAAATAGATGTTTTGCCATTTTTATTGCCAAAACCATTACTCAGAATGTGTCTGTCTCCTTGACACATACAAACATACCCTCGCTTTATGAAAAACAAATGTTGCATGTGTATTGTGTGTATTTTTGAACTCAAAACAACAGATTATGAGTGGCATGCATTAAGTCTGGATAAATGATCGTAAACATGCAGTGCTAATTTCTTACAAGCCCACATAATCCTTATAGTATTTCACTTTATCATTGTGTGTAACGTCCTAATGCACAGGTTCACAAACTCGGCCCTCAGGACCACACACAGTGCATGTTTTTCACGTAACCCAGTAGAAGCACAGGTGTATGAATTACTCACACACATATGTTAAAAGGTTCACAGGTGGAGCTAATTATGTCACTTGTGATTCTGTGAGGAGACCTGCAAAACATGCACTGTGTGGGTTCCTGAGGGCCGAGTTTGAGAACCTGTGTTCCCAAAAAACACTCCTCAACATATAATATGTTAGCCTTGAGGAATACATGTGTCCCTATGTGTGATGCACCATCATATTTAAGACACACAAACTTACTGTAATCAGGAATAATTTATTTTTTAATGTTTGATGCTGTAAACTTGATGATGTGTAAGTAAATACACAGTTTGCCACACATATACATTATTATACACATGCTTTGATTTTTGATGTAAAAGTACATATTTGTTTGTTTCAGCATCATGTGTAATAACATTCTTACTAATTTTTAACACACACAAACATGTCCCAACATTACCTGACATTCATTTTGTCAATGTTTTATAAAAAATTCAAAGCCAACATATTAAAAGCTTTTTACGCAACTCAATTGTGTTCTTCTTGTAATGTTGTATAGAGAAGAAAGGTAAAATATGTATCAATAACATTGTAATTTGGAATGCTGCAGGTAAAGTGAATGATTGGAATCTAGAAAGAGTAATGATTAGAAAAAAATCAAGTGGTCAGTTTACTTCCTGCTAAAGACATTCTGCCTGGCTGCCAATTATTGTGTCTGCAGGAAAAGAGAATGATTGGAATCTAGAAAGAGTAATGATTAGAAAAAAATCAAGTGGTCAGTTTACTTCCTGCTAAAGACATTCTGCCTGGCTGCCAATTATTGTGTCTGCAGGAAAAGAGAATGATTGGAATCTAGAAATAGTAATGATTAGAAAAAAATCAAGTGGTCAGTTTACTTCCTGCTAACATGTATGTGCGGCTCAATCAACATTTCCCTCCTCCAATACAAAAAAAATGGTAAAGAATAAACACAAATTTTATGTTGTTGTTTGTACCACTTATAATTAATGATGTTGTAAAAATTGTCAAGGAGCTAAGTGTTATATTTTTTTTGCCAAACATACACTTACTAACTATTTTGAGTTACTTATCACAAATGTCTAACTTGTATTTTTTTACGTTTTTTGGTGGCTGCTTGTCCTGCCCTTTGCCTTTAGCACTGTCATGTTGTCGTGCTCTGGTGGAGCGTCTTGGTGGTTATGAGACTGGCGTGATATTTGGAGTAGTCGTACCAGAACTGCTACTTTTTTGCTGTTGGTGCATGCATCTGAGTGTTTCATTCAGGTTAGTGAGGGTGGCATTGAGTTCACATGTAGCAGCATTTTGATTGTCTACTATTCGGAATAAAGTTGTTTTGAAAAATGTTCATATAACTTTGCTGTTGTCTGTGCTGTTCTTCCATTAGTCTGTGCTGTTCTTCCATTATGTGCTGTAAGTTGCCCATGACCTGTGTAATGTCTGTACGCATGAGTTCCATGGTATTGCCTATTCTGGTTGTTTGTTCATTTTGTCTACTCAGATTTCTTGATATTCTTCTGAGGTGAGATGGTAGGCTTGCAAACATTTGTGTCTGCCTACGCAGGCAATCTTCATTAGTGGCCTGCTGTCTAGCCCAAATGGACCAAAACACCTGATCAGGGCCTTGTGTTCCTGGTGTTGTTGGGCTGTGTTGTGGTGGTGGTGGTGTGCTTTGCTGTGGTGGTGTACTCACAGGTGATGGGGGGCTCATTCCTTGCCTTAATGGCTGCATTTCTAAGATGTTTGTCTCCTCCATGTCACTGTGTTTCTGTTGTTGCGAAGGGATGCTGTTCCCAGAACTAGAAGCTGAAATGTTACAAAAATATCCGTTAGCTATCCATATGTTTGAGAAATGTAAACAAATTACTACACATGGAACACATGTCATTCACTGTTGCTTTCAACTATTCTGCCTAGAAACATCATCACTCATAGCTTAAATACATACATATGCCTGTTTGTGGCAAATGTGTCTGGTTACTTAATTGTGAAAGCAAACACTTTAGTTTTATTGTAGCTCACACATACTCCACCATAAAAACACATTGGAATACATAATGTGTTACCTTATAGCTTTGATCAAACAAACATAGTAATGTTTTATATGTATTTTGCAATGTTAGCTCAAACACACATGTGAAATTTAGAAAAACCACCTTACTTTTTGCAATAAAAAAAACATGTTTTTTTGTTGCAGCATCTTACACACAATGTCATACTGTATGGCTCAAGTGGACATACATATCTTTACTGGATGTGGACAAGGCCATTTAGCTTGGATTCCATTTCAGCTTTTACTTACTGCGGTAAATATTTAAGTTTTTTATGTGTTTTAACTTAATGAGGTTATGAAATATTTTGATTACGTTCTGAAATTTTTCACATTTATTTCAGTTTGATACTCACAATCAAGATGAGGGGAGTGTGGATGACGTCTTGGAGGTGTGTCCAAAATTTGGAGTGGGGGACAGAACATACGGACGATAATCTTTGTGGCGGGTTAGCCTGCTGTGTTTGGGCCGGGACATACGACCTTGCTTTCTTTTCAGCCACAGGTTTTTTGTGGTGATGTCTTATAGAAGTGCCACTTCTGCTGCTCCATACTTCTTTTGATGGACCTTTTAATGAAAGTGCAATTTTGTTATGGCCATTCCTTTACAAGCATACCCTATACTACAATGGACACTTTACCTGCTTCCGCAGCATCATCATCATCAGATGTGATAGGAGTTACTGGCCGACGAGTAGTACTGCTTTTTTCTAACACTGTATAAAATAAAAAATATAAAATTTTTCATGCTATTGTGTATACATCCACCCATTATGCTTATAAACATTTATTCTTTTAGAAATGCTTGTTTTTTTATTAAAAAAAACATAAGGACAGGAAAAACAAAATTAAAAAACATAAAACAATAAACATTGTCCAATAGACATATGCTCTATGGCAAAATCAACACAGGAAAACATGTACAGGACACTGACATAGGCCACAAGTAAAAAAAAAAAAAAAACACATCTTCATTTTGTATTGAAAGGATAAATATTACAGGTGCAATATATAAATTGCTCTGTGATGTGGCACTCCAAACACACATTACCACTATATGAGCCAAAACAAAATGTAGCAATATTTTAAAAATTACACTCCAGTGTGGTGTCACGCTACAAATATAAGCAAAAAATTATCAAAGAAATAGTGTTATTTTGATTAAAAATGTAACATTATCTAATAATGACATTACACATGTAAGTGGTTTCCAAACCACTTTCCACTACTCCAGCCTTTAACATGACAACAACTGTTTTTTAAACATTGCACATGGATCACTTAAATATAAAACATAGTCACAATTTTAAAATAAAAAACGGCCAAAGGAAAACACTATTGCAGGACAATTCAGAGACACACCAAGTCCAAACTACACATGCAAAATATCTTTCAGAAAAACACATGGCATACAATAAAGTAAGATGTTACATTGGCTTTTGTATAAAACAAATACCAAAACAATGTATTGGCTGACACACACTTGAAGATGGGAGTAATATGCAACGTCACATGACACACATTTAAAAAAACAAAAAAACAAACAAACATAGAATGTAAATGCAAATACACATGCTCACCATTCTTCCTGGGCCGATCTGAATCCCGGACATGGGTTGCAGAGACAACTTCAGGAGGTATTACACTCCGCATGGGCTCCTCATACTCCAGATATCTTGCAATATAGGGCTGCCCACCGCCGGTTTTCCGAGCCTCCTTGGCCATTTTGGACTTGACACGTCGCTTTATGTCATAGTACCGTTTGCGGCACGTGTCCTCTGTCCGCTTGACCATTTCCTCACTATTGACAGCAGCAACAACTTTCGCCCACAACACGGTCTTCCTCCGTATTGGCACCTTGGCAGACTCAGGGCCAAATAGCTGCCTCTGATACTTCATCAGCTCACGCACCAATGCCACATTTTCAGCAAAACTAAACTTTACATTCCGCCCAGTCTTAGTAGTGGTGCATGGCTGTGGAGCACTCTGACTGTCACTATCACTTGAGGCTGCTGCAGCAACCTCACTCACCTCCTCCACCTGACCGACCTCCTCCCCCTCACTCACACCCTCCACCTCACCCACCTCTGAGTCACACATAATTGTGTGTCTAAACAGTTAACACAGAAAAAAACAAAAAACAAACAACACACTCCTCCACTACCACTACACAACTCACACACACACACACACACACACACACACACACACACACACAAAAAAACACTGACAAGGGACTATAAAGAAAAATAACTAGGACTAAAAATTAGACAAAACCACAAAATACAACACAACAAGAATGACAAGATGACTTCAAACACAATACCACACTCAGAAATCGCCACCAACACTCCTCACCAAACCACAATTTCACCTACCTCCACAGCACAACCTCCCTCCACCTCACCATTAACTAAACCCACGAGGTGCGGACGGTTTGGGGCGTATTTATATGGTTGCGCACAGACACTCCTACCATCTGAAACACAACCAATCACGAACGGGGATGAAAATCGAAACTGAAAGTGAAAATGCGGCCGCGGGAAAAAAAAACCTGCCGCATTTAACTTAGGAAAAAAAACAGCAGATACAACAAAAACACGTACGCAAACGACAATGACGGCCGTAAATGTGCACAAAAAAAACGACTGGCATCGACATCGGAAAACACGACAACCATAAAGTCGACTGCTTCGTAACTTTGCGTATATGGATTCAAAAAGTTGCATGAAAATGCACCCGATACAAAACGAGTTTAAACACTACACAAACCGACTCAAACACAAATATTAGTAAATATTGCCCAAGGTGTGGTTGTCAACCCGTAACATCAAAATCCGACAACCTTCGACTAAATTGGGACCCAGGTTCATCGCGCCATTCCTCATCATCAAAAAAGTCAATATGGTCGCTTTTCAGCTGCAATTACCGAAATCACTTAAAATTTACAACACCTTCCATTGTTCTCTGCTCAAAGTATGTGTCCTTTCCAGGAAATTTCCTCGGAATTTATCCAGGGTAGACCTCCTGTGGATATTCAGGGCCAACAGGAATTCTTGGTGGAAAAAGTTTTGAATTTTAAGTTTTCCCATGGTCAGCTCTGTTTTTTGGTCCATTGGAAGGGGTCTGGCTCAGAGGAGAGATCATGGGTCCGGGAAAAGGATTTGCAAGCCCCTAAGCTAAAAAAAGCTTTCTTTCAAGAATTTCCTCATAAAACCGGGTTTAGGGGTTCCTTAACCCCTCCTCAAGGGGGTGGGGGTAACTGTCAGTGGCAGCGGGTGTTGTGGGATGCATCACTTCCACCGCTAAGCATCCGTCTCCGGCAGGTTGCTTAACAGTGATGGCACTCACTCATCAGCTGCCTGTTCCCATAGTAGCTGCCGCTGATTGACTGGCATCTCTGCAAATGACAGAAACCATGTGGATTCCATCATTTGTGGAGAGGAGCTATATGTGTATACAAATATAGATCCTCTAGGCAAGATTAGTGCGGTTCACTCTTTTTTTTTTTTTTTTTTTTTTAAGCCCTGGGATGACTACATGGAGAAATGAACTGACCAACTCAAGGGTTGGTGAGTATGGATTTCCCTACACCATGTAGCAGATTCTGAACAAGTGGAAAGATCAACACCAGGGGCAAGGTAAGTATATGTGAGTGTCTCCTGGGGAGACATCATGACATCTATCCAAGTCCCAGTCCATTCCCACAGCCATTCCATCGGCGTGGCATTCACAGTAAAATAGGTGGCAGTGTGGCATCGGCAGATGCAGACACAAAGAGTTCAAGTCTGACAGAAGCACAGCACTAGTGTGTACCCCACACTAGTGTGTACCCCACTGCCCTGCCAGTCAGAGATTGGGGTAAGAGCTGCAGCAGCCTGGGTCTTCATATATTATCAATAAAATGATTAATCACATCTTGACATTCATGACAGGTTGTCTAAGAGAGAGGGGAAAAGGGAACGGGTTTGTGGGATATTAATTACCAAGTAGGGTTAAAAATGAGAGAGAGGCATAGGGAGGGGGTTGGTGAATATTAAATAAGAGAGAGGCAAAGGTAGTGTACAGTATATGGCAGGAGCTTATTAATGGCCACGTAAGGTTATAAATGAGAGAGAGGCATTGGAATGGAATTTGCAGGAGGTTATTAATGGCCAGGTAAGGTTATAAATAAGAGAGAGAGGGAGATATAATGAGGGGGTTTGGGAAGGGTGGGACACAAATGATCATTTTTGCACAGGGAACCAAAGTATTCCGCGGTGTGAAAGTATTTTCACACCGCTGAAAAGTGCTGCCTCATATTTCCCATGTACAGCCCTAGAAATATCATCCTCTGAGCCACATACTATAGCACTACCATGGGGTCCAAGAGGAAAGAGAGAGCTGGTACATATTACTTAGAAATTATTAATATTTGCAAGTGACATGCAGTAGATTTGCAGATTTTTTATGTTTTAAACAGGATTTCAATTAATATTTCTAATTCATTGTAAGTAATTTTAAAGTAAATGTTTTATTTGTTTCCTTTTTAAAATTTTTGCATAATAAATGCAACTTTCATACCTGTTATTTATATAGCACCTAAATATTCCAGAGCACTTTATTATTCTTTAATAAAACTGTACAGACATAGATGGACTATATTGAGTTCTACTGTATATGATTTATGTGATGTAACTTTATATTTTACCATACTACTATAGTCAGGGGTGAATCCAGAACAAAATTACAGGGGAGCCCTTTGGAGGAGGGGATCTTTTGCACATGCTCCTAAACAGTGGGCATAGCATTGAATCAAGGGGCATGGCCTCAAAGGCAATGCCCTATCCACGACCCACAGCCTTGTTTTCATCATTTTTCCTTACCCACTTCCCTTATGCCAGCCTCCTCACCTACTCTTCAGCTCATGCCAACCTTTGCCTCATCAGTCCTCCCCCACTACCTTCAGCAGTCACAGCCATCCTCCTCTTCCCAGACTCTGTCCTCCAAGTGACAGTCCTCTCTTCCCCATCCTGGCCAGACACAACACATATGGTGATCTAGCAGTACTCTGTCTTTATTATGTATGGAAGGGGTTTATATACCATAGCTTTTGAATCAAAACATAAATTCATGTTTAGAGCATGCATTGAGCTTTGCCAAAAATGTTATGAAGTCACATGCACACTATAATTTTGCATTAGCAGCAGGGGGCACTATTGCCTATATTATTATTATTATTATTATTATTATTATTATTTACTAATTTTCTAAACTACTATGCTGTCCCTGGGAACACATAGACAACGTCATTCCATTGAATTCCATTTCCAATTTTGTATATTTGTATTTCAATATATATTTATTCTTTTCAAAAACAGAAAGACACAAAATAGATACACTGATCAAGTGAAAACAAAAAGGGCAACAGTTTCAGTGTAAAAACTATAAATGTTATGGACCCTTCAGAAAATTATGCACAAAATGTATCAAGCATCCGAAACAGTACTCATGACAATTCAATCAAAACATGAAGATAAAACACTGAAGACAAGTCAAACAATTAAACAGAAACAGTGACAACAGAACAGAAGAAAGAAGCTAAAAGGGATAGAATGGTGAGGAGGGCACTGTGTCAAAAAGAAAGAAAAAGGGTGACAGATTGGAAGAGTTGTAGGGCCTATAGTACATGTGGAAAGAATTGCTATAAGTATATCATCCTACCATGAGGCTAACTATTAAACTACGAGAAGGTAACCCAAGCTCAAGTAAAAAAAATTTAAGGTAAGTTTGTGAGGATTTAAATTCCAGCCAAGGGTGCCAGGTGGTCATGAAATCTCGGTACCACTCCAGAGACACTCGATTATCCACCACTGACATGTACATGTAAATACGAGTGAACCATTTCTTAACCATAGGAGGGGAGATTGCCCATCTGCAAACTGGCTTCACGACCTTCGCAGCACTATTGAGGAATTATTTCAATAGAGATTTTTTTTATAAAAGGTTGGATAGCTGGAGTATGAATTAATAAACCAGAAAGAGGGAGAGAAAGGAATCTCAGCATCTGATAGCATACTAGAAATGGATATCACTTGTTCCCATAAAGGCTGCTGAATGTGACAATCCCACCAAATATGAAGTGAGGAGCCAACCTCTGTATTACAATGCCAACATGTTTCAGGCATCCCAGGGAACATCTTTGCCAGCATTAGAGGACCAGCGTGTACCATTGTAAAAGAACATTAAAATGAGTCTCAATTGCAGAATAACTCACAGAGCTAGCAAGCATATTTTGGAAAATCCTAGTCCACTCATCATCAGCCAACTCAAGTTGCAAGTCACCCATCCAGTCTCTAGAATTTTTGGGAAGTTCATATACTTTATAAGGAGCCCATATCCCCTTGAGAGAAAGTGCGATGGATGTGCCAAACACTTGTTCTCAAAAGAGGTTATAGGTCTGCTAGAAGCTTCACACAAGTCCCTAGTCTGCACAAAAATGTTTCAATTGTAAGTAACGCCATATCTCAGGGGGTGGAAGGTCCCACTTAGGGCCTTATTCAGGTTGGATTGCAAAATTTGAGTATCACAATCCGGCCGATTATCAAACGACTGCACATGCGCAGAGTTCGCATTTCACATGCTCGATGGGAAATAGCAACAGAAATTGTGTACAGTACATATCATAATCAAAATGCAGCTGCTGTTTGACTAAAAGAAAGCTGACATTTCTGGGCAGAAACATGCTGTTTTATGGGTGTGTTTGAAAAAACACAGGCGTGCCCAGGCGTTTTTAAGTAGGGCCTCTTACATCAGCGATGACCACTTCCAGCCTCTTGCATCACTAAAATTGTGGACAGCCTTGCCTGATGCGAGTGCACAGGGCTCATTCTGCATGTGCACAAACGGGTCTTGCAATGTAGCATGAAGTCTGGCATCAGAATGTCAGTGATTGACTACATGATACCATTTGGGGGTGGGAAGTGGGCAGCAACAGACTCCATTTACCCAAGTGGAGGCATGTCATCTCCACTTAAGAGGGAAGAGGCCAGGGATTTCCTTCGTTGAATGGCAATATCCTAGCCACTGCAATGTGCAGCATGTGCATCACCATGGGTGCAAGAAGCCACTCAATGGTGAGTAAGTTATCTGATACTGCGTCCTAGGATGCAGGTCAGATCACTAATGTAGCAGGAGGCATCTGCTCGTAATAGACACCTCCTGCTGCATTACCATACAGTGTTCTCACTGCTGCTTGAAGGCATTTGGGATGAGTTTTAACTATTTATTGTGCATTATATAGTGGTGTAGTCATTGTATTACATCAGCAAACACTCCCACTAAAAGGTTCCTTTGCCTGCATCTGCGAGTTACCTTAGATGCCAATCAGAAATGCCCATTTCATGGATTGAGAGAACTGACTTCTGTCAAGGTGCAAATGCATGGTGCAGGGCATGTGCAAACTACAAATAAATCCTAGATGTACCGTATCTGCTTTATTGCGTGCATGCATTACCTTAGATAGGCAGGTCGGACCTTGTATGTGCCAGACTGATAGAGGAGTTCTGCAACCTATCAGCACTGATGGTCACAGACACTTATTAACAGACAGCTGTACATTTTTTCTGGTTCACTGCTTTATGTGAATTTAAAGGCAGCTCATAACTGGTGTAGCTGGTTCTGTCAGTCTGCTTGACTAAGTGCTACACTTAGGAAAGCACAAGGGACGGGAAGCCCAGTGACAGATAGAGTAGAGATGCCACTGTGTTTGTGCCCCTACCAAGGTACATACCCCCTGTTTTCCGCAGTGCACATGACTTTGTGCTAGTACCTCTGTCACCCACTGCCTCCCCATCACCCTCTGCCTTTCAATGTCAACCTCTACCCATCTGCCTTACACTGTCACTCTCTGTCTCTCCATGTCACCAACTGCCATGTGGCATATAGGTAGTTTGGGGTGGCATGGAGGAGGAGGGCCCAAATTAAATTTTTGCTATCTCCTCGGGACAAATCTGTGGGATAAAAATTAAGTAGTGTAATGTTAGGATCGATTGGGATAGTCACTCTGAGAAATATACCAATCAAGAAGATGACCTCAGTCCAGTGTGTTTTAATTACTGGACATGACCAGAAGACATGAAATATGTCTCCCACACATCAAAATTATGCCATAAATATTGAGAAATAGTGAGCAAGATTTGATGTTGATGCTCTGTAGTGAAGCACATCTTCTGCACCAACCTGTAAAACATGTCTGATGCACCTAGAAATTGTAAAACCAGTACAATATATAAATTCCCATTCCTCATCTTAGCTAGATCACTCTCCCATTTAATTTGTGATCTCAAGTTCCCTTTTTTTCCTGCGGTCAATTGGTAATTATACCACCATGCAATTCCTCCCTTATGGTTTGAAGATTTAAACCGAACTGCAATAAATTACGGGAAAGGCGGTCTTTTAATGAGAGTTTTGGAGGCAACACTGCAGCCACTGTCGCAACTGAAGACACTTAATAAAATCTTGCTTCGGGACAGCATAATGTAATTGAAGATGGGTATACGATGCTAAACCATCTTGCAGAAGAACATCCCTTAAGGGAGGAAATACCCTTGGCAACCCATGAATCTAAATTAAGATCTGGTATTAACTGGACAATAATCTTTAAAGATTAATCTGGTGAGGATAAGGGCAACTCGTTTCTTAAAGACACCAATTTGTGCCAGGCAAGAAGTGTGGCTTGTACAGCTTTAAATGATATTGGTCAGACAGGGACAGCAGTTTTAGATAGCCAGAACAGATCAGGGAGAGCAAGTGGATGCATGATGCCCCTCTCCATTGCAACCCAAGGCTTAGGTGAGTCAGAGTTAAACCAATTCCTAGCTTGACTCAATAAACAAGCTGAGTGGTATTTTTTTTAAATCAGGAACGTCTACCACACCCTTCAGTTTAGGGAGGGAGAGGGTAATCCTTGCTATTTTAGGATACATACCTTCCAAATATATTGAGCAATAAGTCTGTAGAAATTATTATGAAATACTTTAGGGAAAGGTCTAGGGATAGTACGGAAAAGGTACATGAGTTTGCGAAGAAGAACCATGTTAGTCGCTCGTATCCTGCCCATCCATGATACTTTGTGCAACATCCAGTCAATGGTAAGATTTTCAAAACCTTTAAGAAGGGCCCATAGTTACAATCATAGATATCGCTATCTATAGCAGCTTAATTCACACCCAAATATCTGAGGGACTGAGATTGCCAAGCATATTTATGGTTTGCTTTCAATCCTTCCAGAGTATTATCAGGAATGTTAAAAGGAAGAGCCTCAGTTTAGTTATCATTCAACTTATAATAGGAAGCTTCTGCATAAGCCTCCAGCACCAAATGCAACTCAGGGAGGAAAGACTCCGGATGGAGTAAACATAATAAAATATCATCAGCAAATAAACTGATCTTATGGTGAGAGCTCATAATCTCAGGACCTCAGATAGAGTCTGCATTCCTAACCTTCTCGGCCAGAGGCTCAATTGCTAAAGCAAAAATAAGCAGTAACAGAGGACACCCTGTTGCGTACCATTAGTGAGTTAAAATCTTGAAGAGAGCTGCCTGTTTATATAAACCCTAGCTGAGGAAGAAGTCAGAATGAGGAAGAAGTCAGAATGAAATCAAATATTCTGCCCCTAAAGCCAAAACATCTGAGGGTTACTTGTAAGAATCCCCAGTGTAGCCTATCAAATGCTAAGGAGAGAACTAAAAGAGGTGACTTCCTGGAGTCACAGTATTCAATAATATTAAGAACTCGGTGAGTCTTATCTGGCACCTGTCTGCCCGGCACAAACCCCACCTGGTCAACGTTAACCAAAGAAGAAAGGAGAGGACATACTGTAGGTGATTAGCTATCAATTTGGCACACAGCGCGACATCCACATTCAACAAAGCTAAAGGCTGATAGTTTTGCACAGCAGTTGGGGCCTTTCCCAGTTTGGGTATAGTGACAATCAGCACCTCCAGTATTTCCTTAGAGAACTGCTTCATCTCCGATGCTTCATTGAACATGGACATCAAAACTGGAGCCAGCTCAGTGTTAAAGGTCTTTTAAAATTGGATGGATACCCATCCAGCCCAGGAGCCTTATCTAGTGGCAAGGATCCAATAGCTGCAGTAACTTCCTCTAAGGACCAAGGTAAGTTGAGGGACAGACAGGCCTCAGAGTTCAGTGAAGGAAGATGAAGTTTGTCTAAGAAGTTGTCAATAATATCTGGGGATGGTTTAGGAGTGAAAGAGTTGTCCTTGAGATTATACAATCTACAATAATAGTCAGCAAATGCTTTGGCTATCTCAGATGGTTCACCTTAATACCTGTAGAAGTGTAAATATCCCGTACCTGCTCTCTAGCTCATCTCCCTCGTAATTTATGAACCAAAAGGCATCTAGCCCAGTTTCCAAAAAAATAAAATCTCTGGTTAAGGCAGTGAACTTTCTTTAAAGTATAAACATTTGCTTTCTCACAGGCTCTTAGAAGTTCCTTAAACAATTGTTGATTAGGAGGGTTAGCTTTATGAGCTACCTCAAGACAGACAACCTCAACTTCTACTTGTTCCCATTGTTGTTTATACTCCCGCTTAAGGCACACTGCAGCTTAAACTGACGAACCTCACACCACAGCTTTTAAAGAACACCAAAAATTAAAAATACAGGTGTCTTCTAGCTTATTATGTAATTATAAAGAAAGAAACTGTTGAATAGTCTGATGAGCCTCTGGCCAAGAAATATCCCAGTGTAAAAATATAGGGGTATGGTCAGACCTGAATATGGGTAGTAAATCTATTGTACAGGCAGATGATAAGAACCATTTGTCTGATAACACCAAATCTGTCCTAGAATAGGATCTATGAACATGTGAATATAATGAAAAATCTCTCTCTGTGGGATGTTTAGCCTGCTAGAAATAAAATAAATCATATTCTGCAAGCAATTGGTTGAAGCCTTTAGCAAACTCATGGGGCTGACTTGAGTGAGGACCAGTTATCTGAGTCCTATCCATTGTCGGGTCCAAGACCGTATTGAAATCCCCCAGAATTATCACAGCCACCATGCTGAACTTTTGAAGTGTTTTGAATTTCCTGCAGAAGGACAATTGTCTGAAGTTGGGCACAAAAAGTGAAATTAAAGAAATATCAACCCCATTCAAAAGCCCCACCAAAAATAAATATCCCCCATTAATGTCAGCATGTTGTGAGATGAGAGGGACTGGGCAATGTTCGGATATCAATATCGTAACTCCAGCTTTTTTAGTGGGCCCTTTGTCTAGAATTGGTGATGGATGGAGGAGCAGATTGTTGGAAATGAGTTTCCTGAATTGCAACTATGTGTGCCCAGACAGGAATAAAGCCAGGTAGTCTGTGCACTGTGGTGATAGTAAGCGTTTGTTCGGGGTGTGCTGCTAGTTATAGAGGCGTCCAATCCTCCTTGTACATATAAAAATTACTAGGTATTTAGACCTAACTGCGCTCAACCCCTAGGTGTTGTATGCTTTTATGTGAATGAACAAGGTAAATGTACTATTCCTGTGTGTAATTAGGAAGGATATCGGTATGTAACTAAATACTTTTTATTAATATGGCAAGCTAGTTCCGTATATTTCAATACCAGGATAAATTAATAACAAGGATGCATGCACAAATCAATGATAGTTCAACTAGAGGAGGATATTCCCTGAGTCCTCCGCTGTTAATACTGTCAGTCTGAGACAAGTGCTGTATATATGAAAGATGTACTTTCTGTACATTAAAGAACACGTCCTTGTTGTTTTATAAAAAGTCTAAAATAGGTGATATTCTTTCACTCCTTAGATGATAATAGGTGCCAGTTAATGAAATAGAGAGTGGCATCCCGTAACGCTGTGGTGTCCTTTTAACAAATGAAGTCCATGCGCTTACCATTGCAGCCGTGTAGATGAGAGGTCCGGGTGCGGGCAGACGTCAGTATTCCATGGGGGCTCCGGACTGGTTCAGCCTCAGGGGACATGTAGGCTACCTCGGTTTGTCCTGGCACGGGACTTTCCGGGTGCCTCCTTCATCCGCTTTGCTGGCCGTTTGTCTGGGGAGGGAATGCACTGATGCAGGCTCCAGAGAGCCAGTTAACAGATACGCCTCTCCACTAACAGATACTCACCTGCAGTCTCCCTTCCGCTGCCTGTCCGACCTTCTCCCTCTCCGATTCTGTTCACGTTGCTGCACACCCAGCTCCGGGGCTTTGAAGTTGTTCCTGCGTTACTTAATACCGCTTGTCCATTTTTGTGTATATCTTTATGTCCCTCCAACGCGTTTCAGCCTGTTCGTCCTTCCTCTGGGAGTCTGTGATTACACTTGTCCTGACTGCATGGAGTTTAAAAGCATTATTCTTGGTGGGAACAGCTATCATTCATTGTTTGTGTTGAGTATCTCATTGGTTTCTCAGTCTGTCAATCATTGCAAGTTGTCGTAATTGTTTAATTGGATTTTTTTCCTCCTTCCTGTTTCTTTGTTGCAAATGACAGTGGATCGTTTCTTTTTTATACTTATCAGCCTTAATATTCCATATTCCTGTTCTTCAAATGCCTAAGAGTAATCCCTATCTTCTCTTCAAACATTATTTGAAAAAGCAATACTACGTGAACCTTACAATGACTCCTGTAAATTAAGAAAATTATGTAATAATTGAGGTCCAATAGTTATCTACATGGAGTCTAATACTTCTCTTGTAGAGGTTTTTCTACTCACAGTGCCTATTTAAATTTATTTATGCGACTGATTTTTATGTGGACCTGTGTGCGGGCTGATTGATTTGTTCATACACTGCTCAGTTAATGTTATGTTGTTGATCTAAAATTGTAATGATTTTTATGTGGACTTGTATGTAGGTTAGTGGATTTACTCATTCACTGTTCAGTCAGTGTTATGTTGTGGATCTAGAATTGAAATGGGTAACCTCTGTGACAGAGGTGGATTGCTATAATCATAGTGTTATGCCCTATCAGATGCCAAATGTTTGCCTTATTTGCATTTGATGGATCTTATTTCATTATCGAGATTTAGGCCTTTGGGTGCTAGTGTTCCTAGGGTAATAATGGTGTGGAGTTCTTCTTTTTTGATTATATGGAGATAGTCTCCTCCTCTACAATTCTTTTTTACCTCCTTTAATCCTGCGAATCTGAGCAATGCAGGGTTCGATCTATGATGCTCCTTGAAATGACGGTGATCTTCTGTACCTTTTTTAATATTGCGGATATGTTCACTGATCCTTTATTCAGTGGTCGTATCGTTCTTCCCACGTATTGTCATGGGCAAGGACATTCTAGCAAGTAAATGATTCCTTTGTTGTGGCATGTCTGTCTATTATTTTGTAGGTATAGGAGTTGGTGACAGATTTTTTTGTTAATGTGGGCATTGTGCTTCTTGCTTTTTATGTTATACATCCTATGCAGGTCCCACAGTGATAAAAAACCCCTTTCTCATGTTTGCCATTTATAGTAGTTTGGATTATAATGTATGGTGGTATGTAGATATGTACTAATTTTTTCTTTATGTCGGGTGCTTTCTGGAAAACTATTTTAGGTTTTGGGGGTAAGACTTGCTAGTGTTTCATCTTGAAGTAAGATGGGCCAATGTTTTTTTATAACCTTTTTAACCTGTTCAGCTTGGTTTGTGTATTGAGTTATAAATAATATGTCCTCATTTTTGGTTGTTTGTTCTGTTTTTTTCTTATAGTCTAACAGGGAAGATCTATCACTTCTTCTGACTGTGTCAAAAGCTGTCTGTACTTTTTCTGTGCAGTAATTCTTCTCTTTAAAATTCTCACTTAAAGCCTGTCCTTGTAACTCATAGTCCCTGATCCTTGAGCAATTCGTCCTAAGTCAATTAAATTGTCCCATCGGGATGCCATCCAGCCAGGTGGCATGATGGTCACTTGATGCTAATATGAATCTGTATTTCGTCATCGACAATGAATATGTTTAAGTCTAGGAATTCGACCTTAGATTTACTATATGTGGTGGTGAGTTGTATGTTCTGCTCATTCTAGTTCAAGTGTGTGATAAATTGTGTGAGGGATCCCTCATCACCCTACCAGTTGAAAAATACATCATCTATGTACCTAGTCCAGAGGACGAGGTTTGCACCAAGCTCATGGTCTGACCAGATGACATCATCTTCCCACTTGCTCATAAATAGATTAGCATAGCTTGGCGCATACCGCATCCCCATCGCGGTCTCTGTGACCTGGAAGTAATAGTTGTCATTGAACCATGCGTAGTTGTGTGTAAGTATAAATTTAATGCTCTTCATGATAAAGTCCCTGAGTGTTATCTATAATTGAATATAATGATTTGACATCACTGATAACTAGCCAGTAATTGTCTTTCCATGTAATGGTATTCAATATAATCAATATGTCGGTGGTATCCCTGAGATAGGCTTTATCATGTTTAACATATGGCTGTAAAAATGTGTCAATGTATTGTGATAGATTAGCACTGACCGAGTCTATCCCAGATATGATTGGTCTGCCTGGTGGTTTTATCGGATCCTTATGTATTTTTGGCAGATAATAGAATACTGGTATGATCGGGTGTTTGATGTCCAGGTAGGTGTGCTCCTGTATAGTCAGTATTCATAAATTTAGTCGCCATTTTAGGAGCGCCTTGATGTTTGTACATGTTTGTGGGGTACCCTTGCAGTTTTTGATAGATGTTAGTGTCCTCCAATAGTTTGTTAGCCTCTTCCAAGTAGTCGCTTTTGTTTAGTATGACTATTCCTCCCACCTTGTCTGCTGGTTTGATGACAAGGTCAATGTTTTTACTTAATTTGTTAAGTGCTAGTTGTTCGATGTGAGTCAAATCTTGTGTCGTTTATGTCCTTTTGGACTATCCTCTAACTTCATGATGTCTTTCTCTATCATGCTTGTGAAGGTAGCTGTGTGGTTTCCCATAATGTAGCTAGGATAAAACTGTGACTTGGGTTTTAGACTCGTGTGTGTATGGATCTTTATCTGGTGGTTTATATTGTGGCAATGGTGTATTCTGAAAATATTTATTTAATGTTCGTTTGCATGTAAATTTTTGAATGTCCATGTATGTGTCAAATTTATTCATGGATGCAGTGGGTGCAAATTTTAGTCCCTTGTCAAATGCACTAATTTGATGCTCATCGAGTGTGTGACTGCTTAAATTGAAAATGCCTTGTCCTTTCTATCCAGAGTCTCTCGATGTCAGTGTTTTGCTTTTTTGTCCTCCCCTGCATCCTTGTCGTGTTCTATAAGCTTTCTCTTTGTTGGTTTGTTCGGTGTCCTGTCAGGACATTCCTGATGTGTGTGGTCTGTCTTGTGCGCTAAAAAAGAATCTGCACATCTTTGATTAACGTGTTCTTTTCCTTCTGTTTCTAATACACTAATATTGTTATCCGCTTTCTGGTCTAAGGGTGGCTCTGGTTCCAATGTTGTAATGTTTAGTATTATAGATTCGGTATTGAGCCAACCTTGTTCTAGTGATAGTCTCGCTAGATCATGTGTTTGTTCTTCTTCTATGTTGTAAACTGTAAACTGAGAAGTGTCCCAATCAGTGCTAGTTGTTGATTCATTTGACATGTCACTATTTCTTGGTTGTGTGTGGGATAGTCCTCTTACTAAATTTTGCGAATGTAGTTTTGTCATATATTGCTGATCGGGGAAAATTTAAGTCTTTTGTAAACAGGTGTTCTGGGTGGACCTGTAATGTTTGTTTTACTATCTCTTTTGCTCCGACTGGAATTGGAATGCAATTTTTGTGTTTCCTTTTGTTTGGGTTTGGCGTTTTTATGTATTCCAAATTTATCCCTGAGTATCTTATTTTTCTTGAATGTAACAATTTTATCTTTCCCTTGCTTAACTCTTTTTAAGGTGAGTTCGGTAAGTGTGCAAAATGCTGTATAATGCTCATAACTTTTGAGATCTGTGCTTAGTTTTTGTATTATTTGAACTAATTTGGCTAATTCACCTGTATTTGTCTCTATCAGTAATTGCACTAGTTGGTACAGTCATTTAAGATGTTGTTCCATTTGTTAGAGAAAGTCGTATGTGTGCCCTGAGTCTATGGAAGTGATTCAAGGCTACATGTCTCTTATGGGGGAGTTCAGACCCTTAGCATTAATGGATATAACATTCACAATGTTGACATATAAATGTATCATAATAATGAGCCATCTTGTAGAGCAGGGGTGGGGAACCTTTTTTCTACCAAGGGCCATGTGGATATTTATAAAATCCTTTGGGGGCCATACAAAAATTCTCAACTTACAAAATTACCCTGCCACCCAGTAGGTCTGCCCCTTAGAGGTACTGTGCACGTGCACCCAAAAAATGGATGTTGCCAATTAAAATGGGACGTGATACACATATGCCCCAATAGTGCAGTGCCAGATCCACAATTGCCCCCACAGTGCCATGTACATAATGCCCCCACAGTGCCAGGTATACAAATGCCCCCACAGTGCCAGATCCACAAATGCCCCCACAGTGCCAGATCCACAATTGCCCCCACAGTGCCATGTACATAATGCCCCCACAGTGCCAGGTATACAAATGCCCCCACAGTGTCAGGTATACAAATGCCCTCCAAAGTGTCAGGTATACAAATGCCCCCCACAGTGTCAGGTATACAAATGCACCCCACAGTGCAGGTATACAAATGCCCCCCCACAGTGCCAGGTATACAAATGCCCCCCACAGTGCCAGGTATACAAATGCCCCCACAGTGTCAGGTATACAAATACAAATGCCCCCCACAGTGCCAGATACACAAATGCCCCCACTGTCCTGCTTATCGATTAGAGGAGAGTGCGGCTCTTTCGGTGGTGGCGGCAGTGTGAAGGACTTCAAACAAGCCGCTGGTTCATGAGCCAATCAGAGCTCACGGACCGGCAGCAGCAGCTCCTGATTGGCTGCTGGTCCGCAAGCTCTGATTGGCTCACAAACCGGCAGCTGGTTTGAAGTCCTACACGCCACCGCCCGACAGAGCCATGCTCTCCTCCCTGTCCTCACAGCTGAGACACGCTGCCGCCGGACTGAGCGGCAGCGTGTCTCACTGACACAAGTGGGTGGGCTGGAGCAAACGGCTTTGTGGGCCTTATACGGCCCGCGGGCCGGTGGTTCCCCACCCCTGTTGTAGAGAAACTGAAGCTTAGTACTTCCCTGGTATCAAACAACACAAACAATAAAAATAGAAAGAGACAATAAAGAAAAGGAACATGAGAGGGAAAGAGAAAACAAATATAGATCATGAACAAACAAACAGAAATGATGCTCCTTTGGGCCAGGGAAGGCCACCAGACCATGGTTAACCTAAATATAAGTAGGGGTAGAGGCCTATCTCCCTTCACCTACCAATACACAAACATAATATGAACATAATTAAAAAAGGAGCAACCCCCGAAGGGATACCCCTATTAAAAAAATGGGCAAATATTTAGTGGGGCAAATGTACAGAATATTAAGTACTAAATATCAGTGCTGGATGTTGGGTGGAGAGTCTGCACAAAATACAAAGTGGCGCATAACAAATATAGGAAAATATATAAGGGAGCATAACAAATATAGGAACTAATTCAGACCTGATTGCTGCTGTGCGTTTTTGCACAGCAGTGATCAGGTCTGAACTGCGCCGGTGCATGCCAGACAGCCAAAGGCTGTCTCAGCCCTGCGATCGCCTCTGCCTGATTGACAGGTAGAGGTGGTCGCTGGGCGGGAAGGGTTGGGCCGGTAGCATTTGGCCACCATTTAGAGGGTGCAGTTCAGGCAACGCAGGCATGCCCAGACCATTGGGGGGGTGGGCTGTGGTGGCTGTGTGATGTCACACGCAGCCGCTGCGACCCAAGTAGCAACGAGTACAGATGGAGCCTCGCTCATCTAGCCTTCTGGGCTGCACCTAGGTGCACCAAGGCTTATTAGCATAAACTTTTCACCTATTTTTCTCATCTACAATACAATACAGAGAGAACAATACAGCAAGGGATTAAGTCATTACAGCAGGGGATTAAGTCTGACTGCCCTGGCTCAGTTAATCCTATTAAAGGGATAGATGAGCATGGCTCCATCTGTAGCTCCCTGCCAGCGCGCAGGAGCTGCACTGGCAGGAAGCTACTCTTCCAGTACAAAGCATCGCTGCAGTGCGATGCTTTTGTACTTCTGCGGGGGGGGGGGGGGTGTTGGGCCTGACATGCGAGACGGACTAGCCCTGTGCTGGCCGTCTCCCTGCATGTCTGTGTGACTGATCGTAGATGTGCTAAATTTAGCACATCTACGATCAGGTCTGAATTAGGCCTACAGTTAAATCAACCATAACAGTCAAGCGAAAGAGAAGTGCAAAGTGGATGGATATTAAAAATGAGACTGAAACACACTTTACGATAAAATCAAATATGAAGAACAACCCGACATTAGGATAAAACGAGCCTGAGAAAACCCATAATTAAGCAACAAACAGCAGTCTTACTGCCCTGAAATATCAGTTAAACAAAATACAATAATAAGGCACATAGATATCACACATCATTTGTACGGCAGTTCAAAACACAGAAGACGAAGGAGTCATGGCCAGGGAACCCTGATGGCAGTCCATACACCCTGTTCCTTTAGTCTGCCCTGCCAGGATCCCCCTTAGCTCCGGAGGCCATGGAAAGTAACACGGAGCAATTCTGGCTGGCCTAGCAGGTGAAGAGTGCTGCGGCCTTGTCTGCCAATTGAAGCCTTGGTCTTTCCTGGAGGGCTGCACCTGGCACATGAGTTTCATTACGGCAGCTGCCACGGAGGTGCTTCTTGCATGGTTAAACTTTATTTTTTTGATAGTTGTGGTGCAGATTGAAAAACAACAATAGTGTATCCACATTGTGGGCAACAATTTAAACTAGACAGTGGACCCTCTACTAGATTCTTCTCTGTGCCTGCCTAGAATATCATTCTACAATCACCTGTAAGGCAGACTTTCCTAGACCATCAGCTGACTGTAATTTGGAACTAAATGGAATAGCCTTCGAGTTACTGTAGGTGCGGGACTTTTCTGCTTTAAAAAAATAGGCTGACTCACACAATCGTTAACAAGGCAAACCCAGGTTAGTTTTGCCTTGTAAATAATTGCTGCTTTAAAAAAACAGGCAGACCCTGTAAAAGAAATTTAGCCCCAAATGTCAATAAGCCTCTTTCTTCTTTGTCTGTCTGTTATTACCCAGTCTTGTTTTACTACCATTTTGCTTCAAATTGTAAAGCGCACTGGAATATGTTGGTGCTATATAAGTAACTAATAATAATAACAATAATAATTAAAAAAAAACAACGCAATAGCATATTTCACATACGATGGAAAATGTCCTTCACAGTCATTAGTGTTCTGCAGTTTATTCACAAATGACCCCCATTCTATTGTTACTGTATGTAAAATGTAATTTAACTCAGTAGAGCATTCATTTCAGTTGCTTGTACCATTATAAAATATAAATGAATTAAATTAAATTACAATTTAAAGTGTAGGCAGATCATTACTGTCACTATAAAATAGGCATAATGCTTGAATATATTGAATTGTACAGATAATTGATTGATGAGGGAACAATCTGCATGACAATTCTACTGACTTCATCACTGGAGGGAATCTGATAGAGACATGTTTTTTTATATAATGCGCAATTCTATCAAAATCATTTGATAAATTTAAAGTGTAATGTAAATGACAGAACAATTTACTCTCATTCACTCAGAACTGGTAATGCATTTAGCTAAACCAGTTTGAAATAATCTTATTATGTTCAAGCTGCTATTTGTCAGGACGTCACATTAAGCAGTAGAGCAAACAGTTTAAAAAAGCCATTGCAAAGCCTTAAAAAAAACTTGTAAGCTGTTTTTGAAGCATCATGTATTTCTAGGAATACATTTTTTATGACATCTGTGAAGTTTTGTATCTGAAACACTTTGTCATTTCAATGTTCGATAGATTCCAGTTAGCTATACTCTACATATAAATGCATGATGCATTCTTAGAAAAATATTGAAACCATAGATTTACTGTATTAATGAAAAATATACAAGTCATTGATAATAATAATAATAATAATAATTTTATTTATATAGCGCTCTTTCTCCAATAGGACTCAAGGCGCTTAACAGATATATAGCATGATATAATACAGAAAATAATGAAGTACATTTTCATAAAATACGGAAGCACGAAGATACTAAAAGGGACACTATGGAAATGCTTGAGTAAACAGGAAAGTCTTGAGTCTACTTTTGAAGGATTCTATAGTTGGGGCCTCTCGCACTGTGCGGGGAAGTGAGTTCCATAGAGTCGGAGCCGCATGACTAAAGGCTCGACCCCCAGATGAATTACGGTAGATTCTAGGTACAGCTAAAAGTCCTTCATCTACAGATCGCAGTAATCGAGTGGGGCAGTATGGGGTCAGAAGCTGTTTCAGGTACCTTGGGCCTTGGTCATGTAATGCTTTGAAACTCAGTAAGCCAATCTTGAAGATGATTCGCCATCTTACAGGCAGCCAGTGAAGGGAGTAGAGGATGGGTGTTATGTGGCTAGAATGGGGCTGGTTGGTTAACAGCCTGGCAGCTGTGTTTTGCACCAGCTGTAAGCGTTGCAATTCTTTTGCTGGTAGACCAAGGTAGAGGGCATTACAGTAGTCTAATCGAGATGATACAAATGCATGTATGACTTTTGGCAGATCATATGAGGGAATTAAGTGCTTGATTCTGGCTATGTTCCTCAGGTGAAAGAATGAGGATTTGATTGTGGCTGATATCTGATGTTTAAGTGTCAAGCCACCATCCAGGACAACGCCAAGATTCCGCACACGATCACTGGTCTGTAATTCTGAATCCCCGAGTGTAAGTCCAGTTGGTTGGCTATGCTGCAGTCCTGTCCTTTGATGTTGCGGTCGTATTATAAGGACCTCTGTTTTATCCGGGTTCAGTCGTAGCCAGCTGGCGCTCATCCACTCCTGTAGTTCAGCTAGACAGCCATTTAGGGTTGCTATTGGGTTATCAGTGCCCGGAGCAAAGGACAAGTACAATTGTGTATCATCTGCATAGCAGTGGTAGACCAGGCCATGGCGCCTGATTATTTCGCCCAATGGGAGCATGTATACTGCAAAAAGCATGGGGGATAGTATAGAACCTTGTGGGACACCACATGGCAATGGCATTGGTGGTGATGAGTATAATCCAGATGATACTCTCTGTGACCTGCCTGTGAGAAATGATTTGAACCAGCTTAGGACTGTGCCATCCAAACCACAGAAATGTATCAGTCGCTCAATCAGAAGCCCATGGTCCACGGTATCAAATGCTGCCGAGAGAACCAGAAGGATTAATATTGAACAGTCACCTCTGTCTTTTGCCATCAGAAGATCATTTAACACACACACCAGGGCTGTTTTAGTGCTATGTCTTCTCCTGAATCCTGATTGAAATGGATCATAAATACACCACTTTCTCAATAACCTTTCCTAGGAAAGGAAGGTTTGATACCGGTCTGTAGTTGGTCATGCAGTCGGGATCTAAATTAGGTTTTTTAAGAAGCGGTCTAACAATTGCTTCCTTTAGGGGTCCAGGAAAAATGCCTGTCTGCAAAGAGCATTGAACAATTTTTGCAAAGACAGGACCAATTATATCCATACAACCTATTAGAAGCTTTGTTGAGGCTGGGTCCAGACCACAGGTGGTGGGACGCAAAATCCGAGCAATTTCAGCAGTGTCCTTTACATCCACTGGGTCAAAGCTGGTCCATGAAGGCAGGTAGCTTATATTGGCAGGCTTTGTAGTTTGGCACTCCTTTGATGGCACTGTGGAGATTCCAGCCCGGATGGTGGATATTTTATCTGCAAAGAAGTTTGCAAACTCGTTGCATCTTGCCTGGGAGAGGGCTTCATCAGTCTGCAGGCATGCTGGCTTGCAAAGCATCTCCACTGTGCGGAAAAGTTGAGCTGGCCTATTGTTTGCTGCTGTGATCTCATTTGACAGGAACTGTGATTTCTTACGAGTGATTGTCGATTGATACCTTGATACTTATAGAAGCTGACACTAAAGTTAAGTAAACTTCAGCATTAACAAATAATAAATCACTGTGTTTAAAAATGTAAAAAAAAACCTCCTAATAAACAGACATTTTACTTTTGAAGGTTCATTCAAATATAAATATTGATAACACAGGCCTAGACAAATTCTACAAAAGCAAATTGGAAGCCAGAAAGTTCGAAGGTAAAATGTGTCATGCTCACAGCAAAGTAGGAGTTTCTATTGTAAAATCAGACTTAAACTTTGGTCACTGAATACTAAGATGATAGTATAATTTGCATTTTCTCTGCCTAATGGCAAAAATATATTTAGATATTTTTATTACTTACTGATTTTATTTTCATTGTTCATTAAGTTAGTTATAAAAACACAACAAAACACATAGATCTAACATAAAGTGGTAAATTAATTTAATAGGTCTTGCATTAAAAGAAAAAGTTTATTTAAAGAGATGCAAATGTGAACCTCAAACATGATAGACATGTAACACTAATACATCTAAAAACAAAGGCTCATACAGATAATTTTGTTTCCAAATTGGCATAAGATCATTAATTTCTCTATTACCAGTTCAAAGAATAGATGCAGATAGCTCCAGGCACATACACTAATTTAAATATGTTAACAACATACAGTAGCAAGAGTATGACAAAATTACAAAGAAATATGACTTATATTGCTCCTTAGAAAGTAATAAATGTTATAGTTTAGTTTTCTTCCAATTATTATCAGACGTAATCCCATAGGTTTTAAAAAAGGAAATCTTTAGCTAGAAGAAAAGAAGAGCTCTTTAAATGTTAACAATGTTGCAAAGTAGTAATATGCATAAAGTAACCAACAATTAGTTGTTCAGAAATGTCCTTTGTAGCAAAGAACTGGGAAGTCTGCTGGTAGTATCAAATATAAACATTTAAGTTATGGTGGCCAGATAATAAAAATATGGAAAACCGTCCCAATTTGAATTCAGTACTCAAATATCACTATATTGTACAACACCTTGATATAGCATCAATGATAGAGAAATGCTCATACATATACTGGTTGCAAAATCTGAACTCTGTAGACATGATTCACAGATACATGTACTGCCAATCACTGTTATACAAGAAGTACAACAATCATAGGAATCACAGTGACTATAAAATATATTCACTTCCTTGAGCTTTATCACATTTTTCTGTTTTGCAACAAATGGAATCATGATGGATTTAATTGATGTTTATTGCTTCCAATCAACACAAAGTACTCAATAATGTGTCCAAAATGTTTTTTTGTTCAAATGAATTATGAATAATATACTGAAAATAAGTGATTGCATTAGTATTCACCCTGTGATTTATCCATACTAGCTGTCTCCTTCTGTAACCAAATTTCTTTATGTAAATAGTTTATTGGAATTTAACTGTGCGCAGTTAAGATGAGTAAAATTATTGCAAGATAAATACACCTCGCTCTATGAACTTATTTAGGCAGTTAGTATATTTCTACATACAAGACAAAAGAACATTTCAAGCAGATTTTGGACAAGGTCATTGAGAAGTACAGATCAAGAAACAGGTACAAAATATTTCCAAAGCAATAAACATATCATAGAAGCACAGTTATGTCCATCATAAAAATTGGAGAAAATATGGAAGAAATGTGAATGAGCAGCAGTCTTCCATGACAGAGATAGGACTAACTGTGTATAGGACAACAATAGCAAGGATGCTTCTGCAATCTACAGTCTCAGGGCCAAATTATAGGGGACAAAAAAGGTGTAATCCTGGGGTCCCCACACACAAAGGGCCCCTACAAATGCTATATTTACAGAGGGCAGAACACCATTTGCTATCTGCACTTCAGTTCAACTCCACGGTCCACGCCCCTCCCGAGCAGTAGATGTGGTGGCCAGAGAACAAAAGACAGAGAGGCTGGCAGCTGCAGCACACACCCCTCTGAGGTTTCTGGAGCTTGGCTCTGGAGTCCATCCTTCTGCTTCTGCTTCTCTCTTGTGCCTGGCCCAGCGAAGGAAGGAGATCATACTCTGTGTGCTGTGCTGTGCACACTGACCAGTAAGTATCTTAGTGCTCCCTTCTGGCTATTTATTTGCTGTCCTGCCTTGCCCACTGTCAGAGTCCCAGCTATTTCAGCCCATGCAGTGCTCCTGCAGTAGGCCTCTTTCCGACACACAGACCCCCATGGTCCCTCAGCTCTGGGGGGAAACTTGCTGCTTCTCCAGGGACTAAGATCTGCCCATAGCATTCAGGATCTCTGGGGGCCTGAAGAAGCAGCAGAGTTCCTTCTTTTGAGAACTGGCTGCAGGGTGCCATTCTAGGCACCCTGCTAGCCAAATGCAGGGACCATGGGGCAGTGACAGTGGCACCCACTAAGCACTTCACTCTGTGCAGCTGAATTGCTCACACACCCACAGTTACAGCCCTGCAACACACATCCTAGTGAAAACAGCATACCTTGTGTAGCATGGTAGCAGCAACATATTATGGGAATTCCTCTCTCTAGCAGGAGCTGGAATGCTCATAAAAATAAAGTAGAATATGGGGGATGTGCTTACTATACTAACATGGCAGATGTATTTCTGTGATGCTCCATGTTTGTTTGCCACTAAAATACATAAATTTCACTTGATCTGCTTAATCCCTCTACAAGCAGCTGATACCTTACATGTTCTGTCAAGGTTATAACCTTCATCCCCTGGTAACAATGTCTTGCCATTGGGGCCCATCTCTTCGTGCCTTTTTTCCTCCTTCCTACCATTGATTCCAATGGTCTCACCATGGCAGATGCCTCAAGGTATTCAGGTCTACAGTACCTTCAAGGCAGAGACTCTACTCTCATTGGTTGTGTTCCAGACTCCCAGTGTTATTAGATGCACGGTTGTAGCAGACTAACCTCTCTGCTATCCTTCTCACACTAGTGTAGACTTAACTCACTGTCACCACTTTCTCTTATCTGGAGACTCACTTGGAATGAAATGCAACACTACCTATATGGTATACGCTATTGAGTGCTCCTGCAGCTTGTATCACATTGGCAGAACTACTCGACCATTAAAAACAAGAGTTTCAGAACACCTTCGAAATATTAAAAAGAGTCTCGAGACACACCACTTGTCAAAACATTTTAAACATTTTAAAACATTTGTTGCTCAACACAACAAATAAAGAAATTCATTGCACTCAAGCACATTGCAGCTACTTGGAAAGACAAAAACAGAAAAATATTTAGCAATTGAAGAAATTAAGCTCATTCACCAACTGAAAACATTACAACCAGAAGGTCTCAATCAGGACTTCGAGTTGAAATGGTTCTTGTAAAAATAGTTTTTCAAGGAACTATCAGTTAAAATATGTTCATTCTTTCTTGAAGATCATCATGAAATTGCTAAACGTATTCATCAGTCTAAATCTGTTTCACTAGAAATACCCTCTAAGGGTTAAATAATTGTGAGTTTAATCCTTGTTGGTTGCAGTGACAAATTAAGTCACATCACATGGTTTTCGTTTTAAGTATTACTCCTATACCATCAAGTTATCATAAAATGTATTGATAACATGTTTTACTCTGTTTTCAAACTTATTTTGTTGCTATAGTAACCGTTAACATATTTCAATCATAGGGTATCACCACTTCTTGGTACGGCATCTAGAACTACAAATCTAAACTACACTTCCTAGAAAGCCTACACTTTCGGTCGTGGAGTAAGGATCGTTATCGCGCCCACAGAATGAAAATAACTTCCGGTTGCCGCTGACTGCACATCACTTCCAGAAACTATCTATGGGAAAACTACATTTCCCAGAAAGCCATCACTTTAGGTAGTGGCGATTTGAACTAGAAGGATCTTTTTATACTGAAAAAAGCGCAAAGAAAATCATCATATACTCCACACCACGGAGAAATGACTAAAGCGTTCTACCGTCAACTATAGGAATATATTTAATTAACTATACATTAACATCATAATGTGCACTTCCGGTCAGAATACCGGAACCGGAAGTGCATCCATGTTTACTGTTGTACACAGCTATTTAAAGCCCAGCAATGAGTTTCACTCCTCATGCCTTGATAAAGGGTCTCCATTGACCCAAAACACATTGGCCTTAGAGAGGTGTTTGGAAAGGTGGAGTATAGCCACAGAAGAGGTTTGTTAAATTTTTTACAGTTGGACCTTCACGCCGGGTACTGGACCTTTGGTGTTCTTCCGACTGGTTTCATATCCACCTCTCTGTGTTGTATAGCCCGCCTGCCCACAACTAGTAATTTTATGTGTATATTGTATTTTATTACATATGTATAATTAAAATAACTCTTTTATATCCAAATCAGAGTGTTCATCCAAAGAAACCATGATAGGAGGAGACCTATACCACAAACAGTGAGTAATGGTACACAACTTTCACAGCTCCATAAATAGAAATCTTTATGTGCGATATCCAGACATCTCACTATGTAAGTGAGGTGTTTAAAATGTGATAACATGCCACTATACATTATTTTTTCCTGGAAACAGGGGAAGAGGGAAAAGGATACCTTGATATACGGGAAATTATTTGTTTCCTTGTAAGTTAGGTATGGGCTTGCCATCATACCATCTCTGTTTTGAAAAATTGTGAAAAATTTGTGACTTTCAAATTAAGGGTCATCTGCTGGTTTCTCAAAACAACCTTTATTTTTTTCACATACAATTCATTTGATTGAGCCGTTCGTCCATCATAAAGACCACAAAGTGATCCAAAATACAACAAAATGAAACATCCAGAGATAAGTATAAACCATCTATATATCTCTTTAAAATTACGACAGCGCCTACAGGTTCATATCTCCACCCACTTTTCACTATCAGTTTTTGGGAACCACATAGGGATGAGTCCCTCGTGAAACTAGAGGCAGCAGACGTTTTTCACATTGAGTGCCAATTAGACTATACACCCTATCTTTACGTAGATCTTGTGCAGTCTCTGAGTAGCCCAGGACTTACTCAGCTGCTGCAAACACTTCAGCCTGTCTGAGACCGGATTTGACGTCAGGGACCCTCCCTGCAAACGCATAGACACTCCTGTGTTTTTCCACCACTCCCAGAAAATGGTCAGTTACCACCCACAAATGGCTTCTTCCTGTCAATCTCCTTGTGATCGCCCGTACAAATGGATTCTTCACACAAACCCATCGCTGAGCAGCGATCCGCTTTGTACCTGTGCAACGCGCTTGCGCATTGCGGTGCATATGCATGCGCAGTTCTGACCTGATCGCAGCACTGCAAAAAATGCTACTGAGCAATCAGGTCTGAATTACGCCATATATTCCCTACCACATGCGCACGCACACACGCACACACACACACACACACACACACACACACACACACATTCATGCTAGGGTTAATTTTGTTGCGATCCAGCCATGTTCTTTTGTTCCTAATTTTCACTGGCATATTCTTTTGTTAGTGGGTTTCTCTCCTCTTGTGGACACTGCTCTTAACCATATTAATATTTTAATATTGCACAGTATAATGGTTTCTAAAACTTACTGTACTGTATGTGAGCCTCCTTCTTAACATTGAGCCTTTGTTCTTCCAGTCATGTACAGTATCTATAGTTGATGCATCTTTAGCGGTTCTTATTTATCCTGTGATCCTCCTATTGTAGTGAGTGACAAGCTTGGTGAACAATTCCACTAAGACATTTCAACAATTGAACCCAGATATTAGGGTATGTGGAACACTTCTATGCTTGCTGACTGCACTTGGACAGTGACAAGATATGGCCAAGAAGGGGAGTACAAGTGACAAGCAAAGAGAAAGAACTCTCTTGAATAGACCACTATTTGAGATACAGTAGTTCTTTCAGTTGCTGTATGCTTTTTCATTTTGTGCATGTAGTGTAGCTCAAAAACTAGAGCTAATAACATTGTAAAGTCATATTCATTTTTTTAGCTCAAATTAGTAAAGTATGACTCGTTTTAGAAAGGAAACAAATCAGTACATTGTTGTACAATGATATTTGCCAAAAACTGTCAAGTGGTCCTATCCTCACTTCTTTCTGGAACCTATCCCAGCCAAAATATCTGTTTGTGTGCCAAAACTACAATATATAAAATTGCCTCCTCTTGAATGGTCGAGAGCAAGATGTTGTTACCCGCAGGTTGCTGAGCTGCCTTCAACATTTTTCAAAGACTTTTCCTGGTCCTCAATTTTGTGCCTTTTTATAATTTGGTTTCACCATGTTTGGCTTAATTATGTCTACGTGTTTAACACTAATTACCTTTTGGTTTCAATAGTTCATAATATATATGTAACTTACCCTTTATGTGTCAATGTGACTACTGTACATCATTTGAGTTCTTTTTTATACACATTGAGCCTAATTCAGATGTGGGTGTTCTAGCTATTGCTGTTATCTTTTGCCAGTCACAATTGCAAGTATATGCTAATATGGGCAGAAGCTAACTTGAGCATAGGGATGCCCACTGCTTTCACATAATTTCTGTCTGACAACGTACAACTGCTGATACATCAGTACCATTGTTGCAAATCAGGTCATGTTGCAGAGTCTGAGCACCTCTGAAGATGCGTAGGCTGACCTGCTCTCCTGGGATGCTGGGGGACTCCAGTAGCAAGTAAGATCCCAACTTCTAATTTATGCATGCCCTTAAAGTGCCATATGAATGGCCATGACACGCCTGCACTTACCCGAACACTCGCCATTGACAAACACTGTTTTCCTGTCACTCATTTTGCAACTAATCCCTCATTGCGAACACCATGGAATTCAATTGCTGCACACGCGCACTGTGGCTCAGAAGCATGCACAGTAAGAAAACTTTGACCGATTTGCGTACAATAGACGCTTTGTGACCTTATCTGAAGTAGGCCCATTATCTCTTGAAATGTTAGTAGTGTACTTTTCACATCACTGGGTTGGACTGTTTTTCTACTAATTTTCTGTGTTTTTTGGTGTGTGTGTGTGTGTGTTTTTTTTCTCTTTTCTTCCAACGTCTATCCTTGTTTCACTTATACATTTTTCCTCTCTGTATAATAATAATAATAATAATAATAATAATAATATTAATAATAATAAATTATTATTATTATTATTACCATTATTATTATTATTATACACTCTTTTTCCCTACTCATGCTCGACCTTGCCCATTTTGTATTATCTGTTATTCATTGATGGCAACCCATTTTGGTCCTTCTGTCGTCCAATTGCTGAGTTTTACTGTTGACCACATATACAAAGCACCCTTGTTTTGTTTGTTATTTATATGGGATATAGTAAAATGTTTTCTACTATATCTACTCTTTGGATTTGTTTATGCTTCATGCCACATGAGGCAACTTTTTTACTTCCTTTTTTCTCTTCTATACTATACTGTACTTGTGGCTCTTTTCCTTTTTCCCCTCTTTCTTCCATATGTGCCAGATAGACTGGTTACTGTTTATTTATCTACCTTTAGTGTTCTGCAGCATGTCTTTGAGAGTTGTTATCTATCAATGTACTCTGAATAAATATCATTACTAGCTGTTCTATCTGTTCTTCGCACTGGAGTTTCTAACTTTTATGGTTGTAAATATAAATGAGTATTAAAAATTTGTAAAATTTATAGAGATGGAAATTTAAGATGTCTTAATGTAAGTAAATATTAATCCATGGTTCTTGGCATTACCCAAGAAGCAACTGAAGCAGATACAGGGGGTCATTCCGAGTTAATCGCTCGCTGGCTAGTTTTAGCAGCCGTGCAAATGCTATGCCGCCGCCCACTGGGGACTGTATTTTTAGCTTAGCAGAAGTGCGAACGCATGTGCAGCCGAGTTCTGCAAAAACAGTTTGTGCAGTTTCTGAGCAGCTCTGAACCTACTCAGCGCTTGCGATCACTTCAGCCTATTAGTGTCCGGATTTGACGTCATACACCCGCCCAGCGAACGCCCAGCCATGCCTGCATTTTTTCAAACACGCCTGTATTTTTGCAAACCCTCCCTGAAAACGGTCAGTTGACACCCAGAAACGCCCCCCTTCTGTTAATCTTCTTGCAGCCATCAGTGCGACTGAAAACTTCGCTAGAACCTGAGCACAACCACAACGGCCTTTGTACCCGTACGTTGTGCGTGTGCATTGCGGGGCATACGCATGCACAGAAATGCAATTTTTAAGCCTGATCGCTGCACTGCGAACAACGGCAGCTAGCGAACAACTCGGAATGACCCCCACTGTCAAAAGTGACAGGACCATTTTTGTAGTTTATTAAATTCTACACACTGGAGGTGCAATCCAAATTTTGATCTGATTGTCCGTTTGGGCATTATCGTTCATGCAACGCAAGCCACACATCAGTGATGACATCAATATGTCAACCCCCTTTTTCATCCCCTCAAGGGAGGTTTATTAAAATTCTAATTATGTAGTTTTCCTACTTCTCACCTGCAGAATACCTATGTTAAATTTAATCTTCTTAACATATAGGGAAGCAAGAGATTTAGTGATGAGTCAGTCAGTAGGTGAGTGAGTGAGTGAGTGAGTGAGTGAGTGAGTGAGTGAGGGCTTTCACATTTTTTGTAGTTTATTATATTCTACACAGTGGAGTTGCAATCCAAATTTTAATCCAATTGTTAATTTGGGCGTTATCATTCACGCAACACAAGCCATGCATCAATAGTGACATCATTATGTCAATCTGCTTTTCATTCCCTTAGGGGAGGTTTATTAAAATTCTAATTACGTAGTTTTACTATTCCCCACATGAAGAAAACATACTGTATGTTAAATTCCAGCTTCCTAACATATTGGGAAGTAAGAGAATATATATACTGTATATAGATATCAATATATGGCTCAGAATAATCTCTCCATTAATGTAAATGTAAATGGGGGGCCTGTAGAAGCAGGAGGACAGACAGCGGCATTGTAAGCAATTCTTTGTTTTTACTGATTGCAAAAAGCGAGCTGTCACTATTTTGGTACATGCTATTGGAACCTTGCATTCCAAAAAAGTTACATTAGTCTTACTATATGCTCCTAATCATGGTCAGGTCCCTTCTTTGATGAGTTTTTTTAAATGTGTTGCGCATGTCACACAGGGACACATACTTGTTGGTGATGACTTCAATCTTGTGTTAGACCCAATGATATACAAATCTACTCCACTCTAAAATACTAGAGATCCATTTCACAATCTTAGAACTCTACTGGAAGGTATTTAACATTTAGTACTTTGTGACAGCAGGCATCTTCAACAATTTACAGCCAAAGAGTTCACAATATCTTATCTTGGACTGACAATTTTGGTATTTTTGACTCACTGGATTTATTTACTTTCTTGCTACACAGTCAATACTGGTGCTTCAATGACTCCCTTTTACCTAACCACACTAAATTACAGATCAAGGTTGGCCATCACTTAGTTTTTTGAATTTTTGGTTAATGCTTCTAATAAAGTGGCACCAGGATCTATATGGGAGGCACACAAGACAACTATTTGAAGCAAATTAATTAGTAAAACTTCACCTCTGACAGAGCTTTCTTTTTATAAAATTACATAATTTGAAAGTCAAATAACATCCCTATTAATGCAACACCAAAACTTGCCTTCTGAGTGACTTCTTGGTCACTTCATTGTGCTTAAAGGTTTATTGAACATGCTAATGTTTCAGAGAGCTACTAACGTCTTGAAGAGGAGTAATTAGCATTCTTATAACAACACATAAAAACAGACTCAATGAACAAGCTTAGACATAAGTGGGACCTTAGTTTGATCTCCATAATGGTCCTTCTTGTCTAGCATGCTACAGACAGTGAGCTTTCAAAATTTCTCACAAGAGCCTAGGTTCTGTATCAATACCCCTCTGCTACTGTATCTCCAAACAGTTTGACTTCTTCTCCATTCCAAATTACAAACAGTACTCACCAGGGATGTACTCTCTCCCCTTAATCTTCACTCTCCTAATTGAACCACTGGCTGCAAATATACATCAGCATTATAATATATCCAGAAAATGGAGCAAAAGATTGCTCTCTATGCAGATGATGCATCTTTGGCAGTCTCTGTGTCAACCACCGCAGCGGTGACAGGACACGCCTGCTCCTGGCCATTGTCAAGTGATGGGGCCAGCGTTTCACATTCACCGTGGGGCGCCCTGGTCCGGCCAGTTGCCTGGAGACCAGGGACTCCAGGCGGCCGTCCTGCAGTTCAGTCCCGGCTGTTACTAAGCAGCCATGATGCAGCACTTAATGCACGAGGGGGTCAGCTGCATCAATCAGGGCCCGGAGGGGCTGGGGTGTCTGGTCCTCACAGTATTGGTTGGCAGGGCCTTATTATAAGGGCCAAGATAGTTCAGCCCCGCCGGTGATAGCTTCCTGTGAGCCAGTCAGTCTGTCTCTGGTGGTTCAGGTCCCAACTGTATTTCCTGGAGTTCCTGTGACCAGCATATTGTTTTAGGATCAAGTCCAGCTTGTCTCCTGGTTCTGCTTTCTTTGGAGGTGATCCGATTCCAGTACTCCTCGGAGCTTCATCAGATTCCCAGTTTTGCCTCTCGTGGCGCTGTGAGGCTGTGAGTAGTGGCTCTGCAGCATTTTGCAGCAGAGGTTGCATCTTTTGTTATACTTTTTTTGTTTAGTGGTTCTTGCAGCCGGTGTGATTTACTTTGACGATGGAGTTGCATGTTTTGGCTTGGCCACAATCCTTTGTTGTGCACCTTGGGTAGCGATGGAGTCATCTTCCTCGGTTCCGCTGTTTACCTTGGTTTCTGCGTTTGTGTTTTGGTGGCTGTGCCGCACATAATCTGTTTATTGTTTTTGCTGTATTCTCTCCCGTGGTTGGTACGTTAGTCTTAGGTAATTTTCCCCTTATTAACTCTCAGTAGGTGCCTTGTACCTCGTAAGACCTGGGGGCATCTGAGTCTGGGCGGACCTTATTCACCCATTCAAACGCAGCTGCTAAAGGAGAAGACAAGCTCTGCAGGCACCTTCTGACCACTGGGAGAAATTACGGAGTCGGGTTAGCTTAGGCAGCTGTAGTTATCCATACCCGGCTGCAGCTTAACAAGTGGGTGCTGGAACTCCTCTGTTGCCACTCACCCTCCTGACTTCCAAACACTCAAATTTATAACACTCTGATCTGGTACATTACATCCAACCTCTTCTACAGGATGGGTACAAACATAGAAAAATAAAAAATTTTTTTTTCCATGTTTGTCTCCCAGCATGATACAACATGCTTCCTTTAGTTAGCATCATAATTAAATTAAATACCTTGGTATATGCATAACCAGACAATATCACCAATTGTTTTAAACAAATTTTTTACCCTTCCTTTAGACCACTAAGTCAGACCTTGATAAATTAAGCCATCTTTTTATTTTGTGGCTTGGCTGGATCATGGCCATATTCTCCCTTACCGTCTCTACCTATTTCTGAGACTTCCTTTTCTCATACCTTCCTATGAATTTAAATTTTAGTGTCACAACACTTCCCAATTAATATGATACAAAGCAACACAGAATCCAACTCAAGGTGGGATACTGGGCATTCATAATTTCAAAAATTATTATCTAGCTCCAGGACTTGCCCAATGTGTGCTTTGTAATTGTCCCTCCTCAACGCTAGTTTGGAACTTGCTTGAAGCAGAGTAGTTTTTTAGAGTTTGGTCTCCTCTCTTCCATGTTGTGCAATGACCAAGCCCTGGAAGCTGTCCCTGAGACACCCTATAGTCTCCCACACCATTAATTTATGGGACAGTGCTACTCGACAGTTTAAATTATCTACCATAGTAGCTCTTTTCCCCATATACTGCATGATGCCTTTGTCCTACGATCTGTGCATTTTGGTCAGTTACAGTGTAAGGCTACTCTTGTCCTCTCTATTGAATCTTGAGTTTCCAAATGTCCCTTCTACTAAGCACCAAAATACATCTCCAGTATACTTCATGACTCTTCAAGATCTTTTATTAAAGTATGGGAACCCTGGACTTCACACTTTATCATTCATATCTTCATTTCCTAGTGATATTCCACTTTTGGAGGTCAGACCCACTGACTACCCCCTACAGTTTTTATCTTCACTATCCATTTTCTTCTTTCCTATGGTCTAACACAACATATTTCCTTTCTACGTCCTTTTCTTTCACATTATCTTTTGCTTTTCATGTTTTTTGCAATATTGTTCTTACACAAAGTATATTTCATTATTATTTAAATAAACAATGTTCATTTGAATTGCTCTTGTTTGTATACTAACAATACTTATTAACTGTTGATCCCTCAAATATATTAAATTTAGTAAAAAAATGGTGCATGGAACAAAGTATAGAGACATTGTGGAGGATAATCTTAGAACACTAAGGGGGAAATGTAATAGGGTGTGAGAATCTGAAATTCTCCTGGTTTTTTTAAGTGGCAATTATTTACATGGCAAAATCAGTCTAGTTTTCCCATGTAAATAATTGGCACTTTAAAAAAGCAGGAGCATTAGACCAAAATCTCTCACTTTCTGATTCTCACACCCTATTACATTTCCCCCTTGGCAAGAAATTTTGTCATCCAACATGACAATGACTAAATGCATTCAGCGGAATTAACATTGGGGTGAGTTATCACGAAAAAATTAATTATTCTCTTAATTAGAGTGGTTGAGTCAAAGTACAAACTTCAATACAATTGAGCATATGTGGCAATATATATTGTATATAATTTACTGTCCAACAACAATCAGCATCCAACCTAATGTAGATTGAGCAATTTTGCCAAGAAGAATTCCGATGTCTAGTTGTGTAAGATTCATATACTGTTCACTTGCACACTTAAATGCATAGCTGTATAAGCTCCAAAGGTGGTTCTGACAACTTTTAATATTAATGTAATCACTTACTGTATTTCTAGTTTCTTGATCCTAAATAAGTTTGACAAGTGGTTAAATTATATATTTTCTCTTACGTCCTAGAGGATGCTGGGGTTCCATTTAGGACCATGGGGTATAGACGGGTCCTTTGGGAGGCACTGGCACTTTAAGATTTTAACAGTGTGGGTTGGCTCCTCCCTCTATTACCCCCCCCCTACCAGACTCAGTTTAGAAAATGTGCCCAGAGGAGCTGGTCACAGCTAGGGGAGCTCCTCTGAGTTTTCTAAGTTTTATTGTTTTCTAGAGTTTGTTATTTTACAGGCAGGCTGCTGGCAACAGCCTTCCTGCTTCGTGGGACTTAAGGGGGGAGTAGTGTCCAACCCTGAGAAGTTAATGGCCACTATCTCCACTGACAGGACACTGAGCTCTGGAGGGTGATGATCATTAGCCGCCCGAGGGCGACCGCTCACTCCCGCAGCATGCTGCCACCCCCTAACAGAGCCAGAAGAAAGAAGAGTGGTGAATCTGACGCCGGAGTCCCGGTAAGTGGGTCCGCGGCAGGAATGGCAGCACAAGGGAGGGAGCGCAGCTCTGACAGGCTGCTCTCCGGAAGGCTCAGCGACACACTGTGTGCGGCGCTGTGAGCGGCGTCCTGGGCCAGCGTGATATCCTACACTGGTCAAACATAGCTTTCAAGGTCTAACCCACTGTTTGCTGCAAAAATTACCTCAGGCAAGTATAATCTCTAATTGTGGGAAGAAGTGCTATTACAGGGGGCGGAGCTTCTCCTCAGAGCAGATCCAGCACTAACCGAGCCATTTTCTCCCTGCAGACACACACTGACAGGGAACGCTGTCCTCCACATAACTACACTGAGGTAAAGGTGTTATAAAAGGGGGGAGTGATGTTATGTACTAGCTACCCTGTTAAGGTTACACTAGTCAGCTGGGTTTTTTTCCTATATAAAAGCCTATAAGGGTGCGCTGTGGCTGGCTTCTTGTGCTTTGTGACTCTCTGAAGATATTCTGGGGGGGGAAACTGTGTTGACATTTTCCTGTGTATGTGTAATCCACTTTGCCATGTTTAAGGGACTTTGTCCTGTACTGCAGAATGTATATCTTCTCCTGGGGAGTCTATACCATGTTCAAAACTGTACACATCTCCGGCTTCAGTGGCTGATTTCCCTGGGGTGACCTCCATAAGGTGTACTATAAGAATATATTGCTTCCAATATATCCCATACTGGGTAGAAGCCGCAGTTTTGAGAAAAGTGGGGTTTCAAATCCCACTGCTGTGCCTCTCACCCCATCTCCGTACCCTAGAAAGCATACACTTGCCCATATAATGGATATATATGAGGGGTCCAACATATGTTTGAGGCTAATAGGGATGAGGAATATTATTATATGTATATAATGACTACCTTCCCACTGTGTAGGACATTGAACTTCTTATTTGGGGAAACCTAAGTACACCCAGAGTTATTATCCACATCCATATAGAGTGTCTAAATTGTAAAATATGGTTGTCTTATCTGTCCCTGGTACAACCTCCATAAAGGCTGATCATCTATATAGACTAATCTCTAATACTGTATACTGCTGCAGGTGTGTCTCGGAGACCCACTTTTGCGTACATCTCTGGGGCTATTGTAACGTGGTCTGGCTCCTTAATTGATGATTTAGATTCTATGTGTAGAAGTGACTTGTACTTGTTTCTATGTCACATAAAGGATTCTACAGGCTTCACCGCGAGACGCCATGAAGGAGATTGACCTGCATAACGCAGGGACCACTGCTCTGGCAGTTTCGACACACAGGGGACGGTGGCTACACCAATGGACTGCGGATACAGAATCCAAGTAAGGTATGACAGGTCGGCCCTTCACAGGTAAGACCCTGTTGGGACGCATGGGATACATGATTATCCATGTCAACTGTTGGTAAGTAAGTATGTCTTCCTTTCGCAGCTGCACAGACCAGGAAATTATATCCTGCACCTACACTGCAATTCCTTCGAACATGATTCCACATATTCGTCCACTTCCTTTAGAGGACGTTGGGGAAATCCAGAAAACCTGCGCTGCCAGGTTCCCAGAGATGGATTTCAAATTCGTCCTTTTTCAAACCCTGCGGTTTGTCGGTGGACCTCACTGCCTGGGGATCAGGCAGGTGGGAGCGAGACTAAAGAGATTCAGTAACTCATCTGGGTGATATCCTGCCTAGACCCCTGGAAGCAATTGGGTTGCCCAGGGGTGCAGACTAGAATTGCTAGTATTCCCACCTCACAGATTATTCAAATCAGGCTTAATAGATTCTCAGGCAGAAAGTGCACTACTGCTGGAAGATATCATATCATTTGTCAAACTAATGTCATTATTCCAGTTCCACCTCATTTACGTAACAGGGGTTACTATTCAAACCTGGGGTTATTGATTCCCTACTGGTGGGTGTTCAATTCAGGATGGAGTCTGGGAGTGGTGACCGCTGCTCAAGATGTAGAGGAAATCCTGGTATCCCGGGATATCAAGGGTGCGTACTTCACATTCCAATCTGGCCGCCTCTCTAGGCCTATCTAGGGTTACACTGCAACTATGTCACTTCCAGTTCCAAACACTGAGCTTGGCTTCTACGCAACACCGGGGGTGTTCATCAGGGCCATGGCAGCCTTTATTCTCCCACTGCACAAACCAGGAATGGACATAATTACATATCTGGGTGACCTTAACATCCTCCAGGGAGATATTGTTATGGAGTGTTGCTCTCTCAAATCAACTGTCCTGGGATCTCGGGTAAATCCTTAAGCTTCAAATTTCACATTTGAAGTCGATAAGGAGGCGTTCCTTCCTGGGGATGATTCTCAACATGGAAGTGCAAAGGGTGTTTCTACCGGTGAAGAAAGCATTGGTGATCCAATCATTGGTCCAGGATGTCCTGATGCCAGCCCGGGTATCTGTTCATCGGTGCATTCACCTTCTGGGGAAGATGGTTGCCTACTGAGAGGCTCGACAGTATGGAAGATTCCTTGCACGGTCTTTACCACTGGATCTCCTGGTCTTATGGTCAGGATCTCATCTTCACATGCACCAGCGGATACGCCTGTTGCCGAAAGCCAGAATTTCACTCCTCTGGTGGCTGCAAACTGCTCACCTACTCGAGGGCCGCAGGTTCGGGATTCACAATTGGATTCATCTAACCACAGATGCAAGTCTCAGGGGTTAGGAAGCAGTCGCTCAGGGGGAAAACTTCCAAGGACAGTGGTCAGTTCAGGCATCTCTCCTTCCGATAAACATTCTGGATCTGAAGGCCGTGTACAACAACCTTCTACAAGCGGCACATCTTCTGCGAAATCAAGCCGTTCAGGTTCAGTCGGACAACGTCACAGCGGTGTCCTACATAAACAAGCAGGGCGGAATGAAGAGCAGGGCTGCAATGTCAGAGGTGACAATAATCCTCCTCTGGGCAGAGAAGCATGCACAGGTGCTGTCAGCGGTCTTCATTCTGGGAGTGGACAACTGGGAAGCAGACTTTCTCAGCAGACACGATCTCCATCCAGGAGAAGGGGGCCTCCACCCGGAGGTATTCGCAGAGGTAACAAGCCAATGGTGTCACAATCCTGACTGTAGTTCTCGTATTTGGTGACTTACCCCTGCCATCTATCCTGGATCCTGTGCCTTTTTGCTCACTGAGATAAACAGCATGCCAATACCATGAGTTTCCTGAGTTCTCTGCCTGGAAGGTAATAGTTAACGAGCTCCACCTGTGGTGATCTTCTGTGTGAGTCTGAATTCAGCAATCTGTAGTTTAGGCCTAAAAAGCCAGCATCCTGTGTTTGCAGAAGTTCAGGCTTCAGTGTTCTCTCGGCCTGCTAGGCCTCGCTCCACTTCACAGCCTAGTCTAGAGTACTCACATGACAGTGACTGTTTCACCTGACCCACAGCTGTCCAATCCTGTGCCAGCCTGAGACTCTCTGAATCACCTGACACTGCTCACCAATCACCAAGGACCAGCAAGTATAAGTCTGAAGTCTGGAGTTGGAAACGCTGCCAGTTCCTCGTGTCACACACAGCTCTGTGTGAGCTTTGAAGCTGAGCTCCCTAAAGGTAACCCTTGTACTTTAGTTCCTGTAAAAATTCTGTTTCTTTGTTACCTAGTTTGGATTACATTTGTGTTGCCATTGATATCCAGTATTTCCACGAGTCTCAACTTAAAGGCACAGTACAGTATTCCACCATCTCCACTTAAAGGCACAGTTGCAATGTTTCATCTTAAAGGCACAGTACAGTGTTCCACAGTCTCCACTTAAAGGCACAGTACAGTATTCCACAGTCTCCACTTAAAGGCACGGTTGCAGTGTTTCATCTTAAAGGCACGATGCAGTGTTCCACAGTCTCAACTGGAAACCACAGCTGCAGTGTTCTACCGTCACAGCCGCAGGGTTCTTCAGCCTCGTACTAGAGTTATAGCCACAGTCATCGTTCTACTTTCAGTTTCGTTTCCAGTTATATCCGGTACCAGCACGCATTACAGTTGCATCCCAGTCTCACCAGTAACCAGTCTGTCTTACTATCTTGCCAGTAACCTCGAGTACATAAGCACCTACTCCTGTGACACTATATCCAGTACAGTCTCACCTATACATTCATCCTGCTATCAAAGTCCCTGGTGATCCAGTGGTCAGGATACGGCTTCCTCTGCCGAGGCCTGGGGTCGATCCCCGGTCAGGGATTGCGCCTTCTTCTCACTGATTCCTACAGACCAGCCTAATATTCACATAGTTCTCCAGTTGCCCGCACAGACTTCACTAACACCGGGTTCACAAAACCACAGTCATGACAGTAGGAACTGGCCACATGGACCCGGCTGAAAGTGTTTGTCTGACGCAGGACCTCCTAAGCAATATTGCAGGATGCTTGGAGGGTTTGGAGTTGACTCAGCATCAATTGGCACATTGTCTGCAGCGGAATTCGTTCTCCAGAGATTCTCTGACTTTCTGCACTAAGACTCCTGACCAACTGCAGATTTTCTACCAGATGTTATTACGGTTACAAGAACTTTTGTCTAGTATTCTTTCTGTGATGCCTGATCTCTTCAGGAATACTACCAACGTTGTTGATCCTGTTTTGTCCCATCCAGTTAATAAAGTCTCTTCCTCTGTGCAAGGAAAAGTTGTTCATCAGAGCTATCCACGGCCCAAGCTCTCTGAAGCTGAACGTCAGCGGCGTAGGGAGCTACACCTCTGTCTTTACTGTGGAAATTCCGGTCATTTTGTTAAAGACTGCATTCTTCCCAAGCCAGGGAATGGTGACAAATCTCAGTATCATAGTGCTCATGTCTACAAGTCATCCACAGTAGCCGATCCTGCTACTGCTGATGGGGGTATCAAGAAGGCTACTCTGAAAGAGACTCAAATTTATGACTGGGGTCCGGTGATTAAAATACCTTATCCCAAGTTGGGTGTCCAGAGAAGAATGTTCAAGCCATTTAGAGTCACAGAGGAGTCCGTGTCTACAGCCCAAGGAGGGGCGTCCGTGTCTACAGCCCAAGGAGGGGCGTCCGTGTCTACAGCCAAAGGAGGGGCGTACGTGTCTACAGCCCAAGGAGGGGCGTCCGTGTCTACAGCCCAAGGAGGGGCGTCCGTGTCTACAGCCCCAGGGAGGGGTTCAGAGCGTCCAGCCCCAGTGAGGGGTTCAGAGGGTCCAGCCCCAGAGAGTCTACAGAGTGCTGCCCAGCCAGAGAGTCTACAGAGTGCTGCCCAGCCAGATAGTCTTCAGAGTGCTGCCCAGCCAGAGAGTCTACAGAGTGCTGCCCAGCCAGAGAGTCTACAGAGTGCTGCCCAGCCAGAGAGTCTACAGAGTGCTGCCCAGCCAGAAAGTCTACAGAGTGCTGCCCAGACCCATGAAGTGGGGGCTCTTACCTCAGCCCAGCCCCATGAAGTGGGGGCTCTTGCCTCAGCCCAGCCCTGTGAAGTGGGGGCTCTTGCCTCAGCCCAGCCCCGTGAAGAGGGGGCTCCTGCCTCAGCCCAGCCCCGTGAAGAGGGGGATCCTGCCTCAGCCCAGCCCCGTGAAGAGGGGGCTTCTGCCTTAGTTCAGCCCCGTGAAGTGGGGGCTCCTGCCTTAGTTCAGCCCCGTGAAGAAAGGGCTCCTGCCGGTCAAGCAATATTCCAGGCTCCACCTAGTCAGTCCGTCCCGGTTCCAGCCAGTCCAGCAATACTCCAGGCTCCGCCTGGTCAGTCCGTCCCGGTTCCAGCCGGTCCAGCAATACTCCAGGCTCCGCCTGGTCAGTCCGTCCTGGTTCCAGCCGGTCCAGCAATACTCCAGGCTCCGCCTGGTCAGTCCGTCCTGGTTCCAGCCGGTCCAGCAATACTCCAGGACCAGCCTGGTCAGTCTCCTTTGGCTCCAGCCAATTCAAGTATCCTCGGATCCAATACAGTCCTACTCATCCAGCTAAAGATTTCTCCAATTTCAGTCTGTTCAAGCTCATCTGGACTCAAACCGATTTCAAGCATTGGTCCGAGTAAAGAACTTTTGTCAGTTGGTCCCAGTAAAGGACTTCCACCATCTAGTTCTAAAATTAGACTTTAGTCTGTCTCTGATTCTGTTTCCTTGTCTTCCAGCACTGAGTCCACAGCTTCCGCGGGAATTCTAATACCTCTTCTCCTCGATGTCGGAATAATTCTGTTGTAGCATCTAAAGTCAAGAAAAATACCAAGGCTATTGACTTAATGTCTGAATGGGTATCTCAGTCTAATGTTGTTTCAGTGGCATCTGTTTCCTTGAGTCCAATTTCATCCTCCACTCAGTCTTCAGAACATTCAGCCAATGCTCCGTTTTCTGACCCATCGCTTTCTGAGCAAGATAATGGCTTGATGAACCAATACATAAGGAATTTCAGGAATGCCAAGAATTGGAAAATAGCACAAAGACAACAGACTGTTGATTTAAGTGTTGGTTATGTTTCCGTTGATTCCACTCCAAGTTCCTGGTGTTGTTCTGAATTTGTTAATGCAGCTTACAAAATGGATGTAGTTACTCCCAAAGAAGACTGGTATCTTCCAATAGACTTGGACTCAGACTCTAAATTTGATCCAGTTTATGATGCTACTTCTTTCAGGGGAGGTCCCATGTTTTCTAAGGAAGTTTTTTCTTTACTGGAGATTCCGCTCTCCCTGGTCAAAACCAAATGTTCCTGTAACAAGAAGAGGCATCAACGAAGGTCCTAAGTTCTTCTATATGAATTTCTCAAGTTCCTCTAAGACCAAAGATGGGTATCCGGAGTCCTCCCTTGAAGAGGGGGGTACTGTCACAATCCTGACTGTAGTTCTCGTATTTGGTGACTTACCCCTGCCATCTATCCTGGATCCTGTGCCTTTTTGCTCACTGAGATAAACAGCTTGCCAATACCATGAGTTTCCTGAGTTCTCTGCCTGGAAGGTAATAGTTAACGAGCTCCACCTGTGGTGATCTTCTGTGTGAGTCTGAATTCAGCAATCTGAAGTTTGGGCCTAAAAGGCCAGCATCCTGTGTTTGCAGAAGTTCAGGCTTCAGTGTTCTCTCGGCCTGCTAGGCCTCGCTCCACTTCACAGCCTAGTCTAGAGTACTCACATGAAAGTGACTGTTTCACCTGACCCACAGCTGTCCAATCCTGTGCCAGCCTGAGACTCTCTGAATCACCTGACACTGCTCACCAATCACCAAAGACCAGCAAGTATAAGTCTGAAGTCTGGAGTTGGAAACGCTGCCAGTTCCTTGTGTCACACACAGCTCTGTGTGAGCTTTGAAGCTGAGCTCCCTAAAGGTAACCCTTGTACTTTAGTTCCTGTAAAAACTCTGTTTCTTTGTTACCCAGTTTGGATTACATTTGTGTTGCCATTGATATCCAGTATTTCCACGAGTCTCAACTTAAAGGCACAGTACAGTATTCCACCATCTCCACTTAAAGGCACAGTTGCAGTGTTTCATCTTAAAGGCACAGTACAGTGTTCCACAGTCTCCACTTAAAGGCACAGTACAGTATTCCACAGTCTCCACTTAAAGGCATGGTTGCAGTGTTTCATCTTAAAGGCACGGTGCAGTGTTCCACAGTCTCAACTGGAAACCACAGCTGCAGTGTTCTACCGTCACAGCCGCAGGGTTCTTCAGCCTCGTACTAGAGTTATAGCCACAGTCATCGTTCTACTTTCGATTGCGTTTCCAGTTATATCCGGTACCAGCACGCATTACAGTTGCATCCCAGTCTCACCAGTAACCAGTCCGTCTTACTATCTTGCCAGTAACCTCGAGGACATAAGCACCTACTGCTGTGACACTATATCCAGTACAGTCTCACCTATACATTCATCCTGCTATCAAAGTCCCTGGTGATCCAGTAGTAGGGGATACGGCTTCCTCTGCCGAGGCCCGGGTTTGATCCCTGGTCAGGGATTGCTCCTTCTTCTCACTGATTCCTACAGACCAGCCTAATATTCACATAGTTCTCCAGTTGCCCGCACAGACTTCACTAACACCGGGTTCACAAAACCACAGTCATGACAAATGGGATGTACCTCAGATAGCCATGAAGGCCTCTTGCCTTAACGAGAAGCTTCGGAGATACTGTTCCAGGTCACAAGACCCACAAGCATTGACGGTGGATGCCCTGGTAACTCCGTGGGTGTTCCAGTCAGTGTATGTGTTCCCTTCACTTCCACTCATCCCATGGATTCTCACGCTAATAAAAAGAACAAGAGTTCAGGCGATCCTCATTGCTCCAGACTGGCCAAGAAGTGCTTGGTACGTGGATCTTCTGGAGTTACTGCTGGAAGATCTGAGGCATCTTCCTCTTCGCGAGGACCTTCTGCAACATGGGCCATTCGCTTATCAAGACTTACCATGGCTACGTTTGACAGAATGGAGGTTGAACACCAGATCTTAGCTCGGAAGGGCATTCCGGACATAGTAATCCTACCCTGATACAGCCTAGGAAGGGGGTGATGTCTAAACATTACCATGGCATTTGGAAAACATACATGTCTTGGTGTGAATCCAAAAAGTTTCCTACGGTGGAGTCTCAACTAGGACGGTTTCTCCTCTTTCTGCAAGCCGGTGTAGTTGTGGGCCTATGCTTAGGCTCCATAAAGGTCCAGATTTTGGCCTTGTCCATTTTCTTCCAGAAACAACTGGCAGCTCTCCCTGAGATTCAGACTTTCTTGATAGGGATTCTGCACATCCAGCCACCCTTTGTGCCTCCTACGGCACCTTGGGATCTTAATGTGGTGCTGCAGTTCCTGCAGTCGGATTGGTTCGAGCATTTAGAAGATGTGGACTCAAGTTTCTAACTTAGAAGGTGGTCACACTGTTGGCATTGGCATCTGCTCGATGGGTTTTGAAATTGGGGGCATTGTCATGCAAGAGCCCCTACTTGTTTTTCCATGAAGATGGAGCTGAGCTCAGAACACATCAGCAATTTCCTCCAAGGGTTGTGCAGGTTTTTTAATATCACCAACCTATTGTGGTTCCAGTGGCTACTGACTCCTCAATTACCTCACAGTCCTTGGATGTTGTGAGGGCTTTGAAAGTTTTTGTGATGAGGGCTTCTCATCACAGGTAGACGGACGCTCTGTTTGTCCTTAATGGTCCCAACACTGTTGGGTGTCCTGCTTCTACGCAGACATTTGCTCGTTTGATCGGGTTTACAATCCAGAATGCTTATTCTACAGCAGACCTGTCGTGTCCAAGATCTGTTAAGGCCCACTCTACTCGTACAGCTGCCCGGGGTGTCTCGGCTTTACAGCTTTGCCAACCAGCTGCTTGGTCGGGGTTGAACACGTTTGCTGAACTTCTACAAGTTTGATACTTTGGCTTCTGAGGACCTAAAGTTTGGTCACTCCTTTCTGCAGGATCCTCAGCACTCTCCCTCCTGTACTGGGAGCTTTGGTACATCCCCATTGTACTAAATGGAACCCCAGCATCCTCTAGGACGTAAGAGAAAATAGGATTTTAATTGCCTACTGGTAAATCCTTTTCTCGTAGTCCATTGAGGATGCTGGGCGCCCACCCAGTGCTTCGTTTTCCTGCGTTGCTACTTGGTTAAGTATTGGTTCAGCTGTTGCTGTTCCTCTTTTATGCATGGTTCGCATGGTTTCTTCAGGTTACAAGCAGGTTGGCATGGTTGCTTCCCATTTCATGCTAGATAACATGTTTTATTCATGTTGCATGATGGTTGGCATGATTTCTTCATGTTTCATCCTGGTTGGCATGATTTATTCATGTTGCCTGTTGGTTAGCATGGTTTCTTCATGTTACCTGCTGGTTGATATGGTTTCTTCATGTTTCATGTGGTTTTGCATGAATTTTTCATGGCGCATGCTAGTTAGCATGGTTTCTCCATGTTGCATGCTGGTCAGCATAGTTTTTTCGATTCGGTGTAAGCTGGTGTGAATCTCACCACTATCTGTATTTCCTTCTCTCGAAGTATGTCCGTTTCCTCGGGCACAGTTCTAGACTGAGTCTGGTAGGAGGGGAATAGAGGTAGGAGCCAGCCCACACTGTTAAACTCTTAAAGTGCCAGTGGCTCCCAATGGACCCGTCTATACCCCATGGTACTAAATGGAACCCCAGCATCCTCTACGGACTACAAAAAAAGGATTTACCGGTAGGTAATTAAAATCATATTTTTTGGCACATTATAAAGATTTTTGTGCTGATTAGTGTGAATAAATGAAAATTAAATCCACCATGGTACAATGGGGGTAATTCTGAGTTGATCGCAGCAGGAACTTTGTTAGCAGTTGGGTAAAACCATGGGGGTCATTCCGAGTTGGTCGCTCGGTAATTTTTTTCGCATCGCAGCGATTTTCCGCTTAGTGCGCATGCGCAATGTTCGCACTGCGACTGCGCCAAGTAAATTTGCTATACTGTTAGGTATTTTACTCACGGATTTTTCTTCGTTCAGGCGATCGGAGTGTGATTGACAGGAAGTGGGTGTTTCTGGGCGGAAACAGGCCGTTTTATGGGCGTGTGGGAAAAAACGCTACCGTTTCTGGGAAAAACGCAGGAGTGGCTGGAGAAACGGAGGAGTGTCTGGCCGAACGCTGGGTGTGTTTATGACATCAAACCAGGAACGACAAGCACTGAGCTGATCGCAGATGCCGAGTAAGTGTGGAGCTACTCAGAAACTGCTAAGAAGTGTCTATTCGCAATTTTGAGAATCTTTCGTTCGCAATTTTACTATGCTAAGATTCACTCCCAGTAGGCGGCGGCTTAGCGTGTGCAAAGCTGCTAAAAGCAGCTTGCGAGCGAACAACTCGGAATGACCCCCATGTGCACTGCAGGGGAGGCAGATATAACATGTGCAGAGAGAGTTAGATTTGGGTGTGGTGTGTTCAATCTGCAAACTAAATTGCAGTGTAAAAATAAAGCAGCCAGTATTTACCCTGCACAGAAACAAAATAACCCTCCCAAATCTTACTCTCTCTGCAAATGTTATATCTGCCTCCCCTGCAGTGCACATGGTTTTGCCCAACTGCTAACAAAGTTCCTGCTGCGATCAACTCAGAATTACCCCCAATGGCCCTTATTCCGAGTTGTTCGCTCGCTGCTATTTTTAGCAGGATTGCTAATAGGCTAAAATCCAGCAGTTCTGCGCATGCATATGCACAGCAGGGCGCATGCGCTAAGTATTTTTACACAAAACTATGCTATTTTACTCACGGGCGAACTATGCTTTTCAATCGCTCTGCTGATCGTAGTGTGATTGACAGGAAGTGGATGTTTCTGGGCGGAAACTGGCCGTTTTCAGGGAGTGTGCTAAAAAACGCAAGCGTGCCAGGTAAAATCGCAGGAGTGGCTGGAGAAACGGAGGAGTGGCTGGCCGGATGCTGGGCGTGTTTGTGACGTCAAACCAGGAACTAAACGGACTGAGGTGATCGCAATCTAGGAGTAGGTCTGGAGCTACTCAGAAACTGCAAGGAAATACTTAATAGCAGAATTGCTAATCTTTCGTTAGCAATTCTGCTATGCTAAGATACACTCCCAGAGGGCGGCAGCCTAGCGTGTGCAATGCTGCTAAAAGTAGCTAGCAAGCAAACAACTCGGAATGAGGGCCAATGTTATAATACATCAAAATGTGAAAGAGACCATCCTTGGGTGTGGGGGAGGGGTTTGAATACTATTTATAGCAACTGTAGCAAAAGGACCAGCAGGAAATTTAATCAGTGAGATAGAATGTAACAAGGGAGCAAATACTTACAAATCAATCAAATATGCCCATGTACAGGTAAATGGACCCTCCATAAAGTATAGTTACAATTGCTTAATGTGTTTTGTGTATTTGACTTGCTAAGAATGTTTTTTTCCAATGGTAAAATGTAATCACTTTGAATCAGTTTTCCATTTTGTTTATTTCTTAATATATGCAGGGGCGCAGCTAACATATGGAGGCGTGGTGTAATTATGGGGAGGCATGGTCACTCCCCCTAAAATAAAAAACTAAAAACTAAAGAATAATACTATACATGCCTTGGGCACCATTTGCCCCGCAGCCAAGGGACAAATCCATGGGGAGTACAATCAGTATGATCAGGGATGCCAAGAGAAATCTTGGGCCCTGGTACAACAACTTCCTGGGCCACCCCCCATCCCCCATGGAGGGGGTGTGACCACAGCATGCTGGGGACATGGCTACACCTCTATGGGAGGATGTCTAGCACATGAGAAGCACCCACTCACTAGAGCATGGCATGCCTCCCAGCCAGATCAGTAGAGAGCCTGTTTGGGCCCATGTACTTTTCAGGGGGCAAGGTGTAATCACAGGAGGCATGGACCTGGGCCCACACTGGGCCCCTCCATCAGACCTGGGCCCAGGTAATTTGTATCCTCTCCCCCCCTCTCTTGGCGCCACTGAGTATGATCGCATTGCTTCCCCCTCCCAGAGGGTTACTGCTGTAGCTCAATGGCAGCAACATGAGCACACAGCAAAATGTCATGGTTGCTGGAGAGAGATGCTGTTTGACAGGTAAGGAAGAAGAGGGGCTAAGCCCGTGTCTGGGTAATTGGTACCCACCCACCCCCTCTCGGCACCTCTGAATATATGTGATGTTTTAAACCAGCAATTCAACATAGAAAGCGTTTTTCTCTTAAGTCCTAGAGGATGCTGGGGTCCACATTAGTACCATGGGGTATAGACGGGTCCACTAGGAGCCACTGGCACTTTAAGAGTTTGAGTGTGTGGGCTGGCTCCTCCCTCTATGCCCCTCCTAACAGACTCAGTTTATAAAATGTGCCAGAGGAGCCGGTCACAGCTAGGGGAGCTCCATAGGAGTTCTTTTAGTTTTTTTTTTAGAGTTTAGGCACAGGGAGGCTGCTGTCAACAGCCTCCTTGCTTCGAGGGACTAAGGGGGAAAGTAGTGTCCGACTTCGGGGTCTGAGCCACTATCTCTGCTGACAGCTCCTGAGGGGATCAAACGTTTGCCGCCACAGGGGATCGCTCACCCCAGCAGCATGCCGCCACACCCTTACAGAGCCAGAAGACTTCAGTGATGAGTTAGTCACCGTTCCCCCTGGCAAGCGGGGAGCTGGTGTGAAGATGGCGGCAACAGGGTAGGAAGTGCAGTACTAACTGCAATCTGGGGGCTCATCGGTACATGGTGTTGCGCTGTGAGGAGAGCCCTGAGCCAGCGCTTACACCCTACACTGTCCAGAAAGCCTGTCAGGGTCCCAGGATTGCTGCCAGCACAATTCCTCAGGCCAGTATAAACTACAGGAAAGCGGGAAGCAGTGCCATGAAAGGGGGCGGAGCATCTCCTCTGAGCAGACCCAGCAGCGTTCAGCGCCATATTCCTGCCTGCAGAAGCGCTGACAGGCAGAGCTGTCCCTCCAAGTCAACTCCAGCTATCTTGTACGGTACCAGGGGGTTGTAGAAGTTGGGGAGGCTATATATGTGTACTGTGTAGCCTATTAAGGTGCACAGTAAGCAATGGGTAGGGGATTCCCTATATCTTAAAGCGCTGTGTGTGGGTTGACTCCAATCTCTATGGCTCTCTTGGCATTCTCTGTCTGCCGTTTCCCTGTGTGTGTGTGTGTGTGTGTGTGTGTGTGTGTGTGTGTGTGTGTGTGTGTGGAGTGTTTGTTGTCTCCATAAAGCCATATCTAGGGACTCTGTGTCATATGCTGCAGAGGATAATTCCTCTCAGGATGATCCCATTCCATGTAATTAGGATTGCACTGTTTTAGCCCAGGTCCCTGCAAGGAAGCCTGAGTGCTTAGCTTATCTTAAAGGTATGATTTCTCAGATTTCTACTATGGGTTGCACAGAATGAGACTGCAACTCATGTTTTACAGAACTCTATGGCAGTTTGGTCCGGTTCTGTTTCATCAGGGCCCCCTAACGTACACTTTCAAAAACGTGCTCTTGCCTAAGTTATGCAAGATAACACGGATACCGATTCTGACACGGCAGATGGTGATGGGGATGTGCTGCGGGGGGCGGCATCTCTTGCAAAAGGGGTTCATTTGATGATTGAGGCCTTTAGAGATGTGTTGAATATTGCTGACACAACACCTGAGCAGCTTGAGGAGGCTTACTTCACTGACAATAAAAAAGCCTCGCTAACCTTCCCTGCGTCTAAAGAATTAAACGCTATATTTGAAAAATCTTGGGAAAACCTGGAGAAAAAATTCCAAATCCCTAGAAAGGTTCTGGTTGCTTTCCTTTTTCCTGAGGAGGATAGGAAGAAATGGGAAAACCCACCCATAGTTGACGCATCTGTTTCCAGACTCTCAAAAAAAAAGGTGGTTTTACCTGTTCCAGGATCTACCGCGCTAAAAGAACCGGATGATCGCAAGATTGACACTACGCTCAAATCCATATACACGGCTTCAGGGGCGATATTACATCCTACTATTGCCTATGCATGGATTTCTAAAGCTATAGTAAAGTGGTCAGGCACATTACTTGAAGGATAAAAGTGACCTTGAATTGTTTTTACGTAACATACAGGATTCTGCAGGATTTATGGTGGAATCCATGAAAGACCTGGGTTCAATGGCTACAGGGATACCTTCCATGTCTGTCTCAGCTCGCAGTGGACTTTGGCTGCGCCAGTGGTCTGCCGACACGGAATCCAGGAGAGGTGTGGAGAACCTACCCTACACAGGTCAGGCTCTCTTTGTGGAAGCGTTTGATGCGTGGCTTTCCATGGCAACCATGGGTAGGTCACCTTTTCTTCCCTCAGCTGCGCCTGCTACGAAGAAACCATTTTCTTCAGCTGCGTCACAGTCCTTTTGAACTGCCAAATCCAGAAAGACCAAGCCATCTAACACCTTCTTTAGAGGAGGTCAGGCAAAATCCAAAAAAACTGCTACTGCAGGTTCCCAGGAACAGAAACCTGCTTCAGGTACATCAAAATCCTCAGCATGATGGTGGACCGTGCAGCCTGGAGGTAGGGCCGGTAGGGGCGAGGCTCCAATGGTTCAGCCACGTCTGGGTGTCGTCCGGCCTGGACCCTTGGGTGCAGGATATTGTGTCCCAGGGGTACAGGCTGGAGTTTCGAGAACTTCCGCCTCACCCGTTCTTCAAATCAGGCTTGCCAGCTTTTCTGGCAGACAGGGCTGTCCTACAGGAAACCATCCAAAAGTTGGCAGAGTCACAGGTCATTGTACCTGTTTCACCTCATCTGCAAAACAAAGGTTATTATTTGAACATTTTCATGGTACCGAAACCGGATGGTTCGGTCAGGCCCATTTTGAACTTGAAATTGCTAAACTTCTTTTGAGGCAGTTCAAGTTCAAAATGGTGTCTCTGAGGGCAGTGATCTCAGGTCTGGAGGAGGGGGAATTCCTGGTATCCCTGGATATCAAGGATGCGTACCTCCACATTCCGATTTGGCCGCTGCATCATGCTTTTATCCAATTCACACTGTTAGACAGTCATTTTCAGTTCCAGGCACTGCCATTCGGCCTCTTCATGGCACCGAGGGTGTTCACCAAGGTGATGGCAGAGATGATGGCAGGCAGGGGGTGAACATAATCCCATATCTGGATGATCTGCTAATAAAGGCATTGTCCAGGGAGATGCTGTTGCAGTCCATTATTCTCATGACTCATCTGCTCAGGGAACACGGTTGGATACTGAATCTTCCAAAATCACATTTGGAGACGACCAGGGGGTTGTCTTTTCTGGGAATGATCCTTGACACAGAAGTGCAGAGGGTGTTTCTTCCGGAGAAAGCATTGGTGATACAAACAATGGTCCGGGATGTCCTGAAGCCAGCCCGGGTTTCGGTTCATCAGTGCATTCGCCTTCTGGGGAAGATGGTGGCCTCATACGAGGCTCTACAGTATGGAAGGATTCATGCTCGGCCCTTCCAACTGGATCTCCTGGACAAGTGGTCCGGATCTCATCTACACATGCACCAGAGAATACGTCTGTCGCCAAAAGCCAGGATTTCACTCCTCTGGTGGATACAACTACCTCACCTTCTGGAGGGCCTCAGGTTCAGGATTCAGGACTGGATCCTTCTAACCATGGAAGCATGTCTCCAGGGCTGGGGCGCAGTCATTCAGGGGGAAACCTTCCAAGGAAGGTGGTCAAGCCTGAAATTCAGCCTACCAATAAACATTCTGGAACAAAGAGCCATCTACAATGGTCTTCTCCAAGCGGCACATTTTCTGCGAGATCGAGCCATTCAAGTGCAGTCGGACAATGAATCGACAGTGGCTTACATTAAACTGACAGGGCGGAATGAATAGCAGAGCTGCAATGTCACAGGTAACAAGAATCATCCTCTGGGCAGAAAAATACGTGTTGGCGCTATCGGCAGTCTTCATTCCGAGAGTAGACAACTGGGAAGCGGACTTCCTCAGCAGACACGATCTCCATCCAGGAGAGTGGGGACTCCATCCGGAGGTGTTCACGGAGATAACAGATCTTTGGGGTGTACCTCAAATAGACATGATGGCCTCTCATCTCAACAAGAAGCATCAGCGGTATTGTTCCAGGTCGAGGGACCTGCAAGCCATGGCGGTGGATGCCCTGGTGACTCCGTGGGTGTTCCAGTCGGTGTATGTGTTTCCTCCACTTCCACTCATTCCAAGAGTTCTAAATCTCATAAGGAGAACAAGCGTTCATTGCTCCGGACTGGCCAAGAAAGGCTTGGTACGCGGATCTTCTGGATCTACTGCTAAAAGAGCCGAGGCATCTTCCTCTTCTGGAGGACCTGCTGCAATAGGGGCCATTCGCTGGGCATTCCAAACAAGGTTATTCCTACCCTGACACAGGCTAGGAAAGGAGTAACGTCTAAACATTACTTGGAAAAATATGTATTTTGGTGTGATATAGTTTCCTACGGTGGAGTTTTAACTGGGATGGTTTCTCCTCTTCCTGCAAGCAGGTGTGGATATGAGCCTGAGGTTGGGATCCGTAAATGTCCAGATTTCGGCCCTATCCATTTTCTTCCAGAAACAGTTGGCATCCCTCCCGGAGGTTCAGACCTTTTTGAAAGGGGTCCTGCACACCCAGCCTCCCTTTGTGCCAACTACGGCACCATTGGATCTTAACGTGGTGCTGCAGTTTCTCCAATCGGATTGGTTCGAGCCTCTACAGGAGGTTGAGGTCAAGTTTCTCACATGGAAGGCTGTCACTTTGTTGGCCTTAGCTTCTGCTAGACGTGTGCCAGAGCTGGGGGCTTTGTCTTGTAAGAGCCCCTACTTGATCTTCCATGAAAATAGAGCTGAGCTCCAGAAACATCAGCAGTTCCGAAAGTGACCGAAAGTGACCTCACCGCTGACCTGAAAAATCCCACCATTGCTTACAATGGAGCGCATAGGCACTCCCTGATTGGCTGAAGAAACCCACTGAGACATCAGTCAGAGTGGGTTTCTGGCATTCGGGGAAAGGGGGCCCATGTGAAAACATGGGTCCCCTTTCAGTTCGTGGTCGGGTATCCATTTTTTTTATTTTTTTCAAGTACGTGGATTACAAAAGGATTTACCGAGGAGCCTTCAACCATGGATTATGTGAGTATAATTTTTTCTACAGGTACACCATGGATTCTACTGGAGAAGAGGACCGACCTGCATGGGAACATAAGGTAAGTATGTGTATATGGAGGTGTGGATGGATGTATTAAAGTTATACTTTCAAGGTGTGTGTGTAATGTCTTTATTGGGGTATTTTTTTAGTAGTAGTACTACAGGTACCAGCGGGCCCATTTTTCCGCCGCATGCTGGTACTTGTGGTTCTCCAAGTACCAGCTTGCGGGGGAGGCTTGCTGGGCCTTGTAGTACTGCTACTAAAAACAATATCAATCAATTTTCTCAAAGGCTATCAGCCCCCCATCCGCAGCCCATTGGATGGGGGGGACAGCCTCGGGCTTCACCCCTGGCCCTTGGGTGGCTGGGGGGGGACCCCTTGATTGAAGGGGTCCCCACTCCCCCAGGGTACCCTGGCCAGGGGTGACTAGTTGGATATTTGATGCCACGGCCGCAAGGCACTGTATAAAAGTGACCCCCGGCTGTGGCATTATCTGTCCAGCTAGTGGAGCCCGGTGCTGGTTTCAAAAATACGGGGGACCCCTACTCTTTTTGTCCCCCGTATTTTTGGAACCAGGACCAGGCGCAGAGCCTGATGCTGGTTGCTTAAATATGGGGGAACCCCTGTACATTTTTTTCCCATATTTTTGCAACCAGGATCGGCTCAAAGAGCCCGAGGCTGGTTTGCCTTAGGAGGGGGGACCCCACGCAAAAAATTTTTAACATTTAAACTTTATTTATTTTTTAAACAAAGTGCACAATGAAGCCCAGCACGGATCTCTCAGATCCGGCCTAGATTCATTGTATTAAAGTCGGCAGTGTTTTACAAGTCACTCACGTAAATCACTGCCAAAAAAAACGAATGACATCGACATCGGAAAACCCGAAAATGCAGAATACGGCAGCTTAGTAAATTAGTCGTAATCAATTCAAAAAGTTGCATATTTACACTTTCGATGTCATTCGTGATTGAACTTTGACCTCAAACAGGAAAATACGAATCTTAGTAAATTTACCCCTCTGTTTGCCCTGTATGATCCCAAGAATTTTGGGTGTCCTGCTTCTAAGCAGATGATATCTCGATGGATCAGGTTCACTATCCAGCATGCGTATTCTACGGCAGGATTGCCATGTCCTACGTCTGTTAAGGCCCACTCTACTCGTACGGTGGGTTCTTCCTAGGCAGCTGCCCAGGGTGTCTCGGCTTTACAGCTTTGCTGAGCGGCTACTTGGTTGGGGTCGAACACGTTTGCAAAGTTCTACAAGTTCGATACCTTGGCTGCTGAGGACCTGAAGTTTGGTCAATCAGTTCTACAGGAGCCTCCATGCTCTCCCTCCCGATCTGGGAGCTTTGGTACATCCCCATGGTACTACTGTGGACCACATCATCATCTAGGATGTAAGAGAAAATAGGATTTTAATTATCTATCAGTAAATCATTTTCTCGTAGTCCGTAGAGGATGCTGGGCGCCCACCCAGCGCTTCGTGATCCTGCAGTGGTTACTTTGTTCAGTACTGCTTAGTTCTTGGTTAAGTACAGTTTTGTTACTTGGTTAAGTAATATTGTTCAGCCGTTGCTGATGTTTCAAGCTAGTTAGCTTGGTTTGCCTTGTGTGTGAGCTGGTGTGAATCTCGCCACTATCTGTGTAAAATCCTTCTCTCAAAGTTGTTTGTCTCCTCGGGCACAATTTCTAGACTGAGTCTGGTAGGAGGGGCATAGAGGGAGGAGCCAGCCCACACTCTCAAACTCTTAAAGTGCAATTGGCTCCTAGTGGACCCGTCTATACCCCATGGTACTAATGTGGACCCCAGCATCCTCTACGGACTACGAGAAAAGGATTTAACGGTAGGTAATTAAAATCCTATTTTTCCCACATTAAACAGTTAATTATATATATATATATATATATACAGGTATATATATATATATATATATATATATATATATACCACCACGTTTATCATGGCTGCAGTTAGGTGCGAATGTGCCTCATTTGCCATGACTTCATGCACTTTGCTCCATGCACATGTGTCTGAGATGCAACCATGCCCCATAAAAAGTATACATGCAGCTTGCCTAGGCATGCTGGGATTGCCCGTGGCGGCATTATGTAGCCACGATGAGAATGGCTACATCTTTTCCTCTATTGCATGTACCTGATTAGTAATTTTCCAAACTAAATCATTATCTTTTTTTAATATATTTTCTGCAGAGTTTGCAAAAATATGGCTTCCACAGGCTTACAAATATCATCATGTCATATGGAGGCAGAGAGGGAAAAGATAATTATTTATTATCAGTTATTTATATAGCACATATATATTCCGCAATGCTTTACTTAGAATATTTGTTGATTCAGTCCCTGCCCCAATGAACCTTACAATCTATATTCCCTACAACATATACACGCACACACATGCGCAATAGGATTCATTTTATTGGTAGACAATTAACCTACCAGTATATTTTTGGATTGTGCTAGAGTTTATCTTATCTTGCATCAGTGACGTATTCCAAATTATCTCTGCTCATTACACATACTTGCCTACCTAACCCTCTCCATGAGGGAGAAAATGCTCTGTTCCTGGACTTTCCTGGTAATGTATGATTGCCATCACCTGTGGTGAAACACCTTTCTTATCAATTAACTAGCTCACCACAGGTGATGGCAATCATACATTACCAGGAAAGTCCAGGAACAGAGCATTTTCTCCCTCATGGAGAGGGTCAGGTAGGCAAGTATGTCATTACATCATGTGTCATATGATGGTACATGTCATTATGCAGAATTCTTTTTAATTAATAGCAGCTGTTCAGTGATTTTTGTGAATTTAATACAATGTTTTTTGTTTTTTCTTAAGTGATACATTACCTGCTTTAGGTAATAGAAACATTGAAGCATATAAGTTGATGGCAGATAAGAACCACTTAGATCATCTAGTCTGCCCCTTTTTTAACCTTACTGTAACCTCACACCTCTATTAGATCCTTAGTTCTTTGTAAGTATATCCTTATGTCTATCCAAAGTATGTTTAATTTGATCTACTGTATTACTCTCTACCATACTTGCCTACCTGACCCTCTCCATGAGGGAGAAAATGCTCTGTCCCTGGACTTTCCTGGTAATGTATGATTGCCATCACCTGTGGTGAAACACCTTACTTATCAATTAACTAGCTCACCACAGGTGATGGCAATCATACATTACCAGGAAAGTCCAGGGACAGAGCATTTCCTCCCTCATGGAGAGGGTCAGGTAGGCAAGTATGCTCTCTACCATCTCTAATAGGAGGCTATTCCACCTGTCCACTCCCCTTTTTGGTTCCTGGAATATATTACACTATGATATAATCTAAACTACCGCAACCCTTTGTAACCAGTAACATCCTATTGAGTGTTTCTTTGAACAAAGAAAACATTATCCTACAGCTCTATAACCAATATACTTTTTAAGCATAATAAAATATGCCACAATGCTACTGGTGTAAGTACAATCAGCTGTAGGGTCAAGGCATAATCATCTAAATAGAAGTAACTAGATAGTGTTCAGTACCATGCAAGTATATAAGATATACCACAAATAGCAGCTAAGAACCAAATAGTTATCCAGTATCTATGCCATTTGTGTTAGTACAGCAAAGTAGATAGATAGATAGATAGATAGATAGATAGATAGATAGATAGATAGATAGATAGATAGATAGATAGTTTATTTGCGGACTGGCACTCCTCCCTTAGCGAAGTAGCTGTGCTCTGTGCCCTCTGGAACAGTTATGCAGTCTCCATTATATACAGATAGCAGCAAAAAAAAATGTGTATTTCACATCACAAAGCAATCCAACGTTTCGGGGCTAGTATGCCCCTTTGTCAAGGTGTGTAACATTTAAACAAGAAAATGTTTTACCTTATAAAGAAGAGAAGTCCACCAGTGCATCGCTTTTTGCTCTATATGCTCTTTGCTCCGGATTTATTTATGTTACTATTCCATACTTGCCTACCTGACCCTCTCCATGAGGGAGAAAATGCTCTGTTCCTGGACTTTCCTGGTAATGTATGATTGCCATCACCTGTGGTGAGCTAGTTTATTGATAAGAAAGGTGTTTCACCACGGGTGATGGCCATCATACATTACCAGGAAAGTGGAGACTATATATATATATATATATATATAGTTACGAGTAAAGCGGCACTCTCAGGACTTCATTCATTGAAAACAGGACATCACCCCGTCAAGCAACGTTTCGGTTTTATTCAAAAAACCGTCTTCAGGCTTACATAACAAACACAGAAACTTATCTTACCTATATAGCAGCATATCACCATGTGCAGATCGTGCCGGGTGTAAGCCGCGTCCATTTCCGCTGACGAGTCAATTTCCGCTGACATCACCCGGAACGCAAACTCAAGTGTGAATATTAACCCTTCACCAAAACATCAGGTTCTGAGGGCAAAATAATGAAAACGTATATATCAAAAAGATGAACATAGCAATATATATCATCTAGCTGATTACTACATCATAATGAGTACATACATCATCTGACATGATCGAAAACATATTTCTAATACTATTATCGCCTGCAAATAAAGGCTATAGCATGGAAAATTACAACCACGTTCTAAAACAGAAAACTGGAGAAAGATAATGTTTCATTTAAACCATGTGGGGCTATGGTATTTAAGAAATAAATCCACCTGGTTTCACAACGCAAAAGTGCTTTATGCCGATCACCACCCCTACGACCCTCAGGGATGTGATCGATCATTTTATATCTTAAGCTAGACAAGTTATGACCCTTAGCCTTAAAGTGCTTAGCGACAGGTTGTTCTGAAGTCCTGCCTTCTAGGGCTAATTTGATAGCACTCCTATGTTGTGCCATCCTCTCTTTAAAGGTACAAGAGGTTTTACCTACATATAAAAGCCAGCATGGGCACTTTATGTAGTATACTACAAAACGTGTGGTACAAGTCAAACAATGTGTAATTTTAATTGCTTTACCCGAATGCGGGTGATAACAAGTATCACCCGTTTCCAGATAGATACATGTTGTACAGACCAGGCATCTGTAATTGCCAGGCTTTTTGCTCAAAAAATTGCAGGATTGTGGGGAAGAAAAGTCAGAAATGTCGGAATGAACCAACATGTCACGGAGATTCCTACCCCTCCGATAACAGGGTAGCAACTTGGTACTAGAGATGAGCGCCGGAAATTTTTCGGGTTTTGTGTTTTGGTTTTGGGTTCGGTTCCGCGGCCGTGTTTTGGGTTCGACCGCGTTTTGGCAAAACCTCACCGAATTTTTTTTGTCGGATTCGGGTGTGTTTTGGATTCGGGTGTTTTTTTAAAAAAACCCTAAAAAACAGCTTAAATCATAGAATTTGGGGGTAATTTTGATCCCAAAGTATTATTAACCTCAAAAAACATAATTTACACTCATTTTCAGCCTATTCTGAACACATCACACCTCACAATATTATTTTTAGTCCTAAAATTTGCACCGAGGTCGCTGTGTGAGTAAGATAAGCGACCCTAGTGGCCGACACAAACACCGGGCCCATCTAGGAGTGGCACTGCAGTGTCACGCAGGATGGCCCTTCCAAAAAACCCTCCCCAAACAGCACATGACGCAAAGAAAAAAAGAGGCGCAATGAGGTAGCTGACTGTGTGAGTAAGATTAGCAACCCTAGTGGCCGACACAAACACCGGGCACATCTAGGAGTGGCACTGCAGTGTCACGCAGGATGTCCCTTCCAAAAAACCCTCCCCAAACAGCACATGACGCAAAGAAAAAAAGAGGCGCAATGAGGTAGCTGTGTGAGTAAGATTAGCGACCCTAGTGGCCGACACAAACACCGGGCCCATCTAGGAGTGGCACTGCAGTGTCACGCAGGATGTCCCTTCCAAAAAACCCTCCCCAATCAGCACATGATGCAAAGAAAAAGAAAAGAAAAAAGAGGTGCAAGATGGAATTATCCTTGGGCCCTCCCACCCACCCTTATGTTGTATAAACAAAACAGGACATGCACACTTTAACCAACCCATCATTTCAGTGACAGGGTCTGCCACACGACTGTGACTGATATGACGGGTTGGTTTGGACCCCCCCCAAAAAAAGAAGCAATTAATCTCTCCTTGCACAAACTGGCTCTACAGAGGCAAGATGTCCACCTCATCTTCACCCTCCGATATATCACCGTGTACATCCCCCTCCTCACAGATTATCAATTCGTCCCCACTGGAATCCACCATCTCAGCTCCCTGTGTACTTTGTGGAGGCAATTGCTGCTGGTCAATGTCTCCGCGGAGGAATTGATTATAATTCATTTTAATGAACATCATCTTCTCCACATTTTCTGGATGTAACCTCGTACGCCGATTGCTGACAAGGTGAGCGGCGGCACTAAACACTCTTTCGGAGTACACACTTGTGGGAGGGCAACTTAGGTAGAATAAAGCCAGTTTGTGCAAGGGCCTCCAAATTGCCTCTTTTTCCTGCCAGTATAAGTACGGACTGTGTGACGTGCCTACTTGGATGCGGTCACTCATATAATCCTCCACCATTCTATCAATGTTGAGAGAATCATATGCAGTGACAGTAGACGACATGTCCGTAATCGTTGTCAGGTCCTTCAGTCCGGACCAGATGTCAGCATCAGCAGTCGCTCCAGACTGCCCTGCATCACCGCCAGCGGGTGGGCTCGGAATTCTGAGCCTTTTCCTCGCACCCCCAGTTGCGGGAGAATGTGAAGGAGGAGATGTTGACAGGTCGCGTTCCGCTTGACTTGACAATTTTGTCACCAGCAGGTCTTTCAACCCCAGCAGACCTGTGTCTGCCGGAAAGAGAGATCCAAGGTAGGCTTTAAATCTAGGATCGAGCACGGTGGCCAAAATGTAGTGCTCTGATTTCAACAGATTGACCACCCGTGAATCCTTGTTAAGCGAATTAAGGGCTGCATCCACAAGTCCCACATGCCTAGCGGAATCGCTCCGTGTTAGCTCCTTCTTCAATGCCTCCAGCTTCTTCTGCAAAAGCCTGATGAGGGGAATGACCTGACTCAGGCTGGCAGTGTCTAAACTGACTTCACGTGTGGCAAGTTCAAAGGGCATCAGAACCTTGCACAACGTTGAAATCATTCTCCACTGCACTTGAGACAGGTGCATTCCATCTCCTATATCGTGCTCAATTGTATAGGCTTGAATGGCCTTTTGCTGCTCCTCCAACCTCTGAAGCATATAGAGGGTTGAATTCCACCTCGTTACCACTTCTTGCTTCAGATGATGGCAGGGCAGGTTCAGTAGTTTTTGGTGGTGCTCCAGTCTTCTGTACGTGGTGCCTGTACGCCGAAAGTGTCCCGCAATTTTTCTGGCCACCGACAGCATCTCTTGCACGCCCCTGTCGTTTTTTAAAAAATTCTGCACCACCAAATTCAAGGTATGTGCAAAACATGGGACGTGCTGGAATTTGCCCATATTTAATGCACACACAATATTGCTGGCGTTGTCCGATGCCACAAATCCACAGGAGAGTCCAATTGGGGTAAGCCATTCCGCGATGATCTTCCTCAGTTGCCGTAAGAGGTTTTCAGCTGTGTGCGTATTCTGGAAAGCGGTGATACAAAGCGTAGCCTGCCTAGGAAAGAGTTGGCGTTTGCGAGATGCTGCTACTGGTGCCGCCGCTGCTGTTCTTGCGGCGGGAGTCCATACATCTACCCAGTGGGCTGTCACAGTCATATAGTCCTGACCCTGCCCTGCTCCACTTGTCCACATGTCCGTGGTTAAGTGGACATTGGGTACAACTGCATTTTTTAGGAGACTGGTGAGTCTTTTTCTGACGTCCGTGTACATTCTCGGTATCGCCTGCCTAGAGAAGTGGAACCTAGATGGTATTTGGTAACGGGGGCACACTGCCTCAATAAATTGTCTAGTTCCCTGTGAACTAACGGCGGATACCGGACGCACGTCTAACACCAACATAGTTGTCAAGGACTCAGTTATCCGCTTTGCAGTAGGATGACTGCTGTGATATTTCATCTTCCTCGCAAAGGACTGTTGAACAGTCAATTGCTTACTGGAAGTAGTACAAGTGGGCTTACGACTTCCCCTCTGGGATGACCATCGACTCCCAGCGGCAACAACAGCAGCGCCAGCAGCAGTAGGCGTTACACGCAAGGATGCATCGGAGGAATCCCAGGCAGGAGAGGACTCGTCAGACTTGCCAGTGACATGGCCTGCAGGACTATTGGCATTCCTGGGGAAGGAGGAAATTGACACTGAGGGAGTTGGTGGGGTGGTTTGCGTGAGCTTGGTTACAAGAGGAAGGGATTTACTGGTCAGTGGACTGCTTCCGCTGTCACCCAAAGTTTTTGAACTTGTCACTGACTTATTATGAATGCGCTGCAGGTGACGTATAAGGGAGGATGTTCCGAGGTGGTTAACGTCCTTACCCCTACTTATTACAGCTTGACAAAGGGAACACACGGCTTGACACCTGTTGTCCGCATTTCTGGTGAAATACCTCCACACCGAAGAGCTGATTTTTTTGGTATTTTCACCTGGCATGTCAACGGCCATATTCCTCCCACGGACAACAGGTGTCTCCCCGGGTGCCTGACTTAAACAAACCACCTCACCATCAGAATCCTCCTGGTCAATTTCCTCCCCAGCGCCAGCAACACCCATATCCTCCTCATCCTGGTGTACTTCAACACTGACATCTTCAATCTGACTATCAGGAACTGGACTGCGGGTGCTCCTTCCAGCACTTGCAGGGGGCATGCAAATAGTGGAAGGCGCATGCTCTTCACGTCCAGTGTTGGGAAGGTCAGGCATCGCAAACGACACAATTGGACTCTCCTTGTGGATTTGGGATTTCAAAGAACGCACAGTTCTTTGCGGTGCTTTTGCCAGCTTGAGTCTTTTCAGTTTTCTAGCGAGAGGCTGAGTGCTTCCATCCTCATGTGAAGCTGAACCACTAGCCATGAACATAGGCCAGGGCCTCAGCCGTTCCTTGCCACTCCGTGTGGTAAATGGCATATTGGCAAGTTTACGCTTCTCCTCCGACAATTTTATTTTAGGTTTTGGAGTCCTTTTTTTTCTGATATTTGGTGTTTTGGATTTGACATGCTCTGTACTATGACATTGGGCATCGGCCTTGGCAGACGACGTTGCTGGCATTTCATCGTCTCGGCCATGACTAGTGGCAGCAGCTTCAGCACGAGGTGGAAGTGGATCTTGATCTTTCCCTAATTTTGGAACCTCAACTTTTTTGTTCTCCATATTTTATAGGCAGAACTAAAAGGCACCTCAGGTAAACAATGGAGATGGATGGATTGGATACTAGTATACAATTATGGACGGACTGCCACGGTTAGGTGGTATAAAAAAACCACGGTTAGGTGGTATATATTATAATAATAATACAATTATGGATGGACGGACTGCCTGCCGACTGCCGACACAGAGGTAGCCACAGCCGTGAACTACCGCACTGTACACTGGTTGATAAAGAGATAGTAGTATACTCGTAACAACTAGTATGACACTATGACGACGGTATAAAGAATGAAAAAAAAACCACGGTTAGGTGGTATATATTATAATAATAATACAATTATGGATGGACGGACTGCCTGCCGACTGCCGACACAGAGGTAGCCACAGCCGTGAACTACCGCACTGTACACTGGTTGATAAAGAGATAGTAGTATACTCGTAACAACTAGTATGACACTATGACGACGGTATAAAGAATGAAAAAAAAACCACGGTTAGGTGGTATATATTATAATAATAATACAATTATGGATGGACGGACTGCCTGCCGACTGCCGACACAGAGGTAGCCACAGCCGTGAACTACCGCACTGTACACTGGTTGATAAAGAGATAGTAGTATACTCGTAACAACTAGTATGACACTATGACGACGGTATAAAGAATGAAAAAAAAACCACGGTTAGGTGGTATATATTATAATAATAATACAATTATGGATGGACGGACTGCCTGCCGACTGCCGACACAGAGGTAGCCACAGCCGTGAACTACCGCACTGTACACTGGTTGATAAAGAGATAGTAGTATACTCGTAACAACTAGTATGACACTATGACGACGGTATAAAGAATGAAAAAAAAACCACAGTTAGGTGGTATATATTATAATAATAATACAATTATGGATGGACGGACTGCCTGCCGACTGCCGACACAGAGGTAGCCACAGCCGTGAACTACCGCACTGTACACTGGTTGATAAAGAGATAGTAGTATACTCGTAACAACTAGTATGACACTATGACGGTATAAAGAATGAAAAAAAAACCACGGTTAGGTGGTATATATTATAATAATAATACAATTATGGATGGACGGACTGCCTGCCGACTGCCGACACAGAGGTAGCCACAGCCGTGAACTACCGCACTGTACACTGGTTGATAAAGAGATAGTAGTATACTCGTAACAATTAGGATGACACTATGACGGTATAAAGAATGAAAAAAAAACCACGGTTAGGTGGTAGGTATATAATAATAAATAATACAATTCTGGTCGGACGGACTGCCTGCCGTGTGCCGACACAGAGGTAGCCACAGCCGTGAACTACCGCACTGTACACTGGTTGATAAAGAGATAGTAGTATACTCGTAACAATTAGGATGACACTATGACGGTATAAAGAATGAAAAAAAAACCACGGTTAGGTGGTAGGTATATAATAATAAATAATACAATTCTGGTCGGACGGACTGCCTGCCGTGTGCCGACACAGAGGTAGCCACAGCCGTGAACTACCGCACTGTACACTGGTTGATAAAGAGATAGTAGTATACTCGTAACAATTAGGATGACACTATGACGGTATAAAGAATGAAAAAAAAACCACGGTTAGGTGGTAGGTATATAATAATAAATAATACAATTCTGGTCGGACGGACTGCCTGCCGTGTGCCGACACAGAGGTAGCCACAGCCGTGAACTACCGCACTGTACACTGGTTGATAAAGAGATAGTAGTATACTCGTAACAATTAGGATGACACTATGACGGTATAAAGAATGAAAAAAAAACCACGGTTAGGTGGTAGGTATATAATAATAAATAATACAATTCTGGTCGGACGGACTGCCTGCCGTGTGCCGACACAGAGGTAGCCACAGCCGTGAACTACCGCACTGTACACTGGTTGATAAAGAGATAGTAGTATACTCGTAACAATTAGGATGACACTATGACGGTATAAAGAATGAAAAAAAAACCACGGTTAGGTGGTAGGTATATAATAATAAATAATACAATTCTGGTCGGACGGACTGCCTGCCGTGTGCCGACACAGAGGTAGCCACAGCCGTGAACTACCGCACTGTACACTGGTTGATAAAGAGATAGTAGTATACTCGTAACAATTAGGATGACACTATGACGGTATAAAGAATGAAAAAAAAACCACGGTTAGGTGGTAGGTATATAATAATAAATAATACAATTCTGGTCGGACGGACTGCCTGCCGTGTGCCGACACAGAGGTAGCCACAGCCGTGAACTACCGCACTGTACACTGGTTGATAAAGAGATAGTAGTATACTCGTAACAATTAGGATGACACTATGACGGTATAAAGAATGAAAAAAAAACCACGGTTAGGTGGTAGGTATATAATAATAAATAATACAATTCTGGTCGGACGGACTGCCTGCCGTGTGCCGACACAGAGGTAGCCACAGCCGTGAACTACCGCACTGTACACTGGTTGATAAAGAGATAGTAGTATACTCGTAACAATTAGGATGACACTATGACGGTATAAAGAATGAAAAAAAAACCACGGTTAGGTGGTAGGTATATAATAATAAATAATACAATTCTGGTCGGACGGACTGCCTGCCGTGTGCCGACACAGAGGTAGCCACAGCCGTGAACTACCGCACTGTACACTGGTTGATAAAGAGATAGTAGTATACTCGTAACAATTAGGATGACACTATGACGGTATAAAGAATGAAAAAAAAACCACGGTTAGGTGGTAGGTATATAATAATAAATAATACAATTCTGGTCGGACGGACTGCCTGCCGTGTGCCGACACAGAGGTAGCCACAGCCGTGAACTACCGCACTGTACTGTGTCTGCTGCTAATATAGACTGGTTGATATTTAAAGAGATATTAGTAGTATACAACAATACTATACTGGTGGTCAGGCACTGGTCACCACTCCTGCAGCAAAAGTGTGCACTGTTAATTAATATAATTGTACTCCTGGCTCCTGCTAACAACCTGCAGTGCTCCCCAGTCTCCCCCACAATTAATTATAAGCTTTTAATTTATACATTGATGACTGTGCAGCACACTGGGCTGAGCTGAGTGCACACAGACTGAGTCACACTGTGTGACTGACTGTGCTGTGTATCGTTTTTTTTTTCAGGCAGAGAACGGATATAGCAGAGAGAAGTGAACGGATATATTATATTAAATAAAAGTTAACTAGCAACTGCACTGGTCACTGACTGTGGTAAACTAACTCTGTCTGCGACTCTGCACAATCTCTCTCTATCTAATCTATCTATCTCTATTCTAATGGAGAGGACGCCAGACACGTCCTCTCCCTATCAATCTCAATGCACGAGTGAAAATGGCGGCGACGCGCGGCTCCTTATATAGAATCCGAGTCTCGCGATAGAATCCGAGCCTCGCGAGAATCCGACAGCGTCATGATGACGTTCGGGCGCGCTCGGGTTAACCGAGCAAGGCGGGAAGATCCGAGTCGCTCGGACCCGTGGAAAAAAAAGTGAAGTTCGTGCGGGTTCGGATTCAAAGAAACCGAACCCGCTCATCTCTACTTGGTACTGGATAAAGATTTTAGATCAGGGTCAGCTTGTAATACCGGACAGATCCTTTTCGCCTTAGATGTCAGATTTTTACTTGCAGTGGTGAATTTACTTACATACACCATAGATTCTTGATCATCCTTGTGCTTACTTGTTGACTTACATTTAGGGGTTGCTTATGCCCTCAATTTGGCTTGTTGTAACAACTTATTTGGATAGCCCCACTCTAAGAATCTCTGAATCATCAAGTCCATTTGATTCAACTTATCTTGCTCATTGCTGCAAATGCGATGCACTCTGAGCAATTGAGAGTAAGGGAGTCCCCTTTTAGGGGGTTCGGGATGAAAACTGGAAGCTAATAGATAATTGTTACAATCTGTCGGTTTTCTATAAATAGAAGTGATAAAGCCAGTTACAGATCTAGTAATACTAACATCAAGGAAGTGAATGTTTTCTTTCTGAATGTTAAATGTAAATTTAATGTTAGGGTCACTTATATTGATCTCTGTCATCATTTGAATAAAAGACTCCCGTGTGTCAGTCCATAGGACTGACTATGTACCTAAGAAAAAACGGAATGTTTTTCTTGTAATCCTCATTAGCAAAAAAAAGTTGTTATTCAAGGTCAAACATGAATGCATTGGCATACGCGGGGGCCACAGGGGACCCCATCGTGCAGCCAAGCACTTGCAGGTAATAGCATTTATTAAATAAAAAATAATTGCTTGTAAGAACCAGATTGAGAAGGTCAATGAAGACATTCACATCAGGATATATATATATATATATATATATATATATATTCATAGGTATCATCATCCCCTGTCGGATCTTTAAGTGGATTGTATTGTGGAAGGTAACGCGCTGCCTATAGATTAGCTCTCCTAGAGCAAATGATTTATTCCTGGTATTTCACCAGTAGTGTTTCACTATACGCTAGCTTGCAAAAGTCTTTGGCCAAACCTTATATGTTTACCTATATTGCTCTAGCTTAATGAATATCAACTTTAATTGCTCCCTAAAATCATTATCATGATTAGAAATGAGACTGTACAACTTTGCTTCTAATTAGAGATGAGCGGGTTCGATTCTCAGAGAACCGAACCGTACCGGACTTCACTATTTGAGCCCGGATTTAAGTCAGGCTCTGGTTTTTCCACCTGACTTGGAAACCAGAACCAGGCAAAACATCATCATCCTGCTGTCGGATTCTCGCGGGGTTTGGATTCCATATAAGGAGCCGCACGTCGCCAGCATTTTCACTCCGGCATTGGAGAGTGTACAGAGAGGACGTGTCTCCGTTCTCTCAGTGTCCGTGTCTTGTGCTGTATTTGTCCAGTCACAGTGGTTTTGCTGCATCAGTTCAGTGGTGGTGTATTGTGCTGCATAAGTCCAATGGCAGTGTCCTGTGTATCAGCCATCAGTCATTCCAGTGACCAGGCAGTCACAGTGGTTGTGTCCTCTAGCTGCCATATGTCCATTGCTGCTGTGTTGTGCTTCATCAGTCCAGTGATAGTGTCCTGTGCATCAGCCATCAGTTATTCCAGTGAGCAGGCAGTCACAGTGGATGTGTCCTCTTAGATCCCATATGATCCAGCGACGGTAGACCGCAGTAAGGACAAGCCGCATTACAAGTTACACCGGCCGCTTATACCTGCTGACTGCAGAGGCAAATACTGAGACGGCTACTTCTTGTCCTGATTTTCCGAGGTCTGGTCCGGTCTGGTACAGAAGATTTTATGAACTTTTAAACTGTTTTATATTTGTGGACAAAGTTTTATCATTGGATGAAATAAAAGATATTGGTTTTTATTGGAAGTGGAAAGATATCTTTTTGTGCACGTGGGGAAGAAATGAAATGTGACATCACTTTATAACTACAAGCAGATGATACAAAACAGTCTGAAAGAAACCTTTTAGTGCATACGAGAGTGAAATAATATGTAAGTAAATTTCACTCTACAAACACTGAGATGCAAAAATCATTAAGAAGGATCCAGACGGGTGTGATGTACATGAGAGGGAGTCTAAATGAGTACTGAGACGGCGAGGGACATAGTGTACTAAATTATTTGTGACAAAGACTTATTTTAAAACCCTTTAAAGATTTTCTCTAAGAACAGGTGTTTTATATTCCTTTTTCTGTCTTGCTGACATATGTCCGTTGCTGCTGTTTTGTGCTGCATCAGTTCAGAGATGGTGTATTGTGCTGCATCAGTCCAGTGGTAGTGTCCTGTTCATCAGCCCTCAGTCATTCCAGTGACCAGGCAGTTACAGTGGTATACTCTGCAGTTACATGTCCACTGCTGCTGTATAATAATAAATTACAATAACAAGTCCCTTGCAATGTTGCTATGTTGTCCAGCATCAGACCAGTGGTAGTGTCTGGTGCATCAGCCATCAGTCATTCCAGTGACCAGGCAGTCACAGTGGTATACTCTGCAGTCATATGTCCACTGCTGCCGTATAATAATAAATTACAATAACAAGTCCCTTACAATGTTGCTGTGTTGTCCTGCATCAGACCAGTGGTAGTGTCCTGTGCATCAGCCAACATTCATCCCTGTGCCGCATATTGTGTTATATAACTCCAGAAAAATAATGGAGATCAAAAATTTGGAGGATAAAATAGGGAAAGATCAAGAACCACTTCCTCCTAGTGCTGAAGCTGCTGCCACTAGTCATGACATAGATGATGAAATGCCATCGTCATCTGCCAAGGCCAATGCCCAATGTGACAGTAGAGGGCATGTAAAATCCAAAAAGCCAAAGTTCAGTAAAAAGACCCCAAAAAATAAATTTAATTGGTCTGAGGAGAAACGAAAACTTGCCAATATGCCATTTATGACACGGAGTGGCAAGGAACGGCTAAGGCCCTGGCCTATGTTCATGACTAGTGGTTCAGCTTCACATGACGATGGAAGCCCTCAACCTCCATTTTACCATTTAATTCCAGTGATTTGGACGTATAATTCCAGTGGGAATTGTTTGTGTCGCTTGGCTTAGTCATACCTCATTGCACCTCTTCGACATCTTTGCATGAGATGCTGTTTGGGGCCTATTTTTTGAAAAGTGCCATCCTGTGTGACACTGCCGTATGAGTCCAGGGGTACTGCTGTATTAGTCCTGGGGTACTGCCGTATAAGTCCACCAATTGCAGAATTTTTGAAAAATGACAGGAGCATGCAGGATATGCTGTCAGTGGACCGAACAATTGCTTCCCACAATTGACATTCAGCCACTGCATGACACTACTAGATGGGCCTGGTGGTTGTGTCGCTTAGCTTAGTCATACAGCAACCTCGGTGCACCTCTTTTTCGTCTTTGCATCATGTGCTGTTTGGGGCCTTTTTTATATCTGCTCTCCGGTCTGACACTGCAGTGCCACTCCTAGATGGGTCAGGTGCTTGTTCTGCAAACTTGTGTCGTTTAGCTTAGTCATACAGCTACCTCGGTACAACCTTTTGGCCTAAAAACAATATTGTGAGGTGTGAGGTGTTCAGAATAGACTGGAAATTGGTGGAAATAAATGTTATTGAGGTTAATAATACCGTAGGATCAAAATTACCCCCAAATTCTGTGAGTTTAGCCGTTTTATGTTTTTTAAAAAAATCATCCAGATCCAAAACCAAAACACGATAGGGTGGTTTTGGCAAAACCAAGCCAAAACCAAAACATGAAAGTGCAATTAGAACCAAAACCAAAACACAAAACACGAAAAGTAATTATTAAAAAAAAGTAATAATTAATTACATTGAGAAACTCTGGTATGAATTAGACAGAAACGTTTGCGTAATGGCTCCAACAAGTACCAAAAACTCCTGGGAATATCTGAATGAGGCCTGGAAAGGCATAACTTATGAAACATTACAAAAGTTGGTGTCCTAAATGCCTAAATTATGTGAAGCAGTGATACATGTCAAATGAATACACGTTAATTGATCCAACAAACATCAACGCGTTTCAGAAATGACACTCTCCTTTGTAAAGATCTTGTGGACTATAGAGAGGAGAAGCGGCAATAGAAGTCCCATCTACTGCCGGCACCCGCTGACTGCAGAGGTGGATACCATAGCGGTCACTGCTGATCCTCGCTACATACAGAGTTCGGTCTGGTCTGGCCAAACATCTTTTTCTGAACTTTTATCTTTATATGTTTGTTGGATGAAGTTTTTATTATTCCGGTGGATACATTAAAATACGTTTTTATTGAAAACCAGAAGCTGAAAAGATACCTTTACGTGCATGCGGGAAAGAATTAGAATGTAAATTTATATGATTAAGGATTACGTGAAAATGGATGACATGCTGCAGTTTTAAAAGATACCTTTCAGTGCATGCGAGAGTGAATTAATATGTAAGTTTGTTTCACCTGGTATACTCTGAAAAAAGTGCATGAACTTTAGAAGCTTTCCAGCGAGAATCTTTCTTGAAGAGGTGGTTCAGATGTGAATGAAACTTAGACAGCAAAGATTACTACAAATTGTTTGATCATTTTATTGAGCACGGTTTTTATAATAGTCTGTGGTTAAAGAAAAGCATTTTTCTCTCAGTGCAGGTGTTTATAATTTTCTCTTGTGTATATTGTTAGGAACAGGTGTGGTTCCTTTACAGATTACCTTCTGCTCTAGAGATACTTAGGCAGCGCACAACTAAAGCCTAACTATTTTTTATCCACTGTAATTACACGTCCAAATCACTGGAATTAATTGGCAAGATCACTGTAATTAGTAATTATACGTCCAAATCACTGGAATTAACTGGTAAAATCTCACTTTTGCCTGGCTAGTGAAGTAGAATCTAGATGGTATTTGGTACAGGGGACACAATACCTCCATCAATTGTCTAAATCCCACTGCGCTAATGGCAGATACCCGACGCACGTCTAACACCAACATAAGTGTCAAGGCCTCAGTTATGAGGGTTTCCATCATCATGTGAAGCTGAACCACTAGTTATGAACATAGGACAGGGCCTCAGCCGTTCCTTGCCACTCCATGTCGTAAATGGCATATTGGCAAGTTTACGTTTCTCCTCAGTCCATTTCAATATCTTTTTTTGGGTCTTTTTACTGAACTTTGGCTTTTTGGATTTTACATGCCCTCTACTATCACATTGGGCATCGGCCTGGGCAGACGACGATGGCATTTCATTATCTATGTCATGGCTAGTGGCAGCAGCTTCAGCACTAGGAGGAAGTGGTTCTTGATCTTTCACTATTTTATCCTCCAAATTTTTGTTCTCAATTATTTTTCTGGAGTTATATAACACAATATGCGGCACAGGGATGACTGATGGCTGATGGCCAGGGCACTACCACTGGTCTGATGCAATACAACACAGCAAGACTGTAAGGGACTTGTTGTTTTTGTTATTATTATTGTTATTATTATTATAATACTGTAGCAGTGGACATATAGCAGCAGCGTATACCACTGTGACTGCCTGGTCACTGGAAAGACTGATGGCCAGTACACTACCACTGGTCTGATGCAGCACAACACAGCAACACTGTAAGGGACTTATTATACAGCAGCACTGGACATATGGCAGCAGAGGACACCGCCACTGTGAATGGTCACTGGACTGACTGATGCATGGGACACTAACACTGGTCTGATGCAGGACAACACAGATAATTATACAGCAGCACTGGGCATATGGCAGCAGATGACACCACCACTGTGAATGGTCACTGGACTGACTGATGTCCAGGACACTACCACTGGTCTGGTGCAGGACAACACAGCAACACTGTAAGGGACTTATTATACTGAAGCACTGGACATATGGCAGCAAAGGACACCACCACTGCATTTGTCCAGAGTTATTGATATGTCCAGATCTCCCTATACTAAGCAATGGCCATTAATAGCTGAAACGACTGCAGGTACTCCTTTATTTATTCTCCCCTGGCTTAAAAAAATCCCAAGCATAAAACACCCCACCCTAGACTCGACCCTTAAGATATGGAAGAAATTTAGGTACTTTGACTCTTTTAGTCCGAGCCCCTCCTTGGCGACACCTTTATTATTTAACCCAGACCTACCCACGAACCCCCTCTCCTTGTCTCCGTCCTCAGTATGGGCTAAAGCTGGCATTTCTCGGTTGAGTCACCTGATTGGTTCGGCTGAATTCCATCTCTTGGCAGACTTGCAACGATCTTTTAGTCTACCGCCTAATTCTTTTTGGGCTTACCTACAAATTCGGCATTACGTTACTGCGTCACCGGCTCATGCGGTGGGATGGAGACCGACGATTTTTGAATCCTTGTGTCTCTCTGAGAATTTGCCACGGCACCTAATATCTTTATTGTACAGACACTGCCTTTCGAGCACTCCCACTCAACCTCTGGCATTCGTTACGGCATGGCATGAGGACCTGGGTAGAGAGTTGACCTCTGACCAATGGTCGCGCATTTTTCATTTCACATTTGCTAGTTCTCCTTCACTCCAAGTTCTGGAGACACAATACAAAGTGGTATCGAGATGGTATAGATGTCCAGACCGAGTCCACCACATGTTTCCGAGTGTTTCGGATGTCTGCTGGAGGTGTGGCCGGTCTCGTGGCACTCCTTACCATATATGGTGGCGGTGCTCGGGATTGGCTTCCTTCTGGCAACAGGTTCATTCTATTACCAGGCGTATCACAGGACTCCCAATACCTGAGACACCCGAGTTTTGGTTACTTAATTTAATTGACCTATTATTATCCCAGTTTAAAAACTCTCTACTGCGACATTTAATGAATACTGCTAGGTCAACCATTCCGGGCTTCTGGAGATCTGGAGATCTGGATTCTGGAGATACAGCCTCCCATTGCCAAATGGTTCCAAAGAATCGATTACTATATGGTAATGGAAGACTTGACGTCTTCTTCCGAACAGTCTGTGTCTCGATTCACAGTCGTGTGGTTTGACTGGCTGGAATTCTAAGGAACGCAGGAATACAAAACTTCTGTGCTACGCTCCACCCCTACGACATCTTAGGGCTGTGATGGCGATGGCGGTTCTTCTCTCTTTCTCTTTTTCACTTTCTTTCCCTTTCTTTGTCTGTCCTTTATGCTTCTTGTATGTTCTATTTTCCTTGTTATTAATACTTGAAGATAATACAGATTAATGGGGGTAATTCCAAGTTGATCGCAGCAGGGAATTTTTTAGCAGTTGGGCAAAACCATGTGCACTGCCGGGGAGGCAGATATAACATGTGCAGAGAGAAATAGATTTGGGTGTGGTGAGTTCAATCTGCAATCTAAATCGCAGTGTAAAAATAAAGCAGCCAGTATTTACCCTGCACAGAAACAAAATAACCCACCCAAATCTAACTCTCTCTGCAAATGTTATATCTGCCCCCCCTGCAGTGCACATGGTTTTGCCCAACTGCTAAAAAATATCCTGCTGCAATCAACTTGGAATTACCCCCAATGTCTTTAGCTAAGTGGGCTAATGATGTCATACATTGCTTTTGTTTCTTGTATTCTTAGTCTACGATTGTAACGACAGCTTCTGCTATAAGAATATTTTTATTACTTGCAATTCCATTGTGCTGTATACTGTTATCTCTTTATTAATAAAAACTCAATTTGCAAAAAAAAGGACACCACCACTGTGACTGATGCAGCACAACACACCACCACTGCACTGATGCAGCACAACACAGCACCACTGTACAGCACTGGACATATGGCAGCAGAGGACACCACTACTGTGACTGATGCAGCACAACACACCACCACGGAACTGATGCACCACAACACAGCACCACTGGACAGCACTAGACATATGGAAGCAGAGGACACAAGCACTGTGACTGGACAGATTCAGCACAAGCCACGGACACTGAGAGAACGGAGACACGTCCTCTCTGTACACTCTCCAATGCCAGAGTGAAAATGGCGGGGACGCACGGCTCCATATATGGAATCCAAATCCCGCGAGAATTCGACAGCGGGATGATGACATTTTGCCTCGTTCTGGTTTCCGAGTCAGGTGGGAAAACCAGAGCCTGGCTCGGAACCGGACTCAAATGGTGAAGTTCGATATGGTTCGGTTCTCTGAGACCCGAACTCGCTCATCTCTAATTATATGAGTATTTATTTTCGATTACTTCCCTAATTTTGTATTTATTTTCGATTACTTCCCTAATTGTGTTTTATATTAACAATTATTTTCCTTGTAGCTGGAGAGGACCTTTGCAGGGCTGTGTTTTCTTATGTGAATATTATATCCTTGTAGTAGGCCCCCTGGTGGGATGAAATGTGTCAACCCCACATACTGCAGCTCTCTGATTCTCTCTGCAGCTGTCTTCTGCCACTGACGGTTCTGCTCTTACTCTGGAATGAGCACCATCTACTTGCATTGGACTTGATGCTTTTGAGAATACACTGCCCTGCAGAAGCCAAACATCAGTAATAAATAATTGGCAAAGGAGATTGAAAATTGAAGAGCTGTTATCTCATGAAGCAGGCTATTATAGCAGTCTCCTTTCTAACCCCAAAACTGGTTTACAAATATTCCTGAAGTTGTCCCACTCTACCCCTTTTGGGGAGGACCAGTGCAGCTTTCATTACAGCACTGGGGCCTGTAATGAAAGCTGGGTAGACTGGCAACCAGCCACCACCTCTGATATACAAACTTACCATTAAGGTCAATAATATTTTATTTCAATGCATTCAGCATCCCAAACTGTTGGGCTCACCAATGAAAGGCCCCATATACCAACCACCTGTTAGGCGCCGGGGTCCGCTCATCGGTGCGGCCCGGCGCCTAGCAACCAGGGACGCCGTGCGCGTACAGCCGCCGGCTCCCTGGCAATGCTAGACGCCGGGCGCACGGAGCCGCACGGACCCTAGCAACGGGGACACCACTGGCGGACCGCGTTCCCCGTTGCTGGGTCCGTTTAAATTAATAGGGCACCTGTTTCCTGGCCGTGCAGCAAGGCAGCTGCACGGCATTTAATCCAATCAGCCTCTGAACAGCTGATTGGAGGACTCCCTGTTAAGTACACTTCCTGGGCTTCTCACAGACGCCGGTAATAGCTTCCTGCATGCTGTATCTGTTTGCTGAGAGTGTTTCCAGTCCTGCTGTACCCGGTCGTTCCTGTCCTCAGTTGTCCTGTACTCGGAAGTCGTCATCTGTTCCTGGAGTCCTGACTGAGCACCTTTAAACATCCAGTGGTGTTCGTGAGTCCTGGCGTAGCCGTGTGTTGCGGCTTGGCCGCTTTATTACTTATTATTTATCATTTGTGTTCCGGAGCTTTTGCGGAGGATTCCGCTCCCACAGATCCACTCTGGTATCCAGCGGTGCTGGGTAGGAGTAACGGACTAGTGGATTTTGGTTGTCCTTTTATCTGGCGGTTTTTCCGCGCATACTTCTGGTTTGGTTAGTTAGCTTGTTGCCCCTGGCCTGTTGTCAGTCAGAGGTCCTCTTGTCATCATCCTGCCTCGGATTTCCCTTTGTCTCTCACTAAGACCGGGGGGCACCGGAGTTGGGCAGACATAATCCGCCTTTCAAATGTGGCTGCCAGGGGCTCAAGAAACCATAGTCTCGCAAGGGATTTTCGATAGCACGGGTGAGACAATAGAGTTAGGGCGCCAGGGGCAACTAGTCTTTCTAGCTCCCGTAACGAGCATTCCCCTTCCAGTACTCTGGCCATTGTCATTAGATCTCCTCCGGTCAGGAGTACTGGAATCATAACATTATTACCGGCCTTACCAAAACTTAAAATTAAACAGGGTTTGATTTTTTCCTTATTCAGTTTTGTAAGAGTTATCGGCCTCATGAATCCCACAGGTTTAGGGCCAAATCCTGGCCAGCTCCTAGTCAGCCAGATTCAAGAACTTACTCAGATGGTTCAGGATCTTTCCCTTCGGGTGAAGTCGCAGGAAGATCTTTTACGAACTTCCCCGAGGGTAGTCCCTGAACCAAAAATGCACTTGCCTGACCGTTTTTCTGGTGATAGGAAGGAGTTTTTTAATTTTAAAGAATCCTGTAAACTTTATTTTCGTTTAAGACCGATCTCCTCAGGTACTGAATCTCAGCGGGTCGGAATTATTATTTCTTTGCTCCAGGGGGATCCTCAGACCTGGGCTTTTGGTTTAAAAGCAGAGGATCCGGCATTGTTGTCAGTAGACGCCTTTTTGGGGTCTTTAGGGCTTTTGTATGATGACCCTGATAGAGAGGCATCCGCTGAGAGTCAGTTACGCGCTCTCAGACAGGGTAGAAATCCTGCAGAGGTTTATTGTACAGAATTTCGCCGTTGGTCGAACGACTGTGGCTGGAATGACCCAGCCCTGCGCAGTCAGTTTCGCCTCGGCTTATCTGAGTCTATAAAAGACAGTCTCCTTCAGTATCCCGCTCCTGAGACTCTCGATAAACTCATGGAGCTTTCTATTAAGATTGATCGTCGTCTCAGAGAGCGGAGGGCTGAAAAAGGAGCACCTGTCAGGTCTACTCCATGTGTATTTTCCATTCCTGAGGACATAGAGGAGCCCATGCAGATGGGTCTCTCTCGGCTGTCTCCAGAAGAAAGAGCCAGAAGGCAAAACTCTGGTCTTTGTTTGTACTGTGGGGGTAAGGGACATTTTGCCCGTAATTGTCCGAACAAGTCGGGAAACGCCTCGACCAAGTGAATTGTGAGGGGGTTCACTTTGGTCTGCAGCTTATCTCCTCGAATAACTCCCTTTTAGTCCCAGCTAAAGTTTCCTTTGGCAGCCTCAGTTCTTCGGTGTCGGCTTTTGTTGACAGTGGAGCTGCAGGGAACTTTATGGACTTAACGTGGGCCAAAGCCTTAGGTATTCCTCAGTTAGCCTTGGGTAGGTGTATCACCATGCATGGTTTAGATGGGAGTCCCTTGTCCAATGGGGTTATTTCCCTCCGTACACCCCCTATACTACTTACGGTAGGAGCTCTTCATTCCGAAAAGATCGAGTTTTTCCTTACCCATTGCCCAGCAGTTCCAGTGGTTCTGGGTCACCCTTGGCTGGCCTTTCATAATCCCATCATTGATTGGCAGTCGGGGGAGATTTCACAATGGGGTACCATCTGTAATAAGGAATGTATTACGTTTCCCGTCAGAATAGCTGCTGCCATTCCCGAACTCATTCCCGTGGAATACCAGGACTTTGTTGATGTGTTTTCCAAGGGCAATGCGGACATTCTGCCTCCCCATCAGCCTTATGATTGTGCTATTGAGCTAATTCCTGGTGCCACATTGCCAAAGGGAAGGTTATATGCATTATCCGGGCCAGAAACTGCGGCCATGAATGAGTATGTTAAGGAGAGCCTAGGGAAAGGATTTATCAGGCCATCTAAATCCCCTTTAAGTGCAGGCTTCTTCTTTGTGGAGAAAAAAGATGGATCACTCAGACCTTGCATTGACTTTAGAGCCCTGAATAAGATCTCAGTTAAAAATACTTACCCTCTGCCGCTGATTTCTGTCCTCTTTGATCAGCTGCGTTCGGCTGTGATTTTTTCTAAAATTGACCTGAGGGGAGAGTATAACCTCATCCGAATCAAGTCGGGAGATGAGTGGAAGACGGCTTTCAGTACTCAGTCGGGTCACTACGAGTATCTGGTGATGCCGTTTGGCTTGTCTAACGCTCCGGCAGTTTTCCAGGATCTCATTAACGATGTGCTCCGTGAGTTTCTAGGAAGATTCGTGGTCGTTTACTTAGACGACATCCTGATCTATTCTGACTCAATTGAACAACATGTTACCCAGGTGCGTCAGGTTCTTCAAAAATTACGTGAAAATCACCTATATGCCAAGCTGGAGAAGTGTGAGTTTCATGTCACGGAGGTATCCTTTTTAGGGTACATTATTTCCCCTCGGGGATTCTGTATGGAACCTAAGAAGCTCCAAGCCATCCTTAGTTGGGCGCAACCCACCAACTTAAAAGCAATTCAGCGCTTTTTAGGGTTTGCGAATTATTATAGAAGATTTATTCATTCTTTTTCCGACCTGGTTGCTCCCATTGTGGCACTGACTAAGAAGGGAGCGGATCCTACCAACTGGTCACGTGAAGCTGAGTTATCCTTTCAGGCCTTGAAACAAGCTTTTGTCTCAGCTCCAGTCCTCAGACATCCCAACCCAGAATTGCCCTTCATTGTTGAGGTTGATGCCTCGGAGGTTGGAGTGGGGGCTATCCTATCTCAGAAGGATCCGGACTCTCTGGAACTACATCCTTGTGCCTTTATGTCCAGGAAATTCTCATCTGCTGAATCCAACTACGATGTTGGTAACCGGGAGTTACTGGCTATTAAATGGGCTTTCGAGGAGTGGAGGCATTGGCTTGAGGGAGCAACACATACCATTTCAGTATTGACTGACCACAAAAATCTTCAGTACATCGAATCAGCTAAGCGGCTGAATGCCCGGCAGGCTCGTTGGGCTTTATTTTTTACTCGTTTCAAGTTTATTATCACTTTTAGGCCAGGTTCCAAGAATACCAAGGCGGATGCCCTGTCACGCAGTTTTCTTCCAGTTCATAATAACAGTCCTGTTACTCCCATACTTCCGTCTTCAGTCATTTGGGCAGGCCTCACACAAGATTTGTTTACCCAGTTAAAGCAGCTTCAACATCAAGCTCCTGGAAATACTCCTGCTGGTCGTCTTTACGTCCCTGAGTTTTTGAGAGCTACTGTTTTGACTGAGTTTCATGAGAGCAAAGTTGCCGGGCATCCGGGGATCTCTAAGACTTTGGAATTAGTCTCCCACTCAGTATGGTGGCCTGGTCTTTCTAAAGACATTAAGGAGTTTGTTTTTTCTTGTCAGGTCTGTGCACAGCATAAGGTTCCCCGTTCCTTGCCTATCGGGCAACTTATGCCCTTAAATGTTCCTCTCAGGCCATGGTCTCATATTTCCATGGATTTTGTGGTAGACCTCCCTCTGTCAGCCGGATTCCGAGTCATATGGGTGGTAGTGGACCGTTTTAGCAAGATGGCCCATTTCATTGCTCTTCCCCGACTGCCATCTGCCCAGGGATTGGTTGTTTTGTTTCTCCGCCATGTTTTCAGACTTCATGGGTTGCCCACTGATATTGTTTCTGATCGGGGTCCACAATTCATTGCACAATTCTGGAAGTCTTTTTGTGCCTCATTAAAGATGAAATTGTCTTTAATATCCGGCTATCATCCCCAATCCAACGGGCAGACCGAGCGAGTTAATAAATCATTAAAACAGTATTTGCGTTTGTACTCAGCCAAACTCCAGAATGATTGGTCCGAGTTTCTTCCTTTGGCGGAGTTTGCTTACAACAATTCTTGTCATTCCTCCACTAATGTGTCTCCATTCTTTTCAGTTTTTGGTTTTCACCCCAGAGCTAATTCTTTTTTCCAACATTCCTCTGTTTCCTCGCTAACCTTAACCTCTCATTTCAGAGTCATTTGGAAAAAAGTGCACCTTGCTCTCAGAAAAGCGGCATTTCGAGAGAAAAAGTTTTCTGACAGGCTCCGGCGTCCTTGCACTTTTAAGGTGGGAGACAGGGTATGGTTGTCGACTCGTAACATTAGACTTCGACAAACCTCAGCTAGATTGGGCCCCAAATTTATTGGACCATTTCATATTATTAAAAAAATCAATCCAGTTGCTTTCCGGTTACGTTTACTAAGAGCTCTCCGAATCGGAAATACGTTCCATTGCTCCCTGTTGAAACCATACGTTTCTTCCAGTAGATTTCCTCGGAAGATCTCTCAGGGGAAATCACCAGTAGATGTACAGGGACATCAGGAGTTCTTGGTGGAGAAGGTTCTCGATTCCAAATTGTCCCGGGGTCAGCTTTATTTTCTGGTGCACTGGAAGGGCTATGGTCCAGAGGAAAGGTCTTGGGTCCTGGATAAGGATCTCCATGCCCCGAGGCTCAAGAGGGCATTTTTTCGGGAATTTCCTTGGAAACCTGGCTTTAGGGGTTCCTTGACCCCTCCTCAAGGGGGGGGTACTGTTAGGCGCCGGGGTCCGCTCGTCGGTGCGGCCCGGCGCCTAGCAACCAGGGACGCCGTGCGCGTACAGCCGCCGGCTCCCTGGCAACGCTAGACGCCGGGCGCACGGAGCCGCACGGACCCTAGCAATGGGGACGCCACTGGCGGACCGCGTTCCCCGTTGCTGGGTCCATTTAAATTAATAGGGCACCTGTTTCCTGGCCATGCAGCAAGGCAGCTGCACGGCATTTAATCCAATCAGCCTCTGAACAGCTGATTGGAGGACTCCCTGTTAAGTACACTTCCTGGGCTTCTCACAGACGCCGGTAATAGCTTCCTGCATGCTGTATCTGTTTGCTGAGAGTGTTTCCAGTCCTGCTGTACCCGGTCGTTCCTGTCCTCAGTTGTCCTGTACTCGGAAGTCGTCATCTGTTCCTGGAGTCCTGACTGAGCACCTTTAAACATCCAGTGGTGTTCGTGAGTCACGGCGTAGCCGTGTGTTGCGGCTTGGCCGCTTTATTACTTATTATTTATCATTTGTGTTCCGGAGCTTTTGCGGAGGATTCCGCTCCCACAGATCCACTCTGGTATCCAGCGGTGCTGGGTAGGAGTAACGGACTAGTGGATTTTGGTTGTCCTTTTATCTGGCGGTTTTTCCGCGCATACTTCTGGTTTGGTTAGTTAGCTTGTTGCCCCTGGCCTGTTGTCAGTCAGAGGTCCTCTTGTCATCATCCTGCCTTGGATTTCCCTTTGTCTCTCACTAAGACCGGGGGGCACCGGAGTTGGGCAGACATAATCCGCCTTTCAAACGTGGCTGCCAGGGGCTCAAGAAACCATAGTCTCGCAAGGGATTTTCGATAGCACGGGTGAGACAATAGAGTTAGGGCGCCAGGGGCAACTAGTCTTTCTAGCTCCCGTAACGAGCATTCCCCTTCCAGTACTCTGGCCATTGTCATTAGATCTCCTCCGGTCAGGAGTACTGGAATCATAACACCACCACAGTGAGTATATCACAAATTAAAAGTCTGGAAGACCAAAGCAGTACCTACTGCTAATTACCATCAATTCAGTAGGGAGATTTTGTGACTTCCGTGGACAATTTACCAATTTTGCTTAATTTGCTGTGATTATCATACACCAGTGTAGCAGCTTTCTTGTGTATTGATTTTTCTTCTTCTATTGCATACTGCATGATACGTGCACTGCCACACTGAAAGTGACTCAAACAGCCAGTACCCATTACATCTTTAGATTTGTAGACCCCACGCTGCATAATGTCTAACTCCTTTCTCCTCCCTACAGATCACACTCTCCCTAGCAACCCACTCCCCTTATCTGACACTACACAATCACGATCAGCCACCAACATCCATACCAACTAGCACAGTCACACATTAACCATGTCTCACACAGACAATTCAACATAAACACCCACATGTACACTCCCACTATCCAAGGAGCACACACACCCTTCGTCCTCACACACCACCCATATACCTATCACAACTAACTCCACAACTAAACCCCTCCACATTCTAATACTAATCATGATCACTCTAACTCAATCAATCCCCACAAGGGCCGTAACTAGGGGGGGCTAATGGGGCATGCGCCCCGGGTGCAGGATTTATGCGGGCGCCAAGGAGTTACAGAGGAGCAGATTTTTTTTGTTTTTTTTTTACCGGCAGTGCTGTGCTGCTCCAGTGAGACAGTAGACAGCTCCCAGGGCAATGTATCTGACCCACCTGTCTGCCCGCAGCTGGCTCCAATGCTGTGCAGATGAGCTCCAGTACCTGGGATCTCTCCTATGTCGGCTTCTGTCTTAAACGCTCTTCTTTGCCGTGCAGTCCTGCGACTAGCGTGCGGTAAACCGTACAAGCTGTAGAAGCGCACTGTGTTAGCAGTATCAACCTCCGCTTTCCCTTCCAGATGTGAGATTTGGTGTAGCTTATAGGGGGGTGTAGTACAGTGATGCAGTGTACCATATAGGTTATGTAGTGTAGTAATCTATTGCAGTATATAGGGGCATGTAGTGCCCTGATGTTGTGTAGCATATAAGGGGATGTAGTGTAGTGATATAGTGTAGCAGATAGGGTATGTAGTGTAGTGCATAGGGGCATGTAGTGTAGTGATGTAGTTCCACGTGTAGGAGATGTAGTATAGTGATGTAGTGCAGTGGATAGAGGAATATAGTGCGGTGATGAAGTGTTATGATATAGTGCAATGTATGGGGACACACAGTGGAGCATGTAGTTAAACACGCTCAAGGGTAATGTAACACATAGGGCATTTGAGTCACCTAGGGGAATATTGTCCAGTAGTATCCCCTTTTTTCCAAATTTTTGATAATCTGATAATTTTAGTCTGATAGGGGTTTTTTGTTTTGTGCTTTGGTTTTTTTTGGGGGGGAGGGTGCCAAATTACTGCCTTGCCCCGGGTGACAAAAATCCTAGTTTCGGCCCTGTCCCCAAATACCAATAACTTTACCCAGGGTTGAAAAGAAGAAGACAAACTGCCTATGTATTTACTGAGGTTGCAGTTTTTATTGCCTTTTCCTCAGGTTACCCTGACAAAAAATTGTAATAAAGCATTGGAACATTGGTAAATACATAGGAAGTTTGTTTTCTTCTTCTCAACTTGTGGTGCTTCTGCTGTTATTCTTTAATTGTATTTGTCCATGACCAGAAACTGTATTCGGATGGTAACTGTGTTAAGTTATCTGAATTATTTAGTGAGCTTGACAACACTACAAGATATATATATATATAGATGGTTAGATAGATAGATAGATAGATAGATAGATAGATAGATAGATAGACATAGGGGCATTTTAAGAGAGGAGGGGACCCGCATGCAACCTCCATTGCAGGCCCCCTCTCTGGCAGCAGTACACTCTGGCATAATGCCAGAGCCTACTGCGCATGTGCAAGTCTCCGGGAACATGGTGTCCATGCCTTGTTCCCCGGGACACCGCCGTGGTGGCCATTTTCCAAGTGATCTGTGCTTCACAGCGGGACCTCCATCGCGGGACTCCGGAGGGGTAACTACATTCTATTGGTGCAGTGTGTGCAATGTGTCCCCCCCTGGACCCAGGGGCCCATGTACACCTCACACACTGCACCCATTATAGAAACGCCTATGCATAGATACGTACAGTTGATAGACACATTTCTTACAGTGAAGACACTAGTAATTCTACAATTATTGCTGTTTCTCAATTTTAGAAGATTGTCCTAATGCATATATTGTCTCTATAGAGCGTGTATTACTTTCATTTCTATTGACTCAAACTGAATTAATCTTAGTTTGCTTCAACAACAGGAAGGTAACATACGCAATAATTTGATTTTCTCAATGCAATTTTCAACACCTTTCTTTCCAAACTTAATAGTTTACTTGTGTGACTTCATTAATCTGTTTATTCTCTTGTGCAATAAATGAATGTCCTTGAAAATTCTTTTAACGCCATGAACAGATCCTTGGAGGCACCTCATGAAAACATAGCTGTGGATTGATTTTCCTATCATGATTTGAAATAGCATTAATATTGATTGTTTAACCCAGATGGGAGGAAAAAAGGACAGATAGCAGAATCTAAACTATCAGTTGTATTATTAGTTACATCCTTCTAACATACTGACAGATTAAATGTAAAGAATTGTTTAACATTGTTTTATTCTAATACAGCCAACAAAACAATTAAATTAAAATACATCTTGCATTGACTTAAACTGTATTTATACTTTTATAAAAAAAATAGATTTTATTACACTCCATATAATAAAAAAAAGTTTCTTCCAGAAATCTTACAAATATTGGGGGTCATTCAGATCTGATTGCTGCTGTGTATTTTCGCACAGCGGGCGATCAGGTACTAACTGAGCATGCGTTTGCACCGCAATGCACACGCGCGTTGGACAGCAACAAAGGGCATTGCTGGTCAGCGACGGGATCCGATCGCACGGCATTCGCAAGGTGATTGACAGGAGGAAGCCGTTTGTTGATTGTAACTGACCATTTACTGGGAGTGTACGGAAAAACACAGGCGTTCCCAAGCGGTTTGCAGGGAGGATGTCTGACGTTAGCTCCGGACCCAATCAGCCTGATGTAATCGCACTGTAGGAGTAAGTCCTGGGCTGCGCAGAGACTACACAAAGTGGATTTTAGCAGCTCAGCGTACACATGGGATCGCACACTTGCTCGGCGTATATACAATCCCCCTGGAGGCGGCAACTATCTGAATGCAGGACAACAAATTTAGCAGTCCAGCAATTGGATCTGAATGACCCCCAGAGTCACAAAGAGTGCTTCATTGTAATTTGTTTCATAATATACCAGTCTACAGTGTTGTCTCCTTTATCAAACATTGCATTCATTACGCAGGAAAACTCTATACTGATTTTGGAACAGCCTTATACTACAGGTCAGGGGCATTTTCAAAAGAGGGGACGAGTGTTCAGGCTTTGTGTGGGCCACCTCATCACATGCAGCAATGCTCTTGCAGATGGATTTGAGCCAGAGTCTGCTGTACATCTGCAGGGGGCCAGGTAGATGGTGCCTGTGCCTTGTTGCAGGGAACATTTCTTCTGTGCTTGCATAACTCACTGGGAAAATGGCCACTGCACTATTTTCCCGGTGATTTCTGTCTGCAGCGCAGGCTGCCACAGCAAGACTCCATATGGGTAAGTATAATTATATGGGTGCAGGGGCATGCAGTGTGGGCCCCTCTGGATCCACGGGCCCGTGTGCACTGCATTCCCTGCACCCATTATAGATCACCAATGCTGCAGGTGCACAAGTAACTTTGGAAGCATACACAGGTTAAAAGCAAGATGACTGTAAAGCATGCAAAAATTAGGTTTAAAGCCAACCACTATTTTCTTTCAGAACAAAGGGCCTAATTCAGATTTGATTGCAGCAGCAAATTGGTTAGCTAATGGGCAACATGTGCAGAGAGTGTTAGATTTGGGTGGGGTGTGTTCAAACTGAAATCTAAATTGCAGTGTAAAAATAAAGCAGCCAGTATTTACCCTGCAAATAAACAAAATAACCCACCCAAATCTAACTCTGTCTGCACATGTTATATCTGCCCCCCCCCCCTTTGCAGTGCACATGGTTTTGCTTATAGGCTAACAAATTTGCTGCTGTGATCAGGTCTGAATTAGGCCCTCAGTGTTATAGACTGATAAAACAAAGCAGTAATTATTTGTTCATCTACAGAAGATAAATCTAAAGACTTTTAAGCATAGGAAAAGATATATTACTCAGTGGCAGATTTAGGGGTCAGGCTGCCTCTAGGCAAATTATTGGTAGCCCCCCACCCCCACCCCAATCATGTCAAAGCCCCCTTCATTTTTACGTGCCAGTCCAGATGCCTTGAGACCAAAGCAGCCACAGCCTCACCCTACTATCAACTCCTGGACCATAATTTGATTCCCCTTGTCTCACCCCTGTAATTTGCTAAATTAAAATATAAAAAAAAGTTGTGATGATGAAAAAAAGAATCACCTGACCCTTATCAGCCTGGTGTGCTGCCCCCTGCATGTGCCGCCCCTAGGCACATGCCTCACATGCCTAGTCAGAAATCCGTCACTGCTATTACTGTATACTGAGGATTTGTATCTCATCCAGTGGCACAGAAATTATCATACATACTGAAGGTTAATAAGATTCCTTTAATTAATTTATATATTTTATGAACTAGTTTATTGATTTTGAATTTTAAATATATAAGCAAATAACAGGATTTTGATACCTACCAATAAATCTCTTTCACCAATTCCACAGGGGACACTGGAGTTCTCTTCTTGGGGATATAGGAGGTTGCAACCGAGAGCTGGCACTTTAAATTTCTAGAAGTGTGACTAGTTCCTCCCCTTCTATTGTCCCCCCTCCAAGCCAGTCTAAGAAAACTGTGCCTGAGGAGAGGTGGAAGGAAACATACTTCAAAACCTTAAAGAATTGCACACCATAACATTACACAAGAAACTTGTGAAAAACTGTAAGTATACTAATTAGTACCAAGAAAAAAGGAGCATAGTCAAAAACATGTAATGACAAACAACCATGGCAGGAAGGAAAGCGCCGGGTAGGAGTCCAGTGTCCCCTGTGGAAAGCCCACAGAAAAGCCCATCTGCAGGATAAGCAAGAGTCTATCCAACTTGAAAACTGTAGGAGGAGCCCCGCGCTGTTCACACCGGACACATACTGTAGGCCTTCAAGATATGGTGCTAATGTCTAGAAGTGACCTCTTTCTGGCTTGAAGCATGGTAGGGATCACTGCTGAAGGAATACCCCTTCTGTCCTAAGATGTCCTTTTCAACAGCCACGCCAACAAACGTAGCCACCTTAAGTCTGGATAGATGACAGGACCCTGCAGTATGAGATCCTCTCACAGCGGTAGAAGCAACAGATCATCTATCGTCAGGAATTGTACGGTGGAGTGCCAGGCTCTACGAGGCCAGTCCAGAGTTATTAGTAGCACGTGGTGTCTTCTTTTTTTATGCAGTGCAATAGATAAGGCAATAGAGGAAATGGTGTAAACAGAAAAAAATTGGAACTGCCACGGTGTCGTGCGGGAATCCACTGCCATTGCTGCCAGGTCTCTCATCCGAGAGCAGTATAGTGGCAGTTTGTGATTGTGGCGGGATGCCATGAGGTCAATCTGTGGAAGACCTCACAGACAGATGAGCTGTTGGAATACTTGGGGATGGAAAGCCCACTCTCATTGGTGAACGTCCTGCAGCTGAGATAATCGGCATACCAATTTTCTACGCCTGGAATGAAGATTGCTGACATGGACTATGTGTATTTCTCTTCCTAAAGCAGGATGCAGCTTACCTCTTTCATCGCTGCGCAGCTACAAGTGCCACCATGTCAGTTGATGTACGCCACCACTGGGGCATTGCCTGACAGCACTCTGATGTCCCGCTCTCGAAGCAGATGATCTGCCAAGACATCCGTCGGCTGTCTGGCATGCGCCGGCGCACTGCAGCGCCAGCACATGTGCAGTTCAGACCTGAATGCTGCTGTGCAAAAACGCACAGCAGCAATCAGGTCTGAATTAGTCCCATCCTTGGATGCTCACCCTAGATAGGTGGCAGATTCGCGGATGTGTTCGGCTAAAGGGATCATTTCTTCAGAGGAGAGACCTCCATGCAAGCCTGTGGACAGTTGCTCTGCCCAGGCTTCAATAGCCTTGTTGACCCAACACCATACCTGTAAAACACCTGCCGGTGAATAAATAGATTTAAGGGTAGTTTCTAAATTTCTATCTTTTAAAGATGAGGCCCCATGAACTGGCAGAACTGTCATTTTTTGACAGACAAAACACTGAGGGATCCACTGTGGGAGGAGTCTCACATAATTTTCTGCTATGTGCAGGAAAAGAGTAGGATGATAAAAACTTATGGGACATCTGAAACTTTTTATCCGAGAGTTCCCAGGCTGCATTCAGGTATGAATTCAGTACCTCAGAAACCAGAAATGATGCCGCCACTTTTTGCTTAATGCCAAATAAAGAGGGGTGCGCAGGGCCCTAGTAAGGTTCATCAACCTTTAACACTAGACACACTGCAGCAATAACCACCTTTATTCCCTGTGTAACATTTTGAGACTCCTCTGAAAACTGTTCCTCCACTGAGTTGTGACCGAACTCACCCTCCTCTACGGGGGGGCATGTCTTCTTCCTTAGAGTCCATAGACTGTAATACTGAGGGCATAGGTCTCTTTTTTGAGACCGGGTGGGGTTACCAGGGAAGGCGTCTTGGATGGAACCATGGCTTTAGAAAGCTCTATCACTGATTTTGCTAGGTACCACGCCCAAGCAGGTTCAGGCTGAGGAAAAGGGGCAGGCTGTTGTGACCTGGAAGCCCCTCTGTCCTTTTGGGAGACTGCCAGCTCAGAGGACAATAGTTACACATCAGTGAGTTGTGTTGCCCAAGCAGGAGATTCCTGCACCTGTAAACTGTGAGCAGGCCGCTCTATAACACAGGTCTCACAAAACAGGAAGCTATCTGATTGATAGTGTGTGAATTTTGCAGCACACTTTTTGCAAGTACAAACCTTCTGTGCTGCATTAGCATTTCTAGCCATGGTAAAACACACTGATACATACTAACACACAGAAATTAGTAATGAACAGTGTATAATAGAGACTGAGATAGTGAAGCAGAGGAAACAGACAGAGAGGAGTATCACACCAGCCCTAATAGCACTCTACAGCAAAGCTACAGTGCACGTGTTTATCAGTAACTTAAACAAAGTGAAAGTAAGTTACCTGTGCAACAAAAGCTCTCCTACCAGCATAACGGGATCAGTATGAGATCCCGGCGGTCAGTTCCTGACGGTCAGGAGACTGACGCCAGAAACCCGACAGCCAGGATCCTGGTGGTGAGCGCATTGTGTCACTTCATGGGCTCACTGCACTCCCCACACTTTGATCCCATTGTAGACCTTCGGTTCCACAGAGTTCTATTCCCCCTCGGGTGGTGGCGTGGACCACCACCCAAGTGGGGAAACCAGCCGGGGGTCGGGACTCCGATCACCAGTATTGCAGTTCATGTCGGGATTCTGGCATCAGTATATTGACCGTTGGGATCCCGTCCAGCGGTCAATTGACTGCCTCCCTGCATAACAACCCCATTGTATTACTCACAAATGCTTGTGGTAGCTAGTGTCACAGTCTCAGTGATATCTCATCAGCACAGCAGCAGTAGTTGTCAGAGAACAGGGCAGCATGTGTGTTTGCTCTCTAAGATGGTCACCTGCATGTGGCTCCTCCTGCAGGGAGTGCCGAGGCTGCTAGGAGCAAGAAAAAGACTCTGGAAGTAAGCTCCGGCCCCCGCTATATACAAATTTTAAAAAACACCAATGGACTTTCTTGCTGCATATTCCTAAACCACCCTTTACTAAAGTTACCTGGCCACCATCTAAACTGGGACCAGGGTTATACTTACAACCTGCCAATTTGGCCAGTGGCGGTATGGCTGATGGGGGACCCCAATGCATGCCACACGCAGTGGCTTCTGGTCTACACCAAAGACAATGATCTCTGTATCTGGGGGCCCGGGTGTGAGCCGTACGCAGCTGCACTAGGGTCCCCCCGACAGCTAAATCATTGCAGACAGGCAGGGGCAGATGCTGCCTGTCTGTCCTTAACTGCTTTGTGAATCTAATGTTAAAAATAATTAAGCCCTAAGGAGATGCCCAGATAGTGACCAGCTCCCTCGGGCACATTGAAAAAAACTGGCTTGAAGGGGTATATAGAAGGAAAAAGCTAGTCACACTTCTAGAAATTTAATGTGCCAGCCCCCAGTTGCAACCTCCTATATCCCAAAGAAGAGAACTCCAGTGTCCCTCAGTTTATAATGCTCTAGATCAGTGGTTCTCAAACCCGGTCCTCAGGACCCCACACGGTTCACGTTTTCCATATCACCCAGCAGCTGCACTGTGTATCACCAACTGTCACATTTTAAAAATCTACAGGTGACCTGCAAAACATGAACCGGGTGGGGTCCTGACCTGAGGACCGAGTTTGAGAACCTGTGCTCTAGATCACAGGTTCTCAAACTCGGTCCTCAGGACCCCACACAGTACATGTTTTGCAGGTCTCCTCACAGAATTGCAAGTGAAATAATTAGCTCCACCTGTGGACCTTTTAAAATGTGTCAGTGCGTAATTAATACACCTGTGCACCTGCTGGGTTACCTGCAAAACATGCACTGTGTGGGGTCCTGAGGACCGAGTTTGAGAACCCCTGCTCTAGATCATAGGGGGTAATTCAGACCTGATCGCAGCAAATTAGTTAGCAGTAGGGCAAAACCGTGTGCACTGCAGGAGGGGGGGCAGATATAACATGTGCAGAGAGAGTAGATTTGGGTTGGGTGTGTTCACACTGAAATCCAAATTGCAGTGTAAAAATAAAGCAGCCAGTATTTACTTTGCACAGAAATAAAATAACCCACCCAAATTTAACTCTCTCTGCACATTTTATGTGCTCCACCTGCACAGCACATCGGGGGTAATTCAGACTTGATAATAGCAGCAAATTTGTTAGCGGTTGGGCAAAACCATGTGCACTGCAGGTGGGGCAGTTATAACATTTGCAGAGAGAGTTAGATTTGGGTGGGTTATATTGATTCTGTGCAGGGTAAATACTAGTTGCTTTATTTTCACACTGCAATTTAGATTTCAGTTTGAACACACCCCACCCAAATCTAACTCTCTCTGCACATGTTATATCTGCCCCCCCCCCCCTCCCCTGCAGTGCACATGGTTTTGCCCAACTGCTAAAAAAATTGCTGCTACGATCAGGTCTGAATTACCCCCATAGAGTGGATATGCTCTGACTGTTTACTCACAGAGAGGCCACTGACTTTTCATTACTAATGATGTCTAGAAGGGTTTTTGGTTTTTAACTCAGTATTCTGAATTCAAAACATCTTAACTAAAGTCAACATATTGATGATAATAATAATATGGTGTTGGATATGCTTTGCTTCTTTCTTTAGAACTTTTATGACTTGTCAAAATTGAAGGAGCTACGACGTCTGCTCTGTATTAGTCAAGTATTAAGGGAATGCAGCAAGACATTGACACACAAAAGAAAAAAGTGTTGATAATGTCTCAAAGTAAGCAGAATTAAAATTAAGGAATGGCCCAGAAAAAAATCTCGATCCAAACCAATCCAAACAGAGACAGTGGGGGAGATTCAAATGTTTGAAAAGTCGGTTGGGTGTCTGTTTTTTCCTGTCTATTAGATAGGAATAAACAGACTCCCAACTGACTTTTCAAACATTTGAATCTCCCCCAGTATGTCAGGACTTGGTAAACACACAGTAAATGCTAGGTGATGTGACCCACCAATCACCAAATAGTTCTTTAAGGAAAGTTGAGGTAAAATTCATCCACAGGAATTAAATTAAACTTTAAGAAATGTAGTTTTAGAGTCTTTTGCCAGTTGAGTCAGGATACTCTAACGCAGCAGTTCCCAACCTTTTTTCTCTCCCGTAACCCTTGATTAGGTTTTTAATTTTTGAGTACCCCCCCGTCTCATCCCACCCATCTGTCCTCATCAGAAAAGTTTGTTTTTGTTAGGTAGTAATGTTGTCAGCTCCAGGACTTACCATACAGTCACATCATAGAAATTTGAAATATGCTATTACTATTTACTATGACCAAATTCCAGCAATACCAATAACCATAATACAGGCAAAGCAAGAAAATAAGGTAACCAATAACCAATGTGCCATAATAGCAAACACAGACACACAAGACACTTACGTATTTACAGTTGCACTTGGAGAGGTGGCTCCGAGCACAATAGCAGCTCCTACATCCAGCCGTGGTGGTGTGACCCGGCGTCCGGTGTTCTCCATGCGCGACTGCGCATGCACTGGGTCACACAGCCACCATTACCAGCTTCAATTTGAAGTAACCCTCTGCAGTCCGGATTGTACACCCAGGGGTATGCGTACCACCGGTTGGGAACCACTGCTCTAATGCATGGGTCTTCAACCTGTGGCCCTCCAGCTGCTGTGGAACTACACATTCCATCATGCCCTGCCACAGTTTTGCTATTAAAGCATAGTAAAACTAAGGCAGGCCACGATGGGATTTGTAGTTCCACAGCAGTTTGAGGGACACAGGTTGAAGACCAATGCTCTAACAGATGTTGTACAACACTCTGCTACCCTGGATCAAAAAGAAGATAAAGAAAGGAATATATAAAGACACTGCAGAAAATGTTGGGGCCCTTTTTTATTATTATTATTATTATTATTATTATTACTATTATTATTATTATTATTAGTAATAGTAGTAGTAGTAGTAGTAGTAGTAGTAGTAGTAGTAGTAGTAGTAGACGTAGTAGTAGTAGTAGTAGTAGTAGTAGTAGTTAAAACTGCTAAGGGGCAATATAATAATTTTTATAATAGAGGGGACAATATTATTATCCCTGCTATTTACTGTCCAGGGGTGAGAATGCTACTTTACCATCTGTAGGTGCATGCCCAAACAGGTGTTCATAACACAGTGAGATGACCAGGACCAATGCTAAGAGAACATGTTTTGGGAAGAGAACATGAATTCTTTCTCATGTTTTCTTTTTTCTTTCACACAAATATAGGCAAAATTTGTGCAGTTTCACGCTATGGGGTATATTTAAAGAACATCGATTTGGGTCGATGTTGATCGATTTTATTTTTATTTTTTTGTCGATGTTGGGTTGATTTTTTATCGATTTTGTTTTTTAGGGTGTAAATCACACATTTAGTGACAGAAAATGTTGGCTTTTTTTTTTAACAATGGAGGTAATTCAGAACTGATCTAAGCAGCAAATTTGTTAGCAGTTGGGCAAGACCAGGGGGGTAATTCTGAGTTGATCGCAGTAGGAACTTTGTTAGCAGTTGGGCAAAAACCATGGCCCTCATTCCGAGTTGTTCGCTTGCAAGCTGCTTTTAGCAGCTTTGAACACGCTAAGCCGCCGCCTACTGGGAGTGTATCTTAGCTTATCAAAATTGCGAACGAAAGATTCGCAATATTGCGAAAAGACTTCTCTGTACAGTTTCTGAGTAGCTCGAGACTTACTCTTCCAGTGCGATCAGTTCAGTGCTTGTCATTCCTGGTTTGACGTCACAAACACACCCAGCGTTCGCCCAGACACTCCTCCGTTTCTCCAGCCACTCCCGCGTTTTTCCCAGAAACGGTAGCGTTTTTTCAAACACTCCCATAAAACGGCCAGTTTCCGCCCAGAAACACCCACTTCCTGTCAATCACATTACGATCACCAGAACAAAGAAAAATCCTCGAAAATGCCATGAGTAAAATACCTAACTGCATAGCAAATTTACTTGGCGCAGTCGCAGTGCGAACATTGCGCTTGCGCAGTTAGCGGAAAATCTCTGCGATGCGAAAAAAATTACTGAGCGACCAATTCGGAATGACCACCCATGTGCACTGCAGGGGAGGCAGATATAACATGTGCAGAGAGAGTTAGATTTGGGTGGGGTGTGTTCAAGCTGAAATCTAAATTGCAGTGATAAAATAAAGCAGCCAGTATTTACCCTGCACAGAAACAAAATAACCCACCCAAATCTAACTCTCGCTGCAAATGTTTTATCTGCCACAACCAAAAATTACTTTTAGTAAATATACACCCATGTCTAGTGGTGTTTTTTAAGCCGTCTCTGCAGGTTCATGTATTTGTAATTGAAAAAATATGTACATTATGGCAATTTGCAGAAGGTTGTTTGTTAAACAGCAATTTTATGGGTATTTATTCAGTTGTATTGCATTAATACTTTTGATTATACAAAAATATACAAAAATCATACCAAATGACAGTCAATTTTGTTACTTGATAAAAAAAATAAACAACTGGGAACAATCCTTTCTATTGGATCCTCAGGGCACGTGATTAACTAGAATCCTTCATAAAGATGAGAACGAAAGTCTCCCGGGTAATAAAAAAAAAAAAAAAAAGGTTTCTTGGTAGGGTTGCCTAATATAATAGTAACTTACAGATACCTTCTTTCTCTAGAGGTGTGCTCACAGAGCATATAAGCAAGGAAAGCTTTGTGCGATTAAGGCTTTCATACCTACAATACAGTATCAAAATGTAGGTTAAAATAAGATTTTACTCACCGGTAAATCTATTTCTCGTAGTCCGTAGTGGATGCTGGGGACTCCGTAAGGACCATGGGGATTAGCGGCTCCGCAGGAGACTGGGCACAACTAAAGAAAGCTTTAGGACTACCTGGTGTGCACTGGCCCCTCCCACTAAGACCCTCCTCCAGACCTCAGTTAGGATACTGTGCCCGGAAGAGCTGACACAATAAGGAAGGATTTTGAATCCCGGGTAAGACTCATACCAGCCACACCAATCACACCGTATAACTCGTGATACTATACCCAGTTAACAGTATGATAACAACTGAGCCTCTCAACAGATGGCTCAACAATAACCCTTTAGTTAGGCAATAACTATATACAAGTATTGCAGACAATCCGCACTTGGGATGGGCGCCCAGCATCCACTACGGACTACGAGAAATAGATTTACCGGTGAGTAAAATCTTATTTTCTCTAACGTCCTAAGTGGATGCTGGGGACTCCGTAAGGACCATGGGGATTATACCAAAGCTCCCAAATGGGCGGGAGAGTGCGGATGACTCTGCAGCACCGAATGAGCAAACTCTAGGTCCTCCTCAGCCAGGGTATCAAACTTGTAGACTCTTGCAAGAGTGTTTGAACCCGACCAAGTAACAGCTCGGCAAATTTGTAAAGCCGAGACCCCTCGGGCAGCCGCCCAAGAAAAGCCCACTTTCCTTGTGGAATGGGCTTTCACAGATTTAGGGTGCGGCAGTCCAGCCGCAGAATGTGCAAGTTGAATCATGCTACAGATCCAGCGAGCAATAGTCTGCTTAAAAGCAGGAGCACCCAGCTTGTTGGGTGCATACAGGATAAATAGCGAGTCAGTTTTCCTGACTCCAGCCGTCCTGGAAACATATACTTTTCAGGGCCCTGACTACGTCCAGAAACTTGGAATCCTCCAAGTCCCAAGTAGCCGCAGGCACCACAATAGGTTGGTTCACATGCAAAACTGCTACCACCTTAGGAAGGAATTGGGAACGAGTCCTCAATTCCGCCTTATCCATATAAAATACAGATAAGGGCTTTTGACAAGCCGCCAATTCTGATACACGCCTGGCCGAAGCCAAGGCCCACAGCATGACCACTTTCCACGTGAGGTATTGTAACTCCACGGATTTAAGTGGCTCAACCCAATGCGACTTCAGGAAATCCAACACTACGTTGAGATCCCACGGTGCCACTGGAGGCACAAACGGGGGCTGACTATGCAGCACTCCCTTCACAAAAGTCTGAACTTCAGGCAGTGAAGCCAGTTCTATTTTGGAAGAAAATCGATAGAGCCGAAATCTGGACCTTAATGGAACCCAATTTTAGGCCCATAGTCACCTCTGACTTGTAGGAAGTACAGAAATCGACCTAGCTGAAATTCCTCCTTTGGGGCCTTCCTGGCCTCACAGCACGCAACATATTTCCGCCATATGCGGTGATAATGGTTTGCGTTCACTTCTTTCCTAGCTTTAAATAGCGTAGGGATAACTTCCTCCGGAATGCCCTTTTCCTTCAGGATCCGGCGTTCAACCGCCATGCCGTCAAACGCAGCCGCGGTAAATCTTGGAACAGACAGGGCCCCTGCTGCAGCAGGTCCTGTCTGAGTGGCAGAGGCCATGGGTCCTCTGAGATCATTTCTTGGAGTTCTGGGTACCAAGCTCTTCTTGGCCACCCAAAACAATGAGTATAGTTCTTACTCCTCTCATTCTTATTATTCTCATTACCCTGGGTATGAGAGGCAGAGAAGGGAACACATACACCGACTGGTACACCCACGGTGTTACCAGAGCGTCCACAGCTATCGCCTGAGGGTCTCTTGACCTGGCGCAATATCTTTGTAGCTTTTTGTTGAGGCGGGACGCCATCCTGTCCACCTGTGGCCTTTCCCCACGGTGTACAATCATTTGGAAGACTTCTGGATGAAGTCCCCACTCTCCCGGGTGGAGGTCGTGTCTGCTGAGAAAGTCTGCTTCTCAGTTGTCCACTCCGGGAATGAACACTGCTGACAGTGCTAACACATGATTTTCCGCCCATCGGAGAATCCTTGTGGCTTCTGCCATCGCCATCCTGCTTCTTGTGCCGCCCTGTCGGTTTACATGAGCGACCGCCGTGATGTTGTCTGACTGGATCAGCACCGGCCGGTGTTGAAGCAGGGGTCTAGCCTGACTTAGGGCATTGTAAATGGCCCATAGTTCCAGAACATTTATGTGTAGGGAAGTCTCCTGACTTTTCCATAGGCCTTGGAAGTTTCTTCCCTGTGTGACTGCCCCCCAGCCTTGAAGGCTGGCATCCGTGATCACCAGGACCCAGTCCTGTATGCCGAATCTGCGGCCCCCTAGAAGATGAGCACTCTGCAGTCACCACCACAGCGACACCCTGGCCCTTGGAGACAGAGTTATCTGCCGATGCATCTGAGGATGCGACCCGGACCATTTGTCCTACAGATCCCACTGGAAGATCCTTGCATGGGACTTGGCGAATGGAAATTCTTCGTAAGAAGCTACCATCTTTCCCAAGGCTCGCGTGCATTGAAGCACCGATACCTGTATTTGTATTAGGAGGTCTTCGTCTAGAGACGCCAACTCCATGGACTTCTCCTCCGGGAGAAACCCTTTTTATCCTGTTCTGTGTCCAGAACCCTAGCCAGGAACAGTAGACGCGTCGTAGGAACCAGCTGCGACTTTGGAATATTCAGAATCCAGCCGTGCTGTTGTAGCACTTCCCGAGATAGTGCTACTCCGACGAACAACTGCTCCCTGGACCTCGCCTTTATAAGGAGATCGTCCAAGTACGGAATAAGTACTTCGGCCATTACCTTGGTAAATACCCTCGGTGCCGGGGACAGACCAACGGCAACGTATGGAATTGGTAATGACAATCCTGTACCACAATTACGAGGTACACCTGGTGAAGAGGGTAAATAGGGACATGCAGGTAAGTATCCTTGATGTCCAGTGATACTCTAAATTTTCCAGGCTTGCAATAATCGCCCTGAGCGATTCCATTTTGAACTTGAACCTTCGTATATAAGTGTTCAAGGATTTCAATTTTAGAATGGGTCTCACCGAACCGTCTGGTTTCGGTACCACAATCATTTTGGAATAGTAACCCCGGCCTTGTTGAAGGAGGGGTACCTTGATTTCACCTGCTGGAAGTACAGCTTGTGAATTGCCGCCAGTACTACCTTTCTCCGAGGGCAGCAGGCAAGGCTGATGTGAGGCAACGGCGAGGGGGGAGTCGTCTCGAACTCCAGCCTGTATCCCTGTGATACTACTTGCAGAACCTAGGGATCCACCTGTGGGCAAGCCCACTGGTCCCTGCAGTTCCCGAGACGCGCCCCCACCGCACCTGTCTCCACCTGTGGAGCCCCAGCGTCATGCGGTGGACTCAGAGGAAGCGAGGGAAGATATTTGATCCTGGGAACTGGCTGACTGGTGCAGCTTTTTCCTTCTTCCCTTGTCTCTGTGCAGAAAGGAAGCGCCTTTGACCCGCTTGCTTTTCTGAAGCCGAAAGGACTGTACCTGAAAATACGGTGCTTTCTTAGGCTTTTGTGAGGAAACCTGAGGTAAAAATTTTTCTTCCCAGCTGTTGCTGTGGATACGAGGTCCCAGAGACCATCCCCAAACAATTCCTCACCCTTATAAGGCAGAATCTCCATGTGCCTTTTAAAGGCAGCATCACCTGTCCACTGCCGGGTTTCTAATACCCTCCTGGCAGAATGGACATTGCATTAATTCTGGATGCCAGCCGGCAAATATCCCTCTGTGCATCCTCTATATATAAGACAACGTCTTAAATATGCTCAATGTTAGCAAAATATTATCCCTGTCTTAGCATATTAATATTATCTGACAGGGTATCAGACCACGCTGCAGCAGCACTATTTATGCTGAGGCAATTGCAGGTTTCAGTATATAACCTGAGTGTGTAAATACAGACTGCAGGATCGCCTCCTGCTTTTTATCAGCAGGTTCCTTCAAGGTGGCCGTATTCTAAGACGGCAGTACCACCTTTTGACAAACGTGTGAGCGCCTTATCCACCCTAAGGGATATCTCCCAACGTGACCTATCCTCTGGCGGGAAAGGGTACGTCATCAGTAACTTTTTAGAAATTACCAGTTTCTTATCGGGGGGGAAACCACGCTTCTTTACACACTTCATTCATTCATCTGATGGGGGAACAAAACACTGGCTGCTTTTTCTCCCCAAAAATAAAACCCCTTTTATGTGGTACTTGGGTTCATGTCAGAAAATGCGTAACACATTTTTCATTGCCGAGATCATGTAACGTATGTTCCTAGTGGATTGTGTATATGTCTCAACCTCGTCGACACTGGAGTCAGACTCTGTGTCGACATCTGTGTCTGCCATCTGAGGTAACGGGCGTTGTTTGAGCCCCTGATGGCCCTTGAGACGCCTGGGCAGGCGCGGGCTGAGAAGCCGGCTGTCCCACAGCTGTTACGTCATCCAGCCTTTTATATAAGTAGTTGACACTGTCGGTTAATACCTTCCACCTATCCATCCACTCTGGTGTCGGCCCCACAGGGGGCGACATCCCATTTATCGGCCTCTGCTCCGCCTCCACGTAACCTTCCTCATCCAAAATGTCGACACAGCCGTACCGACACACCGCACACACACAGGGAATGCTCTGACTGAGGACAGGACCCCACAAAGTCCTTTGGGGAGACCGAGAGAGAGTATGCCAGCACACACCAGAGCGCTATATAATTTAGGGATTAACACTATATTGAGTGAATTTTTCCCAATAGCTGCTTGTATATACAATATTGCGCCTAAATTTAGTGCCCCCCCCCTCTCTTTTTAACCCTTTGAGCCTACAAACTACAGGGGAGAGCCTGGGGAGCTGTCTTCCAGCTGCACTGTGAAGAGAAAATGGCGCCAGTGTGCTGAGGGAGATAGCTCCGCCCCTTTTTTCGCAGACTTTTCTCCCGATTTTTTATGGATTCTGGCAGGGGTATTTATCACATATATAGCCTCTGGGGCTATATATTGTGACATATTTGCCAGCCAAGGTGTCTTTATTGCTGCTCAGGGCGCCCCCCCCCAGCGCCCTGCACCCTCAGTGACCGGAGTGTGAAGTGTGTATGAGGAGCAGTGCCGTTTCTAGCGGCGGGCGAGCCGTGCAACCGCACGGGGTGCCCGCCGCGGCACTTTGTGACTACTCCTCTCCTCCCTCTCTCTCCCCCCGCCGAGCGCTCCTGCTCGGGGGGCGGGGCTTCGCGAAATGACGCTTTTGCGTCGTGACGTCACGACGCAAATGCGTCATTCCGCGAAGCGCCGCCCCCCGAGCAGGAGCGCTCGGCGGGGGGAGAGAGAGGGAGGAGAGGACTGGAGATAACCATCGAAGGAGGAGGCGGCCGGCGCGAGGGACGTGAGTCGGCGGGACCCGAAGAGCGGCAAGTTGTAAGTATTTTCTCTCTCTCTCTCCCCCTCTCCCTCCCCCCCACTTGACACCTGCCGCACTGTGTAAAATGGGGATACCTGTCGCACTGTGTAAAATGGGGATACCTGCCGCACTGTGTAAAATGGGGGCACCTGCCGCACTGTGTAAAATGGGGATACCTGCCGCACTGTTTAAAATGGGGATACCTGCCGCACTGTTTAAAATGGGGATACCTGCCGCACTTTGTAAAATGGGGGCACCTGCCGCACTGTGTAAAATGGGGATACCTGCCGCACTGTATAAAATGGGGATACCTGCCACACTGCCGCACTGTATAAAATGGGGATACCTTCCGCACTGTGTAAAATGGGGGCACCTGCCGCACTGTGTAAAATGGGGATACCTGCCGCACTGTTTAAAATGGGGATACCTGCCGCACTGTATAAAATGGGGATAGCTTCCGCACTGTGTAAAATGGGGGCACCTGCCGCACTGTGTAAAACGGGGATACCTGCCGCACTGTATAAAATGGGGATACCTGCCGCACTGTATAAAATGGGGATACCTTCCGCACTGTGTAAAATGGGGGCACCTGCCGCACTGTGTAAAATGGGGGCACCTGCCGCACTGTATAAAATGGGGATACCTGCCGCACTGTGTAAAATGGGGATACCTGCCGCACTGTGTAAAATGGGGATACCTGCCGCACTGTGTAAAATGGGGATACCTGCCGCACTGTGTAAAATGGGGATACCTTCCGCACTGTGTAAAATGGGGATACCTTCCGCACTGTGTAAAATGGGGATACCTGCCGCACTGTGTAAAATGGGGATACCTTCCGCACTGTGTAAAATGGGGATACCTTCCGCACTGTGTAAAATGGGGATACCTACCGCACTGTGTAAAATGGGGATACCTGCCGCACTGTGTAAAATGGGGATACCTGCCGCACTGTGTAAAATGGGGATACCTGCCACACTGTGTAAAATGGGGACACCTGCCTGCCGCACTTTGTAAATGGGGACACCTGCCTGCCGCGCTGTGTAATATGGGGACACTTGCCTGGTGTAATGTGTAAAAAGGGGACTTTTTTATTTTTATTTTTTCCCCCTGTGGTGGGTGCGATATCAGACGAGGCCACGCCCACTGTAATGAGACCACGCCCATTTTAATCAGGCCACACAGCGTTGTCGGGAGCGCGCGCGCCTTTGGCGCGCGCATGCTTTTTTTCTGGCTATATGGGGGGGGCACGCAATTTTTTTTTTATAGCAATGGGGGGGGGGGGGGCGCATTTTGAAATCTCGCACTGGGAGCCAAATTGTCTAGAAACGGCCCTGATGAGGAGCAATGGCGCACAGCTGCAGTGCTGTGTGCTACCTTGGTGAAGACTGATGTCTTCTGCCGCCGATTTTCCGGACCTCTTCTTGCTTCTGGCTCTGTAAGGGGGACGGCGGCGCGGCTCCGGGAACGAACACCAAGGCAAGTTCCATGCGGTCGATCCCTCTGGAGCTAATGGTGTCCAGTAGCCTAAGAAGCCCAAGCTAGCTGCAAGCAGGTAGGTTCGCTTCTTCTCCCCTTAGTCCCTCGATGCAGTGAGCCTGTTGCCAGCAGGTCTCACTGTAAAATAAAAAACCTAAAATAAACTTTCTTTCTAGGAGCTCAGGAGAGCCCCTAGTGTGCATCCAGCTCGGCCGGGCACAGAAATCTAACTGAGGTCTGGAGGAGGGTCTTAGTGGGAGGGGCCAGTGCACACCAGGTAGTCCTAAAGCTTTCTTTAGTTGTGCCCAGTCTCCTGCGGAGCCGCTAATCCCCATGGTCCTTACGGAGTTCCCAGCATCCACTTAGGACGTTAGAGAAAACAGGATGCAAATTCTGAAAGCAAAGCCAAGGCTTGGAAAGGTTCAACAATAATCAGGCACACGTGATGCAACTAGCACTTTGTGGGCTACATGGCAATATTTTGAAAGGGTACCAAATGTACCTAGAGAGACACTTGTCTCCACGGAAGTTCATTTAATTTTATTCCCTATAGTACTGTACTGTAGTTCTCTAGTTATGACCAATGGCAGCACATTTTTTCATTGCATATCATATAGCAATATAATAGTTAGTTTTTGAAGCATAGTAGTACTGTAGTGCACCATATGACACACTTCCCTCATTTCACTTTATGCCAAATTGTTAAACCCCAGTTCATATTATGTCACACTATAGTGTTCCCAGTTCAGATTATTCTAAATTGTAGTACCCCTTGTTCACATTATGCCACACAATGATCCCAGTTCAAAATATGCCACATTATAGTTCCCATAGTTCACATTGCCTCACAGTGTCCTCAGTTCTTATTGACAAACTGAATGGGTCTGTAATGGTTAAAGCACATATTTGAATTAAAAAGTACAAATTAATATGGGTAATATGATTAAATATATGAAACTCTAGGACTTATTGCAGTTGCCCTCATAATATATGCAGTAGGAGCTATTAGCAGCAAGGGATAACCATACCTAACATAATACAGATATAAAATAAAATACAAAGACAAAAGGCAATGTTAGGTAAAGTTTAGCAATATTCAGGAAGAAGGGTGTAATTAAAACTAGAGATGAGAGAGTTCGGTTCTCAGAGAACCGAACCATACCGGACTTCACCACTCAAGCCTGGATACGAGCCAGGCTCAGGTTTTCCCGCCTGACTCGTAAACCAGAACGAGGCAAAACTTCATAATCCCGCTGTCGGATTCTCGCAGGGTTTGGATTCTATATAAGGAGCAGCGTGTCCCCGCCATTTTCACTCCGGCATTGAAGAGTGTACAGAGAGGACGTGTCTCCGTTCTCTCAGTGTCCGTGTCTTGTGCTGTATTTGTCAAGTCACAGTGGTTGTGTCCTGTTGCTGCCATATGTCCATTGCTGCTGTGTTGTGCTGCATCAGTTCAGTGGTGGTGTATTGTGCTGCATCAGTCCAGTGGTAGTGTCCTGTGCATCAGCCATCAGTCATTCCAATGATGAGGCAGTCACAGTGGTATACTCTCCAGCCATATGTCCACTGCTGCTGTATAATAATAACAACAAGTCCCTTACAGTGTTGCTGTGTTGTCCTGCATCAGACCAGTGGTAGTGTCCTGTGCATCAGCCACAGTCATTCCAGGGACCAGGCAGTCAGTGTTATATGTTGCTGCTATATGTCCACTGCTACAGTATAATAATAATAATAATAATAATAATAATAATAATTAATAACAACAACAACAAGTCCCTTACAGTGTTGCTGTGTTGTCCTGCATCAGGCCAGTGGTAGTGTCCTGTGCATTAGCCATCAGTCATTCCAGTGACCAGGCAGTCACAGTGGTATCCTCTGCTGCCATATGTCCAGTGCTCCTGTGCTGCATATTGTGTTATATAACTCCAGAAAAATAATGGAGAACAAAAATTTGGAGGATATAATAGGGAAAGATCAAGAACCACTTCCTCCTAGTGCTGAAGCTGCTGCCACTAGCCATGACATAGACGATAAAATGCCATCAACGTCGACTGCCAAGGCCGATGCCCAATGTGATAGTAGAGGGCATGTAAAATCCAAAAAGCCAAAGTTCAGTAAAAGACCCCAAAAAATAAATTTAAATGGTCTGAGGAGAAACGTAAACTTGCCAATATGCCATTTATGACACGGAGTTGCAAGGAATGGCTGAGGCCCTGGCCTATGTTCATGACTAGTAGTTCAGCTTCACATGACGATGGAAGCCCTCAACCTCCATTTTGCTATTTAATTCCAGTGATTTGGACGCATAATTCCAGTGATTTTGCAGTATAATTCCAGTGATTTTGCTATTTAATTCCAGTGATTTGGACGTATAATTCCAGTGATATTGCCATTTAATTCCAGTGATTTGGACGTATAATTCCAGTGATTTTTCAGTATAATTCCAGTGATTTTGCTATTTAATTCCTGTGATTTGGACCTATAATTCCAGTGATTTTGCCAGTTAATTCCAGTAATTTGGACGTATAATTCCAGTGATTTGGATGTATAATTCCAGTGATTTGGACATATAATTCCAGTGGGAATTGTTTGTGTCGCTTGGCTTAGTTATACAGCTATGTCATTGCACCTCTTCGACATCTTTGCCTAAGGTGCTGTTTGTAGTCTAGTTTTTGAAAAGTGCCATCCTGTCTGACAATGCCGTATGAATCCAGGGGTACTGCTGTATTAGTCCTGGGGTACTTCCATATAAGTCCACCATTTGCAGAATTTAAAAAAAATGACAGGCGTGCAGGATATGCTGTCAGTGGAACAAAATTGTGGCCCACTTTCGACATACAGCCACTGCGTGACACTACAAGATGGGCCAGGTGGTTGTGTCGCTTAGCTTAGTTATACAGCAACCTTGGTGCACCTCTTTTTCTTCTTTGCATCATGTGCTGTTTGGGGCCTTTTTTTGGATATCTGCCCTCCTGTCTGCCACTGCAGTGCCACTCCTAGATGGGCCAATTGTTTGTCTCACTTGGCTTAGTCATACAGCCACCTCATTGCACCTCTTCTACATATTTGCATGTGGTGCTGTTTGGGACCTAGCTTTTGAAAAGTTCCATCCTGTCTGACACTGCAGTGCCACTCCTAGATGGGCCAATTGTTTGTGTCACTTGGCTTAGTCATAAAGCTACCTAATTGCACCTCTTCTACATCTTTGCATGAGGTGCTGTTTGGGGCCTAGTTTTGAAAATGCCATCCTGTCCGACACAGCAGTGCCACTCCTAGATGGGACAATTGTTTGTGTAACTTTTCTACTTCATACAGCTACCTCATTGCACCTCTTCTACATCTTTGCATGAGGTGCTGTTTGGGGCCTAGTTTTTGAAAAGTGCCATCCTGTCTGACACAGCAGTGCCACTCCTAGATGGGCCAGGTGTTTGTGCTGCACACTTGTGTCACTTGGCTTAGTCATACAGGAGCCTCGGTGCACCTCTTTTTCTTCTTTGCATTATGTGCTGTTTGGGGCCTTTTTTATATCTGCCCTCCTGTCTGACACTGCACTGCCACTGCAAGAAGGGCCAGGTGTTTGTGCCGCACACTTGTGTCGCTTGGCATAGTCATACTGCAGCCTCGGTGCACCTCTTTTTCTTATTTGCATCATGTGCTGTTTGGGGAGTCTTTTTTATATCTGCCCTCCTGTCTGACACTGCAGTTCCACTCCTAGATGGGCCAGGTGTTTGTGCCACACACTTGTTTCATTTAGCCTAGTCATACAGCCACCTCGGTGCAACCTTTTGGCCTAAAAACAATATTGTGAGGTGTTCAGAATAGACTGAAAATGAGTGGAAATGAATGTTATTGAGGTTAATAATACCATAGGATCAAATTACCCCCAAATTCTGTGATTTTAGCCGTTTTTATGGGTTTTTTTTTTAAATCCTTCAGATCTAAAAACCAAAACACAAAAGGGTGGTTTTAGCAAAACCTTTTAGATGGACCAAAACAATTCTCTCAAAGCATTTCATAATCAATGAAGTGAGAGTAATCAGCCTATAGTCGTTCAGACCAATGACTGATGCAGTCTTAGGAATTGGAACAATTATTGAGGTTTTAAAACACCGTGGGACAGGACTTCTGGTCCCGGCTTTATGGAGACCAGAGCTCCGTTCCGAGCTCCGTCCCCTGCTCCTCTAAATTTACCTTTTTACAAGGCTTGCTAAGCCGAGTTTGGCACCCGGAGCCTCCCCGCAGTCCCCTGTACCTCCCGCCGCAGCAATGGACTGCTTTTCGGCACAGCTGATGCCGCAGCCCCAGCCGGACCAGCAGCAGCAGCTGCAGCCTCCACACCAGGACAAGCGGCGCGCTGCAGGGACCATGTCTGTGGAGAGCGCACCCCCCTGCATAAAAAAGCTGCGGCCGAGGGACCATGTGAGTGCGGGCTGTGATGCCCCAGTAACTTATTCTGATGTGGTGGCGGCCATTACAGCCACAATGACCCCCCTTCTGTCCAAAGCAGTGGCTGACATCACCAGTCAGCTACAACACCTGACTCACAGGGTTTCTGCCACATAACAACAACTCAGTGCAGTCTCCCATGACATAGGGGATCTGCAGCACACTGTGAAGCGTCTCACTAATGATACTTACCAGCTGTGGAACAAGATCGATGACGTTGAGAACATATCACGTCTTAATAATATTAGGCTGGTCGGCTTCCCTGAATCTGTCAAGGGGCCTGCTCTGGGTCCATTTTGTCCGCAACACTCTCCCCTCACTCTTAGGCATAGAGGCGGTTTGCCAGGACATGGTTATAGAGAGGGTCCATAGGGTGGGCCCGACACCGACCCCTAACAGGCTGAGACCCCACGTTACCCCTTTCTGCTGCTTAAATTACCTACACAAGATGGAAATATGGTTGGCCTCTCGTAAGGCTAAATCTCTGTCGTGGGAAGGACATAAGTTGCATATTTTTCAGGACTACTCCGCTGAGTTATCACGGGCCAGGAAATCCTTCTCCCCTGTTTGCTCTCGATTACTCGCTGAAGGGTGCAAATTCAGCCTACTGTACCCTGCCAGACTCTACATTTATGATGGGATTGCTCATTGTAAGGGAGCTTGTATTTTAAAGTGTTGCTTGGATTTGTAAGTGTATGTGAGTTGGAATCAGCAGAAGGTGAGTTCTGATTATTCTCTGTCTATCCATATAGGGATAGTAATATTGTGGGAGAAAGTTAATCTGAATCTGATTGTTTGTGTCTGTACTGTTTTTTGTTTTAAAAAAAAAAGTGTGAGGAGAAAGCCAGGGGGAGGGGGTTGAATCAGGTGTGAGTAATTAGGAGGAGGATGGGCTGAATAAAGCAGCTGGCTGAGAGCCAATATAATCAGTGATCAGACTCATTTGAGCTTGCTCATTGTAAGGGAGCTTGTATTTTAAAGTGTGGCTTGGATTTGTAAGTGTATGTGAGTTGGAATCAGCAGAAGGTGAGTTAGAATACAGAAAAAGGTGAGTTTTATAATACGCAATCAGGAACACACATATTTGCAATACCATTTAACTTCTGGTGAGACTGCAAGGGGCTGACCTTGTGAGTGAGTGAGAGGGTCTCTTATTTGGAGTAGCAGAGGGGCTGTGATTGTGCGTGTGTGAGGGGAATTTTTTTTTTTTGCAGGATCCGGAAGCCGAGTGAAAATGAGGTGCAGTGAGCTGGAACAACTGCAACTGCTAGGTGGAGTATCGGTGCCGCAGGAGAGGTCCCACTCAGATAAGTATTGATTACTTACTTATTGTGTATTGATTGTATTGGTTAGTTGGTTTTTATTCTCTTTATTATACTTTCGAAAGGTAATAGGGAGTTGAGTTCTCAAACATTGGGAGGGGCCGTGATTGAGAATCTCACTCAGTGCGTGTCGTGCAAGATGTATGCGCACCTGGAGCAGCCGACCCAGGACAAATACATATGCATGAGATGTGAGTGAACGGTTGCCCTGGAAGCCCAGGTAACTGATCTAGAGCAGACCGTTATGCGACTGAGGGATATTTACAATCTAGAGCAAAGTTTAGATAGGACGGTGGAGGAGATGCAGCAGGGGTCACTGGTAGATTAGGAAAATCAGGTAGGCAGTTGGGTCACTGTTAGAAGGGAGAAAAAGAGAGGGAAGACGACATCTCGGATCTATCAAACCCGAACAAATTTGCCCGATTGGACGAAGATTCGGTGGATGATAGCGACGAAATGACGGTGCTGGAGGAGACTGCTCACTCTAGCAACCGGAGGAGTGGTCCCTCTGGCTCAGATGGGATGAAAGCTAGAGAGGTGCCCAGGCAGATGGTGGTGGTAGGGGACTCTATCATTAGGAAGGCAGATAGGGCAATCTGCTACCGGGACCGTGATCGCCGTACAGTCTGTTGTCTCCCGGGAGCTCAGGTACGGCACATCGTGGACCGGGTAGATAGATTGTTGGGAGGGGCTGGGAAAGACCCAGCGGTCTTGGTGCACGTTGGCACCAACGACAAAGTTAGTGGCAGGTGGGATGTCCTTAAGAAAGATTATAGGGACTTAGGCCAGAAACTAAAAAAAAGGACATCTAAGGTAATTTTCTCCGAAATATTACCAGTGCCATGCACTAGCCCAGGGAGACCAAGGGAGATTAGGGAGGTAAATGTGTGGCTCAGAGACTGGTGTAGGAAAGAGGAGTTTGTGTTCTTGGAACACTGGGCGGACTTCTCAGTCCGGCGCCATCTTTTTTCTTGTGATGGATTGCACCTGAATGAGGAAGGGGCTGCGGTGCTGGGAGGGTAGGATGGTTAGTAGGTTGGAGGAGCTTTTAAACTAGGAGCCTGGGGGGAGGGTTTAGTTGGAAACTATGGGTCATGCAGCGAGTATAGTAGGGATGGTGGTAGTGAGAAAAATGGGGGTGGAGAAGGGGGGAGGGAAAGTGCAGCCAGTAAGAGTATTTACATGGGTTCTATTAAGGGTGTTAAGAAAGGTATTGCTAAAGCATTAAATAATAACAATTATGTGTCACCATTACAGACTATAGAAAATTATGTACGGGACTTAAGGGAAAATACTTATGTCAGGGCGGTGATTTTAGATGGGAACATTGGGTTGAGCAAAGCGAAAAGTAAGGTGGGCAATACTAAGTATGGTCGGGTTGGAGAGGGAGCAAGAAGGACAGTCTGTATCAGTAACTCTACGGATGCACTAGTTAACCAGGATGAGAAATCTTTAGGAAAACAAACAAATAAAGGAACCGATCAACTAAAATGTATGCTTGCAAACGCAAGAAGTCTAGCAGGTAAAGTGGAATTGTTAGCATCAAAGGCTGAGTATGACATTACAGGTATTACGGAAACAAAGTGGGATGACTCTCACGACTGGGTTGCTAACTCGGAGGGGTATTCTCTTTTTAGGAGGGACAGGGCTAACAAAAGAGGAGGAGGTGTATATCTTTATGTTAAACCATCACTTATACCATACGTAAAGGAGGTTATCTATGAGGAGACTGGCGATAATGTGGAGTCACTATGGGTAGAAATCTCAAGTGAGGGAATTGATGCAAAAAAACTAGTCATAGGCACGTGCTACAAACAGCTGGATATTAGCATACATGAGGAAGAACCACTATTGCAGCAAATAAAAATGGCTGCGGGATTGGGGGACATCCTTGTCATTGGGGATTTTAATTACCGGGATATAAACTGGAGTAACGATTCATGTGCTAAAGTGAGGGGCAGCAGGTTCTTAAATATGTTTAGGGAACACTACTTGTCTCAATTAGTCAAGGACCCACTAGGGATAAAACTACCCTGGATCTAGTAATTACTAATAATGTGGACATTATATCAAACACTAAAGTTGGGGAGACTTTGGGTAACAGTGATCACTATATGATCACATTCAACATCAGTTTCAGGAAACATAGCTACAGGGGTTCCACCAAAACTTTTAACTTTAGGAAGGCTAATTTCAGTATGCTTAGATGTGCACTTAACAACATAGAGTGGGAGGTTCTGTTTAATAGCAAGAACACTTCGGAAATGTGGGATGTTTTAAAAGGGTTGCTGGATAGCAATATTCATAACTTTATTCCCATGGGCAGTAAACGCAGGAGTATTAAACTCAAACCGATGTGGCTTAACAAGAAGGTTAAGGCAGAAATGGATAAAAAAAAGCGTGCTTTCAAAGCATTTAAATCTAATGGAAAGGAGGAGTCTTCCAAGTATTACAAGGAGTGCAGCTAAAATGCAAAATGAAAAGCAAATCGCTATAGAGAGTAAAACCAATCCTAAAAAGTTTTTTTAAATACATAAACGGTAAAAAGTTAAAAAAGGAGAATATAGGTCCATTAAAAGATGAATTAGGAGAATTGATAAATGATGACGAAATAAAAGCGGAAATACTGAACAAATTCTTTTCATCAGTATTCACCAGTGAAGAACTGATGGTGGGAGTAGAGCATAACAATTGTGACAGTAATGATTCATGGTTAGATACTTGTTTAAGCGAATAAGTAGTCTGGGAGAGACTAAACAAAATTAAGATTAATAAATCACCTGGTCCTGATGGACTTCACCCGAGGGTTCTTATGGAGCTTAGTTCGAAACTAGCACGATCCCTATACTTGATTTTCAATACTTCAATTAGATCAGGCATGGTACTGAAGGATTGACGTATAGCTAAGGTAGTGCCATTATTTAAAAAGGGATCCAAAAATCTTACGGGAAACTACAGACCAGTTAGTTTAACATCTATAGTGGGGAAAATATTGTAAGGAATTCTAAGGGACGTCATAAAGGAGTATCTAAAGTCCGCTAGGATTATTAGCAAGAACTAACTTAATTAGCTTCTATGAGGAAGTGAGCAATAATCTTGATCAAGGAAAAGCAGTGGATGTGGTCTTCCTAGATTTTGTAAAGGCCTTCGATACAGTTCCTCACAGGAGACTGATGATCAGATTAAAGGAGATTGGCCTAGGAAAAACTATCTGCACCTGGATAAGCAGCTGGTTGGATGTTAGGGTCTCCTGCTCTGTGCTGCCACGTCGTCATGACAACCGGGAGACAAGTGCTAGCGGAGTAACCTGAGCGTAGCTGATACTCTGGTTCGGGTCTTTTGCTGTGCAGTGGTTACAGGCTCTGTGCACGGCAGGGGATCCGGTGCTGGTTTTTGTGCTCACAGTCTGTGAGGTCTGAGTGGGGCGTGGACAGCACCTGCTATATAAACCCTCTTCTCAGGTTAGGCAGATGCTGCTGAATCTTTGTTGGTTAGTCAGTTCCTGAAAGCTAGCTAGTACTGTGTAAACTTTGTATTTGTTTGTTGCTTACTGCAAATAGGCCTTGGGATTTGGTATTACACTCTGCCAATCCAGACCTAGCAGTAAGACTGGAGTCAGTCGTTTAACCTGCTGGGGTTCTTTTGCTACTCTGTGAACCTAGCAAGTTTGCGGCTGTATTCTCAGACTTGCCTGCCAAAATCCTTTCTCACTGTGCAAGGTGTTCAGGTGTCAGTTTAGTGGCAGTAAGCTGAACCAGTGAACTGCAAGTGAGGACTAGGATTGTGGAGACTCTCCTTGTGTCTATTATTCCATCTCTGACCAAGGAGTTTACTGCCACACCCGTTGGTAACCCTTTAGGGTTTTGCTGTTGCCCTTAGCAACAGCATTTCGGGTTCTCTACGTATTAAATCACTACATCTCGCTTCTTTCCATCTTAGCATTCCTAATACTAGGGAGACACCCAGTTTCTTAGCCTTTGGGCTTCTCTGTTCACTTTGTGTTTATTTTGTTACCCTATCGCCTTCTGTGTATGTAATGTCATATTCCCCAGTCTGTCTGTGAGTTCATTTGTTTTGCATCCCTCACCGTTCAGACACCAGTACATTCCTGCTGGCACTGGTGTGCATAACATATTCAGCAGCCCAATACTCCTGTTGAAATTTTGTGGGAATATGGAGCATACCCCTCAAAATACTTTGCAACAGGTGGTCGATCAGGTGCAGGTCCTGACTCGACAATTTAATGATTTGTCCATTAAAATGCACACCTCACAGGCCGCTGGCGGAGCTCCCGCAGCAGCAGTACCTTCAGGGGTTAAGGAGCCGAAAGTAAATCTCCCGGATCGTTTTTCTGGAGATCGCTCGCAGTTCTTTTGTTTCAAGGAGAGCTGCAAGCTATATTTCCAGCTTAGGCCTCAGTCTTCTTGGTCGGAGATTCAGCGGGTGGGCATAGTGATTTCCTTGCTACAAGGAGACCCACAGGTCTGGGCATATGGGTTGCAGCCTGACTGTCCGTCGCTTAAAAGTGTTGATGTTTTTTTTACGGCACTGGGCATGTTGTATGATGACCCTGACAAGACGGCCTCAGCCGAAGCTCAGATTTCGATCCTTAAGCAAGGGCGAAGGCCAGTTGAGGTTTATTGTACGGAGTTTTGGAGGTTGGCCCATGATACCCAGTGGAATGACCCAGCCCTGAGACACCAGTACCGAAGAGGTCTTTCTAACCAGTTAAAAGACCAACTGGTACAATATCCCTTGCCTGATAGCTTGGATCAGCTCATGCAGTTATCCATTCGGGTGGATAGACGGCTGAGAGAGCGCAGGCTTGAAAGGGAGACCGAGGTTTCCTTCTTTCCCAAGGGAACCTCAGACTCTGAGGAATTTTCCGAGGAGCCTATGCAGATTGGGGCTACCCGCCTCTCCTCGCGTGAGAAGACGCGGAGGAGACAGCAGGGGTTATGTTTGTACTGTGGGAATAAAGGTCATGTGGTAGTATCATGCCCAGAAAAGCCGGAAAACTTCAGGGCCTGAGGGTGATGGGAAATATCCTGTCAGGCCAGAAGTCAGAATTTACCAAGAAGACTTTTATCATTCCGGTGACCTTGAAGATCCTCGGTCAAACTGTCAAGACTGAGGCCTTTGTGGACAGTGAGGCCGACGGGGTTTTTATGGACCGCCAATTCGCCCTGAAACACTCTGTTCCCTTAGTACCCTTGGCATCGGAAATTGAGATTTGTGGGTTAAACGGGGAACCATTATCCCAGGGTAAAATTACCTCTTGCACTAGCCAGATTTCTTTGTTTATTGGAGCCACACACTCTGAAAAATTGTCCTTTTATGTGACTGTCTGTACTTTTGCCCCATTGGTGTTGGGGTTACCCTGGTTAAGGGCCCACAATCCTCAATTTGACTTGGTCTCTGGGGAGATTCATAGTTGGGGTACTGATTGTTTCAGGAGTTGCTTGAGCCTTCCAGTCAGGCTTTCGCAGCTAAGTTTGCCAGGATTGCCAGGATGTTATGCAGATTTTGCGGACGTGTTCTCCAAAAGAGTTGCAGAGGTACTACCTTCCCATCGCCCCTATGACTGTGCCATTGATTTGTTGCCGAATGCTAAGCTTCCCAAGAGCAGGTTGTACTCCCTGTCACATCCTGAGACTCAGGCTATGGCAGAGTACATTCAGGAGAACTTGGCTAAGGGATTTATCAGACCTTCACAGTCTCCAGTTGGGTCGGGGGTTCTTCTTCGTGGGTAAAAAGGACGGTTCGTTGCGACCCTGCATCGACTTCAGGGAATTGAACCGTATCACGATTAAAAACTCATACCTACTGCCTCTCATTTCGGTCTTGTTTGACCAGCTTCGTACTGCCACCATTTTTTCTAAGATTGACCTACGCGGTGCGTACAATCTAATCCGAATAAGAGAGGGGGATGAATGGAAGACTGCCTTTAATACCCACTCAGGGCATTATGAATATTTGGTGATGCCTTTTGGGCTCTGTAATGCCCCGGCAGTCTTCCAGGACTTCATGAACGATGTGCTAAGGGAATATTTGGATAGATTCTTAGTTGTATACTTAGATGACATCCTAATCTTCTCCCATTCCCTGGAGGAACATCGGAAGCATGTACGCTTAGTCCTCCAGAAACTCAGAGACCACCGGCTTGGGGCGAAGCTGGAGAAGTGCGAATTTGAAGTTCAGCAAATTGCATTTCTAGGATATATTATCTCCCCAGAAGGTTTCCAAATGGAGGGTTCCAAGGTACAGGCAGTCCTGGATTGGGTGCAGCCCACTAGTTTGAAGGCGCTTCAGCGTTTTCTGGGCTTTGCAAATTTTTATAGACGATTTATCGCTGGATTTTTGTCTATAGTGGCGCCCTTGGTGGCACTCACTAAGAAAGGGGCGGATGTTGCTCACTGGTCTTGTGAGGCCAAAGCGGCTTTTGCCCGTCTCAAAAGGGCATTTGTCTCGGCCAAGGTGCTGCGACACCCAGATCCAGAGCGTCCTTTTGTGGTGTAGGTGGATGCCTCTGAGATGGGTATTGGGGCAGTGCTCTCTCAGATGGGGGTGTCTGATAATCGCCTTCATCCCTGTGCTTACTTTTCCCGTAAATTTTCACCTGCCGAGATGAATTATGATGTGGGTAACCGGGAATTGTTGGCTATTAAGGATGCACTCGAGGAGTGGAGACACTGGCTTGAGGGGGCTAAGTTTGTGGTCTCAATTCTCACCGACCATAAGAATTTGGCATATTTAGAGTCAGCGAAGCGCCTCAATGCCAGGCAGGCACGATGGGCTTTGTTTTTTGCTCACTTTAATTTTTTGATAACATATCGCCCTGGGTCAAAAAACATCAAGGCTGATGCGCTCTCGCGGAGTTTTGCTCCAATCCAGGAGACCACCGAGGAGCCATTGCCCCTTGTGTCCCCATCATGTATTAAAGTGGGCATTACCCAGGACCTCTTGTCATTAGTCCTTAGAGCACAGGAGCAGGCTCCTCCAGACCTTCCGGTAGGTCTTATGTTTGTGCCTCCTAGGTTAAGACAGCAAGTGTTCCTGGAATTCCATGCCAAGAAGTCGGCAGGTCACCCGGGTATTGCCAGAACTCGGGAGTTGCTATCTAGGGCGGTGTGGTGGCCCTCGGTGGCTAGGGACGTGGATCAGTGGGTTCGGGCATGTGACATCTGTGCCCGAAATAAGACTCCTAGAGGGGTTCCTGTTGGCCCATTACATCCACTCTCTATTCCATCTAAGCCATGGACCCACATTTCAATGGATTTTGTGGTGGACTTGCCCAAATCCTCGGGAATGACAGCCATCTGGGTTGTCGTTGACAGTTTTTCGAAGATGGCGCACTTCGTTCCATTGGTTGGGCTGCCATCGGCCAGACGCCTGTCTGAATTATTTATGCTGCATGTTGTGCGCCTCCACGGGTTGCCACTTGATGTATTCTCTGACCGCAGATCCCAGTTTGTGGCCAAATTCTGGAGGGCATTTTGTTCCGATCTCCAGATTTCTGTCAGCTTGTCGTCAGGCTACCATCCGCAGTCTAATGGGCAGACTGAAAGGGTGAACCAGTCCTTGGAGCAGTTCCTCAGGTGTTATGTCTCCAAGTGTCAGACTGACTGGGTTGCTCATCTGTCCATGGCGGAGTTTGCCTATAACAACGCGGCTCACTCTGCTACAGGGATCTCTCCCTTCCTTTGTGTGTATGGGCATCATCCTAAGGCCAATTCTTTTGACCCCCTGGACTCCACGCCTGGTGGTTCCTCTGAGGTTTCGGTCCTTAGAGGTATTTGGAGGAAAGTGAAGAAAGCCCTTGTGTCTGTGTCATTAGTGACCAAAAGGGTTTTTGATAAGCTGAAAAGACCCTGCAGCTTCAAATTAGGAGACTTCGTCTGGTTGTCTACCAAGAATTTGAAGTTGAGACAGCCATCTCATAAGTTAGGCCCCCGGTTCACCGGTCCTTATAAGATCACTAGGGTTATCAATCCGGTGGCATTTCAGTTAGATCTACCCCGTTCTTTGGGTATCAATAAAACATTTCATTGTTCCCTTTTAAAACGGGCGATTAGTAATCCTTCTTCCAGTGGAAGACCTTCCCCTCTTCTGATACGTGGCCAGAGGGAGTTTGTTGTTGAAAGGATTCTTGACTCCAAGATGGTTCGGGGTCGGCTGTCATTTTTGGTGCACTGGAAGGGGTATGGCCCGGAGGAGCGGTCGTGGGTGCGCAGTTGTGATCTTCATGCCCCCAGACTGTTATGCTCTTTCTTCTCGCAGTTCCCCGATAAACCTGGTGGTAGGGGTTCTTTGACCCCTCGTCAGAGGGGGGGTACTGTTAGGGTCTCCTGCTCTGTGCTACCACGTCGTCATGACAACCGGGAGACAAGTGCTAGCGGAGTAACCTGAGCGTAGCTGATACTCCGGTTCGGGTCTTTTGCTGTGCAGTGGTTACAGGCTCTGTGCACGGCAGGGGATCCGGTGCTGGTTTTTGTGCTCACAGTCTGTGAGGTCTGAGTGGGGCGTGGACAGCACCTGCTATATAAACCCTCTTCTCAGGTTAGGCAGATGCTGCTGAATCTTTGTTGGTTAGTCAGTTCCTGAAAGCTAGCTAGTACTGTGTAAACTTTGTATTTGTTTGTTGCTTACTGCAAATAGGCCTTGGGATTTGGTATTACACTCTGCCAATCCAGACCTAGCAGTAAGACTGGAGTCAGTCGTTTAACCTGCTGGGGTTCTTTTGCTACTCTGTGAACCTAGCAAGTTTGCGGCTGTATTCTCAGACTTGCCTGCCAAAATCCTTTCTCACTGTGCAAGGTGTTCAGGTTTCAGTTTAGTGGCAGTAAGCTGAACCAGTGCACTGCAAGTGAGGACTAGGATTGTGGAGACTCTCCTTGTGTCTATTATTCCATCTCTGACCAAGGAGTTTACTGCCACACCCGTTGGTAACCCTTTAGGGTTTTGCTGTTGCCCTTAGCAATAGCATTTCGGGTTCTCTACGTATTAAATCACTACATTTCGCTTCTTTCCATCTGAGCATTCCTAATACTAGGGAGACACCCAGTTTCTTAGCCTTTGGGCTTCTCTGTTCACTTTGTGCTTATTTTGTTACCCTATCACCTTCTGTGTATGTAATGTCATATTCCCCAGTCTGTCTGTGAGTTCATTTGTTTTGCATCCCTCACCGTTCAGACACCAGTACATTCCTGCTGGCACTGGTGTGCATAACATTGGATAGCAGGGTACAGCGAGTAGTGGTCAACGGGAAGTCCTCAACCTGGTCCCCAGTAGTCAGCGGAATACCACAAGGGTCCGTACTCGGACCACTACTGTTCAACATATTTATCAATGACCTAGAAATAGGCCTGGAAAGCACAGTGTCAATCTTTGCAGATGATACTAAACTGTGTAAGGTAATTAATTCAGAATTGGATGTGGAGTCCTTGCAGAATGAACTATCTAAACTTGAACTCTGGGCGTCTAAATGGAAAATGAGGTTCAATACAGACAAATGCAAGGTTATGCATTTTGGGACTAAAAACAAACTTGCATCCTACATATTAAATGGGGAACGCCTAGAGGAAACAGAGTTGGAAAAAGATTTGGGGGTATTAATTGATAATAGGCTTAATAACCATACACAATGTCAAAACGCAGTAAAGAAGGCAAGTAAGGTGCTAGCATGCATAAAAAGGGGAATTGAGACAAGGGACTCGGATGTAATCATGCCACTGTATAAGGCATTGGTACATCCGCACCTGTAATATTGTGTTCAGTTTTGGGCACCATTGTATAAAAAAGACATCAGTGAACTCGAAAGTGTTCAAAGGCGAGCTACTTAATTGATTAAAGGTCTAGAAGGACTGGACTATAAGGAAAGACTTACTAGGCTGAATATGTATACACTAGAAAAGAGGCGCCTAAGAGGAGATATTATTAATATCTTCAAATATGTAAAGGGACATCACAAAGAGTTATCAGAGGAATTATTTATTAAAAGAACACAGTTTAGGACACGTGGGCACTCGCTGCGACTGGAGGAGAGAAAGTTCCGAAAGCAACGGAGGAAAGGGTTCTTCACTGTTAGGGCAATCAGGATGTGGAATTCCCTGCCAGGGAAGGTGGTAATGGCGGATTCTGTAATTGGATTTAAAAAAGGATTGGATAAATTTCTGAATGAAAAAGCTATCCAAGGTTATAATACTTAAAATATCAACGTTGTTAATCAGGGGGTAACATGAGTTATAGTAACTAACTAGCCATAAAGCACTATTTAGCAAGTATGTAGAATCATCACAACCTAAAACAGGTTGAACACGATGGGCAATTTGCCTCTATTCAACCTCAAATACTATGTTACTATGTTATGACTTCCTTTAAGGACTTCTCCACCCCTCCTGACGCATTGGCCTACCTCCAGGAGCTGTCCTGGGCCAAGGATGCCGACATTTCTGATTCCACGGATTAATGCATTGTGCTCTGTATTCTACTATATTTCACCTCGGCCAACATGTTTATTTGTTGTTCTATAATCTTTTTTATTTTCTCAGTTTATCACATTTAATGGTTTATTCTCTGATACATGTTATTCCAGTTTATATATTGTGCGGTGCGCTGCGTAGGTCTTCTGGCCTCAGCCAAATTCTGCTGCACCTTGAGGAGCAGGGACAGATCTTCCCCTCCTCACCGGATGTGTATTTCTTTTGCTCTGTTATTTTCTGTGTGTTTTCTCGGAAGTTTGGCATCAAACGCTTTCGTTTGCCTGCCTTTTCTTGTCTTTGCTCATTTCTCCCTTCTCCCTTTGCTCCCTCCCTCCCTCACTGTCCTATTTCCCCCTCCTATTCTTTTATGCGCTGTCTTGAAATGTATAAACTGGTTGGATTTTGCAATGTCCTCTGACGTCCTTATTCTGAAAGTTCCCACCCTTACCCCTTTCTGTTTTGAACCAATGTTTCTTTTTCTTCCTGTTTCCTGGGGGTATGCCTAGTCTACGCTGTGCTACTTGGAATGTTTGGGGAATCAACTCCCCAGCGAAATGAAAGAAAATCCTGATTTACTTGCAGAAAAATGGCGTGGACGTGGCATTCCTCCAGGAAACTCATCTGACCCCTTCCGAGACTGCGAAACTGGGAATGTTGGGATGGTCTGTGTTTGCGTCTTCCTCCTACAGTTCCAGAGCCCATGGAGTAGCTATCCTGGTAAGACGCTCTTTATCTTACGAAATTCAACATGTCAATGCTGATGATTCGGGTAGATTTGTGGTGGTCTCAGTGGACATATTAGGCAAGAGACTCACTCTGGCAAATGTGTATGCTCCCCCTCCCTACTCTAAATCATACTTTCAATGATTGATTACCCTATTGACCCCTTCAGTGGGGGACAATCTGATCATTGGTGGAGATCTTAACCTAATCTCTTCTCCTCTGCTAGACAAATCAAACACACATGGGACTCTATCTCCATTTCCCAAAGTGGGTATCCCTCTCTTTACTTCGACCCTACAGGTGATAGATCTGTGGCGAGCCCTACACCCAACGGAAAGGGACTATACCCGTCTCTCGGCGGCGCTCGGTTCTCTCTCCCGCATTGATTATTTATTCATCTCTCATGCTCTTTTCCCCCAAGTCACTGACTATACTATTGCCCCCATCTTCCTATCTGACCATGCTTTGGTTTCCCTGACTGTTCATTTCCCTGATGAAAAAGACTCGATCAAGTTGTGGAAATTCCCATCCAGATTATGTCGCTCTACCACCTTCAAATCCTTCTTGGAAGCTACTTGGGACGATTATTGCATTACTAACTCTGAACATATTCAGACGGATCCTTTTCTGTTCTGGATGTCAGCGAAAGCTGTTCTCAGAGGAGCAATTATATCTTTCACCGCAGCTTCCAATAGGAAATGCTCAGCACAATACGTGGCACTTCAGGCAGCTCTGTCTACGGCCTTCCAGGCATACAAAACTGCTCCCTCCCCGGCCACAAAGCAAGCATTCCTGCTTTCTAAAACCCACTTTGACGAATACATATCGGAGATGGGTGATAAATACCTCTTTTCTGTCCATCACAGGTTTCATAGATTCGGGAACAAGTCTGGCCATTTACTTTCTAACCTACTTCGCGGCACATACTTACCTGCAGTTGTACATCCCCTTTGCACACAACAAGACACACTAACCTCCACAAACAAATAGCTTAAATCATGCAACGTTACTTCTCTCAATTATATTCGTCTACTCTTTCAAGCACTTCGCCGATGTCCTCACCAGCTTCACATTCTCCTGTTTTTTGCTCTCAACCGTCCCCCTCTTCCTCCACTCCTCTTGCAACCTCCCCTAGCCCCCCTCTGTGAATCTTTACCTTTCCCTGTCCTCTCAGATGACATGGCTTCTTAACTTTTATCCCCGATAACCCTTGCTGAAGTCCATCTAGCAATAAGACAGTTGAAACCTAATAAGGCCCCAGGCACTGATGGCTATAATGGGGAGTTTTATAAACTTCTCTTTCACAAGTTTGTATTTTGGTGAACGTTTTCAATTCCTTGTTGCTAGCTAGGACTCCTCCTCCACACTTCAACTCGGCAGTCCTCAAATTGCTTCCCAACCCGGGCAGAGATCTATCCCTCCCTGGCTCTTATCGACCAATATCATTGCTAAACTTAGAGTATAAATTGTTTGCCAAGATATTGTCCGACCGCTTCAAACTCATACTTCCCCAAATCATCCATCCTGACCAGACTGGCTTCATTGCCGGCAGGCATTCAGCCTAGTTGAATGGCCACACCTGTACGCTACCTTGAAACGCTACAACTTTCCAGATGCTTTTATCCAACCCATCCACGCCCTGTATTCATCCCCAGCCACTCAAATCTCTTGCAATGGTTTCCTCTCTGACCCCTTTTTTATAGAAAAAGGTAATACGCAGGGCTGCCCTCTCTCCCCTGTCCTCTTTGCCATCGCCTTGAAACCTCTAGCTATCGCTCTCAGGCTGTCCACATCCTACTCTGGTATTGTTATTGGTGACACTGAGCTTAAAGTCGCCCTATTCGCAGACGACATGCTGTTATTTGTCTTGGATCCTCTCACATCAGTCCCGGAAATTATGCGTTTGATTTCAGACTTTGGTGAGACTGCTGGTTATAAGATCAATGTTGGAATTGCTTCCTATACACATCCTCCTCACTGACCTCACTCACACGATCCTCACCCTTCACGAGCGCTCAGTCACACTTCAAGTACTTAAGGGTAAATATCCCCCGCGATATTTCACGGATTTACGAGCTAAATGTTTCCTCGACCATTAAGGCTGTGGTCTCTAAGCTAGACGGTTGGGCTACCCTCCCACTCTCCTTGCTGGGAAGGATTGCAGTTCTCAAATCTGTAATTTTCCCCAAGATTTTCTATATTATGCAATCTCTCCCTATCATTCTCCGAGATTCGGATGGCGTTAAACTTCGCAAAGCCATGACTCAATTTATTTGGCACGGGAAAAAAACAAAGGTAGCCTTTGCAAAGCTTGTGATGGACAAATCAGAGGGTGGGTTTGGAGTCCCGGATTTTCTCTCCTACTCTCTCACTGTCCTTCTCCGGTATGCTGCTGATTGGCTATTAGGTAGAAGCACTTATACTGACCTGGCTCTAGACACTGATACCCTTCGGCCCTTCTCCCCCTGTGCACTTCTACACACTAAGAAGGCCTACATACCCTCTTCAATCCTGGAACACCCCTTATTTAGGGACACTTATTTCAGCTGGGTGAAATTACACAAGAAACTTAAATCCAACCACACTGCTTCCTCCTATGTATCTTTCTGGGGAAACTCATCTTTCTCTCCATCCTTTCACAACACCCTGTACCTTCAGTGGCGGGAGAGGGGGCTGTGCTCCGCTTCCCAAGTATTTGACCTGGGTGGCCATATCATACAATTTGAGACGCTGAGAGACAGGTACTCCCTTCCATCCTCCCACTTCTTTATGTATCTTCAAGTGAGACATTATATTTTATCATTGCATCTTGACCCCTTTATTCCGACCCCCTCCTCTCCACTAGCAAAAGTCCTAAAACATTGGGAGTCCCACCCTTACAAAATTAAACAAATTTACTCTCTCATTGTGAATATACCCTCTACACCCTACCTCCCCAGACTGGTTGCCTCTTGGCAATCGGATATTCCGAGCATGACTTCCTTTGATTTTTTACTGGATCACTACCACTGCACCATGGTGGTCATTCCAAGTTGTTCTCTCGCTACCTGCTTTTAGCAGCATTGCAAACGCTAGGCCGCCGCCCTCTGGGAGTGTATCTTAGCTTAGCAGAATAGCGTACGAAAGGTTAGCAGAACTGCTACTAAACAATTCCTTGCAGTTTCTGAGTAACACCAGACCTACTCCTAGATTGCGATCACCTCGGTCTGTTTAGTTCCTGGTTTGACGTCACAAACACGCCCTGTGTTCGGCCAGCCACTCCCCCATTTCTCCAGCCACTCCTGCGTTTTTTCCTGGCACGCCTGTGTTTTTTAGCACACTCCCTGAAAACGCCAAGTTGCTGCCCAGAAACACCCACTTCCTGTCAATCACACTGTGATCACTCGAGCGTTGAAAAAACGTTGCTGGAGCTTGTGTAAATCTCCAAAGTTTTGTGTTAAATTACTAAGTGCATGCGCGCTGCGTACCATGCGCATGCGCATTTTCTGCCTAATCGCTGCGTTGCAAAAAATGACAACGAGCGAACAACTCGGAATGACTACCTATGTCCATTCTGAGCTCTGCATACCTACAAGAGGTCCATATCAAGTCTATCCACAGAGCGTACTTGCCTCCTTATGACCAGATGTCTATAGATCCTGTGATTCCTAATAGATGCCCTAAATGCAAAGGAGTTAGAGCCTTATTCTATCACTGCCTCAGGAACTGTACCAGGATTCAGCGCTTTTGGAACAAATTGTTTGTTTGTGTTTATAAATACCCACTTTCACATTTCTCTCAGACCTGACCCGTTGGTCTGCTTATGCATTAACTTTTCTGTCTGGAACTCGGTAAGTGGGATCAAACCACTTTTTCCCATGCTAACCATGCTTTTCCCTATTTCCAAAAAAGCAATACTTGTTGTCAGATCCAACCCCTCATTATCTGAGGTTCTGAAAACTATGTTACAATACTTATATTTCGATTGTAGATCCACTATACTTACGGGATACTCAGGCCTTACCGGGTTCTATAGAAAGTGGGGTCCTTATATGTCTACCCTGGATCAGGTCACTCAGTCTACGATAACTGCAGCCTTTGAAAATCCCCTCTGGAAGATGTCCAGATAACATGGATTCTAATCCCTGCTCTTCTACTCCCATTCATCCACTTTTTCCTATCATTTCTCATTTGGATACTTTCTTCTCGCTCTCTCTATTTACACCTTTTTCATGACTAGCCTGTTTTTCTCCTTAGCAATGTCATCATATTATCTAGGATATAGTAATACCACCAGTAATACTGTTTGAAATTTTCTATTCAAGGCTTCACTACCGAAATTTATTTTTCCTTGAAGTGGCGACAGTGCTCTGGGAATTAACCAGTGATGAGTGATCAGACTGCCCAACATGAGGACACAGAAGACATTTGTATGCATGTTTAACATTAGTATAAACATGGTCAAGAGTGTTAGCCTCCTGGGTTGGTACCAAAACATTCTGTACAAATTTAGGAAACTCAGATCTTAAATTTGCCTGATTAAAATCTCCAGCAACAATAAATGCACAGTCCGGGTCAGCTGTTTTGAAAAAGAAATTAGCAAGATATCTAATGCCAAGGCAATATTCGCTTGCGGAGGAATGTACACTGCGGCTACAAAAACTACTGAAAATTCCAGAGGCAAATAAAATGGTCTACACCGCATAAGCATAAGTTCCAAATCAGCAGAACAAAGGTCTCAATCAGATCCGCATTGGAACACCATCTATCATGGATATATATGCAAAGACCACCGCCTTTTTTCTTTCGAGACTCAGAAGTCCTGTCGAATCTAAACAAAGTCCTATCAGGCAATTCAAAAGGACAATCCGGATCACTGACCCCTAGCAAAGTCTCAGTGAATATCAACAAGGAGCAATTAGCTAATGTCCTGTTGCAGGCAATTTTCAGCCTCATCTCATCCAGCTTGTTAGTGAGAGATCTCACGTTTGCTAAAAATATACTGGGCAAAGGAGAGTTAAAAGGCCGATGCCTCAATCTTGCTAGAAGACCAGCTCTCTTACCCCTTTTCTGCTTCCTCAGCCTGTGGGGGTGCTGACTCAGCTGTGAATATTGCTGTCAGCTCTGCCTTACCACATAATGCCTGGACCCTCCACATCTCCAATGCTCTACGCTCCACCAGCTGCGGTAATAGAAGTTCTCCCCCTTAGTGCCACCAGCAGCCTCAGGAGGAGCGCCTGTCTATGCTCCCCTCTGCCTTCCGGGATGAGAACTCTCTCCCCGCATGCCCTAGGTGCACCAGCATCAACACCATGGAACACAGCGCCAGACGCCGGGACCAAAAATGCCGGAAACTCTGCCCAGGTGACCCGCGCAACACCATCCAGGGACACAACACCAGAAGCCGGGGATGCAGCCAGAGCCAGAGACACGGCACTGAACATCCTGCCAGCAGCCTCCACGGGGACGCCCGCTCTCAATGCCAGAAGACCCCACCGCGAGTACTGGATCCTTCCCACGGCCAATGGACCAGCAATCAGTAGAGGCACCAGCAATAGCGGCAGGAAAGGAAAAGGTCCATGCTCCCCCCTTAGACATGAGCTCTGCATCCGCTGCGTGCCAACGTGCCACCATCCTGGCTTAATGTGGACACATCTGTACATTTCATTAGTTAACAGTTACCTCCCTTAGTATATGTATATTGGTAAGTTTCCACAATGATGAAAGGCATCTGATGGTAATATCATGATTGCTTCCAGCTCAGCCTAGGAGAAGATATCCAACCAGGATCACATTAATGATGGATGGAGAAGTGTCACACATATATTATTATTAAAAAAATAACAAATAAAGATACATCAATATACTTATTTCAACCAAATGTTTTGTTTTGTTAAAGGGTCATCGGGTGCAGCTAGAGTTGCTATAGAGGCCTGATGAATATTGACAACTTCATGTTCAGCTCATGTTCAGCCATCTGGTAAGTTTTGAGTTTCCATATAAAAATAATGCACTTACTGTAATTTTAGTGACTTTTCCCCCAAACAACACAATACAAGCCAAACCCACTATACAGTATCTATTTTAATCAATTTTGGCCTACTTTAAACATAGGAAAACAGCTGTTTCTGGCCCAAGAAGTACCTAACAAAACAAATTTAGCTTTACTGTTCATTTTTCAGTCCTTGCTAATTTACTAAACATTATACCTCAATACATTGCATTCCCACACATTAATACGTGTGTATTAATTTCTCAGAAATCAACATACTGTATCTCTCCTGAAAGAATGTGCAACACAAGAAGTCCTGATGTGTCTGAAGAACAGGACGCAAACTCTCTATTTGATGCCTGGGTCCCCACTGGTGCAAGATGGACCAGAAAAATCTACAGATGCCACTTGTACAGCACTACTCACATCTGAAAGAAATGCTGCTGCTGAGATTCTGGAGGGCATAGCAGCATTTGAGTGTACAAAGTTGGAGTGCATTGCTGCACGAATGCAGAAACACACCTACTGTAAATGAACAGACATTTAAGATTACTATTAACTCAAATTAGCTGATGTCAACAGCATAGAGGCACAAACTGCTGCCATTATTTGCTTACACAAATCCAAACTGCTACATTTAGTAGAATGCAAAAAGCACAATTAAATGTTACACACACTATGCATGAGGCATATACTAATGCTATCAGTGAATTAAGTAATATTATAACATCCTTATGTGCACACATTGTTACTCACTTACCTGAAAGCAGATTTTCTACCACATTAAGCAGCACCCAACCACACAGCTCAGCACCACCAACTCCACACAGGCATGGTGTGCATATGTCAAATAAAGGGGCTCAGTATGAAATTTGAAGTGTTTGTTACAACATACTGAGAACAATATACAGAAGTATATAATTCTTGATACACCACCAGTAAATAAAAATATATTTGAATATCCAATTATAAAATAACACACATAGATAGATAGATAGATAGATAGATAGATAGATAGATAGATAGATAGATAGATAGATAGATAGATAGGTAATTTTGTATGCTAAAATACCTAGATAAGAATAAAGATTCTTTCACAAAGGAATTATATAAACAGCTTTATTTCAGTAACTATTAAGGCCATTGGGATGTAGATCTTTAACTTGATGCTATAGATCACAATTGAATACATAATTAGTACTGGTATGTTATCTTACTGTACAACATATTGGTTGGAATAAACCAAATGGAAATGGGTAACAGAATATCCTAAGGTATAAACACTGATGTAACATATATGGGAAGCAGAAGATTTTATGTTTACAGTAATATTAAACCCTTGAGTAGATTTGAAAAATAAAACTGTGGAGATTGTAATCCTTTGTCACTTTTGTTCTATGTCAATAAGTAATTATGCTTTGAAACTCAATATTATGTTAAAGCATGGAAATACAGTTTATTGGTGCATACAAATTATGTTAGCAAAACAGCATGCAATTCAAAAGAATGATAATTAAACAAGAATACTTAATATATACTAAACTATTATATGAAAATTCTTAACCATGTTCTTCATACCTTCAACCATCTGAGGGAGATCCATCGTTAAGCATGACACTCAGAACCGACAGTCAGTCATCGCATAAATACCATACAGAGCACAGATATGTGAGTCTCTCTGTCTTAGCTGAATCCCAATTAAATGAAGGGAACACTTCCTTCATATACTATAGTTTCTGCTCACAAAGCTATTCCCCCTGATACTGTCCTTTCCTGTAATTTGGGTATATGCTCAGTGTACCCAATCAATGTTACAACACCATCTTATCTTCAAAGTCTGTTATATTCTGTTTCAAGTATGTGTATATACTCCTTCACAGGGCCTCATACTGGCCCTCACAGTAAACATCCAGGCATATAAAAAGCCTATTGGTCTGTGTACAGAGATGTGATAACTAGAGATGAGCGGGTTCGGTTCCTCTGAATCCGAACCCGCCCGAACTTCAGGTTTTTTACACGGGTCCGAGCAGGCTCGGATCTTCCCGCCTTGCTCGGCTAACCCGAGCGCGCCCGAACGTCATCATCACGCTGTCGGATTCTCGCGAGGCTCGGATTCTATCGCGAGACTCGGATTCTATATAAGGAGCCGCGCGTCGCCGCCATTTTCACACGTGCATTGAGAGTCATAGGGAGAGGACGTGGCTGGCGTCCTCTCCGTTTAGAGAAGAGAGAGACACAGTATTTTGGGGAGCATTATTAGGAGGAGTACTACTATACTGTATACTACTATACTACTTGCTGAAGTGATATTTATAGATTAGATAATAGATAGTGTGACTGTAAGTGTATTATCTGACTTGTGGGGGAGACACTGACAGTGGGGAGCAGTTAGAGTCTGAGAGCAGGACTCAGGAGTACATATAACGTACAGTGCACACTTTTGCTGCCAGAGTCAGTGCCACACTGCCATTGTTGTGACCACACTGACCACCAGTATAATAATATATTTTGTGATTGTCTGCTTAGGCCTCGGAGTACTAGTTGCAAGTTGCAACGTGACCTGAAGTGACCACCAGTTTAATAATCAATCACCACCAGTTTAATATATATATATATATATATATATAATTGTATATAATATATATATATATAATATTGTATACCACCTACCCGTGTTTTTTTTTTTTTTCATTCTTCTTTATACATACTACTATAGTAGCTTACTGTAGCAGTCTGCGGTGCTGTGCTGACCTGACAGTGTCCAGCAGGTCCGTCATCAGTCATTACATAATAAATATATATAGTACCTGTCCGGCTGCAGTACTAGTGATATTATATTGATTTCATCTCATTATCAATAATTTATCATCCAGTCTAGACTCTATATTAGCAGCAGACACAGTACGTTAGTCCACGGCTGTAGCTACCTCTGTGTCGGCACTCGGCAGTCCATCCATAATTGTATACCACCTACCCGTGTTTTTTTTTTTTTCTTTCTTCTTTGTACATACTACTATAGAGTATAGTAGCTTACTGTAGCAGTCTGCGGTGCTGCTGAGCTGACAGTGTCCAGCAGGTCCGTCATCAGTCATCATTACCTAATAAATATATTATCTACCTGTCCGGCTGCAGTACTAGTGATATTATATATACATACATATATATATTGATTTCATCTCATTATCAATCATCCAGTCTATATTAGCAGCAGACACAGTACGTTAGTCCACGGCTGTAGCTACCTCTGTGTCGGCACTCGGCAGTCCATCCATAATTGTATACCACCTACCCGTGGTTTTTTTTTTTCTTTCTTCTTTGTACATACTACTATAGAGTATAGTAGCTTACTGTAGCAGTCTGCGGTGCTGCTGAGCTGACAGTGTCCAGCAGGTCCGTCATCAGTCATCATTACCTAATAAATATATTATCTACCTGTCCGGCTGCAGTACTAGTGATATTATATATACATACATATATATATTGATTTCATCTCATTATCAATCATCCAGTCTATATTAGCAGCAGACACAGTACGTTAGTCCACGGCTGTAGCTACCTCTGTGTCGGCACTCGGCAGTCCATCCATAATTGTATACCACCTACCCGTGGTTTTTTTTTTTCTTTCTTCTTTGTACATACTACTATAGTATAGTAGCTTACTGTAGCAGTCTGCGGTGCTGCTGAGCTGACAGTGTCCAGCAGGTCCGTCATCAGTCATCATTACCTAATAAATATATTATCTACCTGTCCGGCTGCAGTACTAGTGATATTATATATACATACATATATATATTGATTTCATCTCATTATCAATCATCCAGTCTATATTAGCAGCAGACACAGTACGTTAGTCCACGGCTGTAGCTACCTCTGTGTCGGCACTCGGCAG